>NC_049170.1:3296604-3596604 GCF_009769625.2 Cygnus olor | reverse complement strand
TTTCCAGGACTCTCTGTTGAGACCCAGGTTGGTGAATCCAAAATGGGAACCCCCTAAGTCTTCAAGTTGGAAAAACTTTATCAAATTAAGTAAACTTGGATTTACTTTATTTGGATTCAGTAAGATGAGCTTCAGAAATCTGGCCCCAAATCCAACCTACGTACCTAAAGAAGGGAGTTGAATGGTCAAAGGTGCTCTGAAATTAGTCCTGCTGCTCGGGTGCCTGGACATGCATCTCATAATCTGATATGAAGTTCTCTTTCTGTGTTCCTCGGGCTTCATCCTTCCTTCCATCCTCGCTACACCCAAACCTCGGGTCTCTCCTAGTGGTGCAGTTTGAGCACTCCTACCGGCCACAAGGGACCTGGCACCATTTCCTTATCTCTCAAATACTCCCGCAAAACAGTGCCTACTGATCCTTGGTACAAATGGTTTTTTTTACTGCTGTTTCTAAATCCAGCCTGTTGCATTCAGCACCCACAGGCCAATTAAAAACTTTGGGACTTGTCCATCTTGACAATTTGCTTTTGTAGCTTCATATAATGCTGCAGTTTTACAGCTGAGATCCTTTTTACTGAGCCATTCGTAGCCATCAGGAAGGCCAGATCTAAGCTGTCAACCTCAGGGACTGCAGACAGTTCTCTGGTCTTTCAGCTGTGCATAAATCTCTGCATCCATCACACCACAGCTCTCATTTTTTCCTCTTTTCCCCCCATACTCAGTCTTGGCTCATAAAGTAGGTTTACATTTCTGCCACTTTGAAGTAACTAGAGTTACTGATAAAACAGAACAATTTAGTTTGAAGCAATCTCAGGATGTCTTTAATCCAATTCCCCCTCTCAAAGCAGGCCCAGCTTCAGCATTTACCAGGTTGCCCCATCTTCTCCAGTCCAGTTTTGACTACCCACAAGGACAGAGATTACACAAAACCTCTCCAGACCCCTGCTGCAGCATTTGACCACTTCCATATTGAAAAATGTTTCCTTATATCTCATTGAAATGTCCTTTGTCGCAAGTTTTGCCTGTTGCTTCTCATCCTTTTGCTGGGTATCTCCAAGAAGAAGATGGCTTTGTTTTCTCTCTAGGTAACTGAGGACAGCAATTAGATTCCCCCAAGCCACCTCTCATTCAGGCTGAACAAGTGTAATGCTCCCAACTTCTCCTGTGCCACGTGCTGTGGCCCCAGAGTCATTTCGCCTTGGCTGGACTCATTTCAGTACATTGGTATTTTTCTTGTGCTGGGGGGTCCAGACCTGAGCGCAGCACCCCAGGTGCAGTCTCACGAGTGCCAGCTGGGAGGGAACCAGCCCTTCTCTTCATCTGCTGGCTACGCTCTCGTTGGTGAAGTCCAGGATGCTGTTGGACTTCATCACTGCGAGGACTCATTGCTGACACACGTTCAACTTGTCCACAAAAATAAGCAGCTCCTTGTCTGCAGAGCTGCTCCCCAGCCAGCCGGTGTGGCACTCAGGTTTGGAAACTGACACACAGTTGATCTTGTCCTTATCTCCCAACCATCCAAGAAGATCATAGCTTGGTGCCACCACAGCATCAGGCTAGCTATGTTGTACCCTACTGCAGATGTGCCCATGTGAGCCACAAGGGAAATGACCCCCCCACCTAGGAATCTTTTATATTGGTGTGACCCGCATTGCCACAAAGTCTGGAGACATTACAACCCTCGCAAATATCCGTATATATATTTATTTTTGCAAACACCGTGAGCATCTATCTGGTGCCCAAAATCGTGCCATGACTCTCAGAGATGTCCCTTGAGAACCTGCTGTTGTCATGCCATGGCTTGGTGCCTGCCCCATTGCAAGCACCAAGCAATGCTCTGCTAGTTAGAAAAATCAATCCTACCTGGCCAAGGCAGATCCTGATATCCCTTAAACAGACAAGACTCCGATGGGACGGACGTCCTTGCACTGGAGGTTCCTGGGCAGCACAACATGCTGAGGCAGCTGGATTGCTGTGAGATGCCTTGGCTGCTGCTGACAAATTGAACCACAAACGTGCAGGTTTTAAAAGGTAAAGCCATAGACCATTCCTCCTTTAAGACACCGCCGCATTGTGCACGGCACCGTGACCTTTTGCGTTATTGAATATGCTCATCGCTACAGAAATGATTGATTTTCTTCCCGAGCAGTTCTGGATGGGTAGATATGATCCAGGAAGAAGAGCTGCTTATTAAGTTGTGTCAAAAAAACTCTCAAAGCCCTTTTCTTCCTTCGCCCAAATACCCAAGAGTGTCTGAATCAGCACCAGGTCCCACAATTAGCTGTCTGAAGCCCGTAATTACTGAGTACATCAATGGATTTGGGCACCATACAGCTGACCAGCCAGCAGTGGATGCACTCAGTTGCATTCTTTATTTTATTTATTGAGTATGTCAATTTTTCAGCCAGTCCTAAAAGGCAGTGAGGTTTACACAGGGCTGAACACTGAATTTTAGCTGCTCAAGATTGTCAAAACAGGTGCTGAGGCCAGATATATTCCTGTCTTTAAAATCCTTGTGATCAAGCTGTTTGCTCACAGCTTACTGCTGCTGTCTCTAGGCCTTTCAGGACAAAAACTGTCTTGAATTGGACAAAATGTTTCATTTTCAGGATGTTATCCTTTTAGCTTTTACTGAGATTGCAGCTGACAGTGAAGGAAGACAACGTTTTGAACAAAAACTGCAACATTTCAAGTTAAAAATACATCATCATCTTTGGGTTTTTTCACTTTGTGACTGAAACAACTGAATTATATCAGTTTATGTTTGAAAATCTCCCTTATTTTCTGAAGAAAATATCCACCAAAAATATTGTGCTTGGCCCTGACGCATTCTAAAATATTCATTGATGGGAACAGCGAGGAAGGATTGTCCAAATTCAAGGCAGCAGGCATCACGAGTGGCAGATGTTGTGGTGCATGTTAGTCCCCCTCTAATGAGCATTGTTCCCAGCCATTAGATCGGCTCCACAGCGTGTTTGAAATCAGAAGTGATTCACAGGGCTTTCAAATGGCCAGAAGTGATCAAATCAACACCTCAGTTCTGCACGAACCTGACTCACCCAGTCCCCAGGGGATGCCAAGATGGTGAGGTCCACACGGATGGTGCTGAGAACCAAGCAGTGTGGCAGCAGCCTGACAGGAAAACCAAAACACAGCCCCACAGGTCCCAGCACACTGGTTTTGTTCAGGAAGACGAAGGGTCACTCTTTGTTGCCATGATGAATGACTAAAAGTGGCTGGGAGTCCTCCAGAGAGTAGAAGCTCCCAAGAATGGGCACAAAGGTAGAGCCGGGAGTACTCAGGGGATGTCGGTGCTTCCCGTTGCAGGTTGGATCCTCGCACACTCAAATAGTCAGTTAGGTCTCTGGTACAATCATGTTTGGGTTTTGTTTTTCTTTTTTTGGAGCGCGATATGTCTCAAACACACACACACACACACACACACACACACACACACAAAAATGGTGCAGAGGAACATCACTGCCTTTCTCCAAACATAACCCACAGCAAACATGAATCCCGCTTGGGGAAGGCACTGGTGTTGCCCGATTGTTGTAATTCTCCCAGAGATATATTATACACATGTAAATTGGAGGTTTATTAAGTCATATTCCCAATAACTGCAAAAATGATGCAAAGATGATGCCCAGGAAAAAATAAATAAATAAATAAATAAAGGGAGGGGTATTTTTTTAGGAACTGTTTTAGGAACAGTTTAGGAACTTTAAATAACAATCCATGTGTAGTTATGCTGCTTTGCTACCAGCAGGCCCTAAGGTCATCTTTCTAAAAGGGAAGCGAGCTCATTAAAGCAAAAGCAATCTGCTCAGATGGTATCGCCAGCCCTAAATCTGCCGTGCTGCAAGTCAGCGCCGCTTCCAGCCTCGGTGAACCCACTGCAGTGCATAAGGTCAGATGTGTCCCGACCAGGAAAGCCAGACACTGCCCATGTCAAGTGATAAAAGTGAGGGCCTACAAATTACACTTCAAAGCCTCCCTGCTCTTTCCAAATTTTGGTCAGTTTAGATTGAGAGAACCCTCAGGATGGTCAATTTGATTTAGGGTTGTTGCCTGGGATCCTTTTAATGTCGTGTTAATTTATGAACCAACAGATGTGAAGTAGCTAAGCAGCATCAAGAATCCTAAACCACAGCACGCCCTAGGACACATCTCTGAGATGCTGGTTGGAAGGCACCTATAGTCCAGCCTCCTGCCTCCAACACCGGATCATGCTGACTGTGGCTTGGCCCAGCCAGGATGGGACAGCCTCTGGAGATGGAGGAATCGCAACCTATGCGACCTATTCCAGTGCTGTGCTTCCCTTCCAGGGAGATTTTTATCTGGTGTCCATGTCTTTTGCCCATAGCCATCCTGACGCTCTTACACAGCATTGTCTCCAGTTTCCCCACATACCTTTTGGTTGGGATGCAGAGGTGCAGAGCAGGATCTGAACCGCACACCGGACATGCGATGACCATGTCCTGTCAGGGCTTTTGCAAGAAACACTGAACAAATCACTACTGTGAAAATAAAGGACCAGGGAGAACAAAGGGTTATCAGTGTTAGAGCTAATGCCAAAATAATGCAGTGAAGCCAACACAGGAACGGTTTAAAACTGAGCCCTCCAGCCAACTCACTCCTCCAAAGGCCTGAGATGTTTCTTCAGGCAAGCAGGGAGCATCCCTCTCTGAAGTGCCTCTGGGAGAAGGCAGCGTGGACAACTTTCATGCCAGTTCCCGATGAATTTCCCTCCAGAGCCGAGCTCCTGTTGAGACATCAGCTGGCAGTTACAGGTCTGATTGCTCCTGGTTAAACATGGCAAGCAAACAGCTGGGAGCCGTCTGAGCTGTGTCAGGATGGAAAACGCTCTCATTAGGTCACTGACCCAGGAGTTCAGTTCAATGCTCATGTCCGAGCCACGGCAGCAGATGTTGGGTCGTGTTGGGTGTTCCTGGCTCGCAGAGAGCCTCTCATGGCCATTCCCAAAAGGAATTATTCCCATGGGGAACTCAGAAACCTTTATCACTCCTCAGCCAGTCAGGAGCAATGTCCATGCAATCGCTTGGCTTGCTGCCGCCCCTGCCAGCAACCCCTTACCATGGCCAGAAACCTTCGGGGCAAGCTGGCAGGTGGCTCCCAAGCAAGGCAGGAGCACACTCGGGAGCTCAGAATTTGTGTAGCAAGCCTTGAAACTTCAGCTGCGAGCACACGGTGCCAGCTGAGATCCCCCGACCTCTCTGCTGGTAAAGACGTGGTACGCCACTGCATCACTATCCACACAATGATCAGAAAGATTAAAGGGGGAAGAAAAGGGTGAAAAAGCCTAACATTTTTGATAGGGAAGGAAATTTATTCCTGACCATGTGGTGATAGCAGGAGCAGGCCAAGCAGATTTCCCCATCTCTCTCTGTGGAGCAGCCAGATCCAGCCCCGCCGTCCCAAGGAGCAAGGCCTGGGGCCTAGCAGGCCGAGGAGCTCCTGGCACACACACATATACACACACACACACAAAAAAATCTCTGAGGGAATATCTCAGGCCACGACCACCCAGAGGAGGTCCCTCACCAAAACAGAAGCTGTGCTGATCATCTCAGGCTGCCACCTCAACTCCCCTCCCCAGCCTGGCAGCTCTCTTCCACCCCTCAGCTGCAGCAGATTTGCTGTGGGATTAAGAAGGAGACCCCACAACCTCTCTGGGCAGCCTGTTCCAGTGCTCTGCCAGCCTCTTTTTGTCTTTGTGCCGCCCACTGCAGCGTGCTGGTGTGTGGAGGCAGTGCCAGGTCCCTCCTCCTTCCCATCCAATCCCCCCTGCAACCATGGAGGGGGGCACAGGGAAATCCCAGCAGTGCTGCGGGCAGGGCAGGAGGAGGACGCAGTCACTACAAAAACAAGCTCATATAAGAGCTGAGAAGGTGCTGAGAAGGAGGAAGGACTAACGGGATCCCGTGAGGACCCTTCCAGCACAGGCAAAGCCTCTCCCAGCCCATGTTGGTGGCTGGAAGCGGCCTGGTGAGCTCCACCAGCTCCAGCTCTGCCCAGTGCTGGCTGAGGGCACAGACCCCAGCAGCATTGGGTCCCCCGTGTCCTGCAGCCCCACCAGCACCCCAAACATCCAGGCACCCCATCTCCTGCTCCTGGCGGCATCACTGCTCACTTTTTTATTAGCAAAGCTTCAGAAACAGGGTTTTTGCCTCAAACGCCTTCCTCTCTGCCTTAACTTTCCGAGCAGTCTGCAGGTGGATTAAGTGCCAGAAATGTATGCGTGCCTGCCTCCAGCCTTCTCGCTAATTAAGCCACCAGATTTTCCTCTCTTAAACCCTCCGGACCCTTCCTGAATCCTTCAGGCTGAGAACAAAGCCCTGATGCTCGGAACAGCAGAGCCAATATTTAGCACAAAGAATCACACTTTGTTCCTTAAAGACTAGCGAGGCAAAAAGAAAAAGAGATGACTTTGCTTTTGACAAATTGGTTCCAGCCTAGCAAGATTTGCATCCCTGAAGTGATCCTCCTAACGTCTCTGGGGTGTTTTATCTCTCTTTTGCGAATCCCACAGCAAAATCTTCTGGGAGAGCCGTAGCATTCGTACGAGCAGGTAGAAAAACGGGCAGGTTCCCTGAACCAGCTGCTTGGCTCGCCTCCCAGCCTGGGCACCCAGCCTTAGCTTGTACACTGGTGCCTCCCAGTGCCTGCAGGAGAGAGAAGCAGAAAGCTGGAGAAATAACACTTAAAGGCTGTTTAGGTATTTTGATTTCGACTTCAAATGCACCTTGCACCTTCAAATCAGGCCTGGGGGGATCGGGAAATCCTGCATGAGCGTGGGCAGTGCAGCTAAGGACACAGGAGGGGAACCAGGGCTTCTCCCCGCTGGGTTTAGCACCTTCACCTGCAAAGCCTGCTCCCTCTGACCCCAGCATCCGCAGAGCAAACCAACCTCAGCAAGAAGCTTCAAGGCAAGAGGAACAAAACAACCCCGTGAGTGAGGTGTGTATGGGCTGGATCCAGAGCAGCAGCTTCAGCACCAGCACGGGACACGATGGGGGAATTTTGGCTTGTGAGTCCAAGCCAGCAACACGGCCTGACTACACTGCCAGCTCTGACGATGCTTCAAGCATCAGAGGTTTCTGTTCTGTGACCAGAAAGTTTCTCAAATATTAACAACTTTTACCTGTGCACAGGCCCCTTTACCTTGCCAGGAGTCCCATATTTTGGAAGGACGCTCTAGTTCCAGACCTTAGGCCAGTGTCCCCACTTGAGCCTCCAGCCAGCCTCATCCAGCCAGCACACACAAATTTTGGGAGGCTCATCGTGCCAGGAGAGCTGGGCCCATAGTGCTCAGCCAAGGCCACAGCGGGTAGGAGGAGGTGGCACCTCCCAGGAGAAGGCCCCGTATTTGTTTCAAACAGTGCATACTGATGAGCACGAATGTATTTCAGAGCTGAACTTTCCGCCTAATTGCTTTTTAGTGTTTCCCTACAAGAGCTACGGAGTAAGGGATTTTGTATGTTAATGTCTTGCCTCGCATAATGAACGAATAAATCTCAGGCCTCCCCAGCTGTACGTCAGGCTATACCGACTGGTGCCCTACGTTTTAATGGTCATCACTTCAAGCCTTTCTTACCACTCTTGCATGAACAAGATTTATTCCAGCAAAGGGAATTCAATATGCTTCCGTGTTTTGCTATTCTTATAACTGAAGTAGGAGCAGAAAGTACCAGCTTTTAAGGGCTCTTTGAGGTTTGCATTACCATTTCCTTACCTTACACACACAGTTGTCCAAGGCAGCCCTGAACCAGCATTTCTAGGGCTAGAAAAAGGGGGTAGAAATTACAGGGAGCCACCCAACCTTTTAGCCGTGTCCTCCTGAAGGATGGGCCTGAGCCAACTGTTAAAGATGGATGAGTCTGAACTCATGATCCTCTTCACTAAGACTGCAATGAGGAGGCACTGCCCCATCTCCTCCCATCGAGGGAAGGGACCTTTCCTGGTCGGTCTGCCCACAGGCAGAGGTTAACAGCCCTGCTCTCCAAACATGAGCCACCAACCCTACCTGAAGTGGCTGAAGAGCACAAGCCAATGACGTTAGACACTTGTATCAGGGCACACGTACACGGATACCACTCATTGCCCCTCCAAGGTCCTCATTTTTGCCAGAACAACGCTTTGGAGGGGAAACACAGCACTGTAAGCAAGTGAACCGGTCACACTTTAAAATCTCTTTGTTAAGCCTGTTGGAAAAGAAACCAGGGGTGGAAGAGCTCTAAGTATTCCCGTCCCCAGGGAGCTCAAACACACCTTCATTCCCTTTCAACAGGATGCTGCTTCTTTCCAAAAATATTCTCCGAATGACTCAAGCGGGCATTTATTTGCCGACAACCCTACAAAACAACCTACAAAAGCCACCAGCTGTGGAATAAAGCATCCAAGCTCCTCTGCCCGCACCGAGATGTGCTTTAGAGGCAGCCGGCACCCGGCAGAGGCTCTCGGCTGTCCTCACCTCCTGCCCAGAAGCTCCTGACCTCGCTGCGAGGGGCTTCACACCACTTTTTCTCCCTGCCATACAACAGCCAAGCCGAGCCAGCCACCCCGAGGAGGCAACATGTGCGAAGACAGAGCTCAGCTTCTTCTTCTGGCCGCGGTTGCCTTCCCCACTCGCCAGTTTTTCCATGCAATTAGGTCATCTTTGAAAGGCAGCGCACAGCACAAGTCGGGTTAGTTTGTTTAAAACAAACCCGTGCATTTCTATCACCTGAGGAGTTGTTTCCTTTTTGGCGCAGGGACCCTCTGATCCTCCCACCTCCTTTTATCAGCATCTTCAAAAGAAAAAGGGAGTTATAATTGCTTTCTCCCCTCACCTTAAGAGGAAAAAAAAAAGGGGGGGGGGGGGGGGTAAGGCTGCTGTTGTTCTCTGCTGGCATCTCGAGAAAAAAGCATGCTTTGAGCAACTGTTTATGTACAGGGAAAAAAAAAAAACGTCCTAGATTTCAAAGGGGAAAGCAGTTCAGAAGAACAAGGCTCCCCCCTGGTTTTGCTCATTACTGCCTGCTGCCTTCACACCCTGCCACACTGCCTCCCCCTCATTACAGGGCCAGCCACGGGCTTCTCCCTTCCTCTTGTCAGCGCTGCGATGAGCTGCAGCACCGCAACCATCTCAAACCCACTGCTGACACCGCAGTGCCTTAAGCCAGGGGAGGTTCAGGTAGGAAACGAGGAGACATTTCTGCTGAGAAAGAGCAGTCAGGCGTTGGGACGGGTTGCCCAGGGAGGTGGTGGCGTCACCGTCCCTGGGGGTGTTCAAGGAGAGGTTGGACGTGGTGCTTAGGGACATGGTTTAGTGGTGACATTGGTGGCAGGGGGTGGCTGGACCAGATGAGCTTGGAGGTCCCTTCCAACCTTAATGGTTCTGTGATTCTGGGATTTGGTGCACAAGCCTGATTCCTTCCAGCTTTATCAGATCCTTTGGCGTCTGATTAGGCAGATTCCAAAAGCCATTCATTCGTCTGTGAGGAATGGCCCTGCCGCGTCCAGTGGGGATGCTGGACTCAGCCGTGCGTTTCAGCAAAGCCTGATGAGATTGTGTTTCAAAGGTGGCTGAAACTGGGAAAAATAAAAGTAAAGTCCACGAGGGAAGGGGTAAGGACCGATTGGTAGGGATACCTACTAGGCCTAGTTCAATTAACTGACTAGGCTACAAAAAAATCTAACAGCAATCTGCAAAATCCCCACCTCTCTCTGCCAAGCAGCTGGAAAAGGACCTACAGGTAACATCAGACTTCACATAATTCAATGCTCCAAAATGCAAGTTTTGCAGGAAAAGCCTCTCTAACATGGTCTCAAAGTAAAAAGCAAGATTGCTGAAGCTACAGAGACTACATCATAGTCTGCTGCCTGGAAAAGCAAGTCTCTATATACATTTTTATAGACATTTTATGTGGCTCAGTCAGTTATTTTTGAAATATTTCGGACACTGCCACATGAAACACTGATGCATATGAAGCATATGAAAATGAAATAGTTCATCTACCTTGTGTCCAGTGTACCCAGCTATTTCCAAACTACAAATGAAGATATAAATGAAGGCAACCATTACAAAAAAAGCCATTTATTAGGTATGTACATATATACATATACATGCAAAATGATTTTATACACATTTACACAGGTTCAATTATTAATACAGTGCAAAAATGTCTAAAAAGGTACCAGCCCACCTTCTATAAACTCAACAGGTCTTTGGGAGAAGAAAAAAAACACAGAAAATAAACAGTTTCATAAAGTGACTATGCACTGCGAATCTTTTAAATTAATGAAGTTTATTCTTCGCCAATTTCCTTGTGCTATGCTGCTGGGTGAGGAAAAGAATTTCCAAGGGACTTATCTTGAAAACTGACAGAGTTAAGGAGATACAAGTCAAACTACATTAAACAGTTTGAAGTCGAACAAAAAGGGATGGATTCCTGTTTGGGGATTTGATTCAACACCAGCATAATCCCACGTTATGAGTCAGATTTCATGTACTCAAACTGCAAGTCATTCTTTTTTATTAAATCTTAAAGCACTGAGATCGATGTAAGCTATTCTATTCCTCTTGCTGTTTCACTGGACAAAAAGTTTAATTGTATAAATACCACAGATACAGAAGCCATTCTAAATAACAACACAAAATAAAAACTGGTTCAAACAACGCTTGCTCTTCCTCGCTCCCCAATCACAATCCAAAACCACAAAGTGCACAGATACCATGCACGCAGATTAATCCACACCGACTCCTTAGCACAGGTTGCACATATTACAGAAAAGAAAAGGTTGCAAAGGGATGAAGCAAACAGCAAACCAGAGCTTTGTCCGTGAGCAGAAGAGACCTCGTTGCATCCTCTGCCTAATCCACAAAGCCAAAAAAACTACATGAAGGCAGAATTGTACCAACTGAGTTTGTTGAACAAAGCATTCTCAGGAAAAAAGAAAGCATTGAACAAAAGCTGATTTTAATCTTTATCAACTCCAATGATGTTAATTACACGAGCTATTTAAACACCTTGCTGTACCGCTCGCATTGCGGAGCTCCTGCTCACATCACCTGGCACAGAGAGGTGTTCGCTTTAGGATAAAGCGGTCGGATGCTCGGGAAGCATCAGGACCATTACGCTTTCTTCCCATCAGCTAAATAAAAGGCTGAGGAACACACAGCGCATCATGGTTCACTGGCCCCCTGCTGTCAATGCTCTGTGTGCCTGAAGCTATGGCACACCGGCTTTCTGCAAGCCCGCGGAGAACCAGTAAAGCTCTTTAGGATTCTCTCGTCTGAAGGAGGCTGAAAGGGTGGGGACGGGGAGTTGGACGGCACCGCTGCGGTCCCTTTTTCCAGCTTTTGTAGGACAAAGTGCCTCATCCTTTCTCCAGGGGATGAGATTCCCGTGATAAGCCATGGGCTGATTACACCCCAGGTAACCCAGCATCCTTATCAAAGGGTTAGTTTCCAGTAAGAGACTTCTCAGGTTGTTTTTAAGTATTTTTTTGTAGGGGGGTTGTTTGTGCATTTAGTTCTGTTGTTTTGTTTTTTCTTACTTGTAACCCAACGTCACGGCTTAATTTCCTGCAGCGTCCAATCACACAGAAAGAGAACCTTGACAAGTAAAACGGGGACTGAACTGTATGGAAACTTAAAAGCTTGACAGCACTCAAACTCCCACATCTGTGGGGTCATCTGGGTGCCTTAACGAGAATGGTCGAGTCCTGGCTTCATTCATCCACCTACCGCCAGTTTTGTGCCGGAGTGAATGACAGGCAATCCATTTTAACCCACTCCCCTAGAACGGAATAGCATTACCTTGTGGCACAGAGCTCTAGCTGTTTTCATAACTGGCTGGCTAAAACATTCCTCCATCACTTCCACTAGGCTATTCCTCATGGTTTAAAGGACCTCATTACATAATTGTTACAGTAAGTGAGCTAGCATGAGGTGGAAGAGAAATGCCTCTATTTTATTACTGGAAAAAGCTCTGGAACCAAGTCTCTGGATGTCCTAGAAACTGTTCAGGTTATAACGGGCTGCAGGTTGCTGTCAGATGCATCCCAAAAGTGCTTCCAAGGTACAGCGCCACGTGTTTCTACTCTAGCAGTCCACTGAAAATTGCAACGTTTGTATCTTGAGATTTCAGGAAAATGTACCGAGATGCAAGGAAATCATTTTGTTAAGCACTTCTGCAAACTCAGAAAGAACTCTGCATCGTGTTAAGCTCTTTGCAACCACTAGAGGTAGAGACTATGCAAGAGAAAAATAAGTCTTTGGTGAGAGACTGTTGGTGAAGGAAATGGGGTCACCAGAAAAAATAAAAAAATAAAGAAATCTAGGACCTTACTGGGACAATAACACACCTACAGTTCCCTACATCATCTCAGTTTGAGTCTTTACAATCCTTCAGGGACAGCTGCATCAAAATGCTATGCATTTTTTCAACACAGGCAGCCTGAAGTATTCGTATACGTGCTAAAATGCCCATATGCACCTCGGCATATCACTTACAAGAATACCCAGTGCAGCAGAGGTTAAGAAACTCAGCTCCTAAGTACCATATTCAAAAGTGCACACTCATAAATTCTTCTTAGGGTAAGAACTCAACACCATTAACTAAAGGTGTTTTATATAATAAAGAGAACCTGCTCTTGCTCTCCATTACTGGAGGTGGTTTTCCACTCACCTGCTATTCGTTTTTCTAAAGGTGAAGGAGTCAGTGGCCTGTCGTAAGTAGGCTTGGAAGATTTATTATCTGTATAGACCAAGCAAACACGGAACCGCCCTTACAGTAAGAGTGACCTTAACGGGGGAAATAAAGGCCACCTGAGCTGAAAGGTCACTAATATCCCCTTGGTTTATTTTATGCTGCCCCAAGCATATTTGTGATTAACCAACAAGCACGTACTTAACTAAAATGCGCTGTATAGCCAGGAAATATTTAAAACCTGTACGGTTTTTAAAGCAGCCACAGCCTTTTCCTTTCATTGAAAACCCAGAAAAAATATCCTGAACCTCATCCTAACATTTTTTTCCCATTGATAATGAACTCACCTAACTACGGCAAACTACTCCTTTACTTACACTTACCAAGAGTCTACAGCCAGAAGTGTTACCCACCACTTTATCCTCACTTTACGATACAATTTTAGTCTTTTCAGAAGCATTTCCACGCCAAGACATCGACCTGCCAAACTGTTACAGAGCCAGTAAGACAAATGGCAAAATGCTGCCTAGGTGGTAGCAGTCAAGGAGTAAGAGCCTGTTTTAAGGTGAACCTCCATCCGCTGACGACACCTAACAAAATCTACCATGCACAATCACCACGTGCCATGTTGAATACAGCTAAATTCTTCACTGTGTGTTTGACATTACTACAGGATCCTACTTCGTTTCAGGTTGCTTTGAGACACCCTCCTCGCAATAACCACTGTCACAAATCTTTAAAAATACTCCAAGCTATTTTTGCCCGTTTTAATACAAAAAAATGAGCTGTAAAAACAGAATAGCAAACCCAAAGTCTTTTTCATACTCCATAGTCAGGCTGTTTCTCCATGAGTTGCCTTGTCAGTATCTGGTAGGAAGACAGAGATGCCACTCCTATGTGAAAGGCTATTTGCCAGACGTTCCGTAATCCGTACAAGTAAACGTTGCATAAACAGACAGAGAAAAAGAGTATAAATGTCTTCACTTTCCTCGTCGAGCTGTAGAATAGGTACAAGTAACACTACAAAAGGACCAGAGAGAAATCATTAGCATTAAAGTACATATATACAAGACGAGTTATACATATATACAGGCAAGCTGGGGACTGCTGGCACATCCGTGCCTCTCAGACGTGCCTACCACTGCTGTGACCACTGAGAAGCTCAAAGCTTTCCTCCTACTCCCATACTGAAAGGTCCTCTGAGAACAGCAGCCTCAGTCCAGAACCTGCTGGCTAAGTGTAGGCAGGAAACGAAGCCTGTCAGCACACTCGGCGTCCCTCCTGCCCACCTCAGCCTGGACAAAAAGGAGTCTAAAGTTTGAGCCAGTTTTCAAAACCCACCTGTGATTCTTGCAAGGCAAAGGCTCAGAGGCAGGAAACAAGCAAACCCCAAACTGCTGCTGCTGGATTTGCTCTTGGGGTAAGTAAAGGACTTCGTTCTCTAGACTTGACTTGGCAGCAAGAGCATCATTTCTGCTAACATGGGGCTCAGAGGTGTTTTGGGCCTTTTTGTATTTTTAAACTCAAAACCAGCTGGAACCCACTTGCTAAGCAAGTGTGAAGAGCAACAAGCCTTACAGGAGAGAACTAAAAACTTCACAAATTGCTGGCAGAAGAGCTACTTTTTCTAAGTCAGGCAGTAACAGATCAGGCTTTCTCACTTAAGGTCACAGCTTCCAACTGTGCCGATGACACAAGTAGATACCATGAAGTAGAAAGCACTTCACATTTGAGCTCAATTTATGCTCAAGCATTTTGTGAAGATGACTGCTACAGATCAAAAGGATAAGAAAGAACACTTTTTTTTTTTAAGCTTCTTTAGCTTCAGGTGCTAACTGGAATAAAGCAGGACAGAGCCTTTCTGTGTGACGACTGACTTGCATTCAGTTTTCAGATCCTGATTTTTATCTCCATTTTAAAGCTCTGCCATAAGCCGAGGTGTAAGAAGGCTGAAAGACACTCAATTGTCTATTACGATACGACAAATAGCATCGTTGCAAGTTTTAAATATTACAGATAAAGAGAAGCCTTCAGATAGCTATCCCCAAATTTGGTTGGCCAAAGGCAACAGCACTAAAACACATTGTATTATACTTTGTCAATTAGCATCCTAACTATAGCAGCTTCCTGTGACAACAGGCAAAAAACGGAAGATTTTGCAAACAACATATTTCCCTGAAACCTAAAGGTTGTGGACCACTGTTTTAGGCATTTAAGAAACCTTTCAGAAAGAACCTGTTTGGAGCATACATTATTTTCCTCGTTCAAACTCTTCTGCGTAAGGAGGTCAGAGAAAATAATCCATTAGAAAAAAGATAATCTAAGGAAGTTGGGAACTGTATTTGTCCCAAAAATTTTGACTAAAAATATCAAATATTTGACTTAAAAATAACTTTTCACGTAAATTACAAGACTTTCAGTGGTGGTGTTATTCTATACGTGCTTTGTCTTTCACGGTGGTTATGCTACAAAAGCCCATCACTAGGTCAGAAAGACAACATGTCAATCACTTTGGGAAGAAAGGCATCTTTGGGCTAGCACTTATTTATCACACTCAGCTCCATTTGGCATGCCACAGCATGGAAACACTGAAAAAGCCTGCAACTCCAATTTGACAAGGTCAATTTGTGCTCTTAATTATATTTGTGCCACTTCACTGGAGCACCTCTGTGGAATCGACTAGATCGGATGCTAAAAAACAAGTTGTTCCTTTGCTTAGCTGAAAATGGTTCTGTATTGTAACTCATAATATCAAAACTCAGAAAGCATTAAGTTAACGTACCTGAAAAACACAGGCTAGAAAAGGTAGAAAAAAAGCTATCACATTTCCAATTACTTCATGGTCCTCCTGTTTGGATAAAACAACAAACAAGGAATTACATCAACTATTTTATTTTTTTTTTTTAGCAAGTACTACTTGATATTTTGGAATACTATACTTCATCAAGTACCCTTCATCCTAGTTTATGTTAAGTGACTGGAACAGTATCAAACAGCAGCAAGATCAATACCATTCAACAAGATACCAAGAACTGAGGCTTAGGTGACAATAAATAACTAAATTATTATTATTATAAACAGATAAATAAAACTGTGAGACCCTGCAAGATCGGGACACTTTTTTCCCCTTTTTAAAGTTGTTTGCAGTTACGTATTTAACAAAAATTACACAGAAGCATTTAGAACAAAATACAAGAAAGAAAATAATAATAATATATCCAGCCAGCCTAGCAAGAGTAAAGTATTTCTCCAAATTTCAGTGTCACCAGAAAGAAGCAAAATGCAATATGCTGGAATATACAACAAAACACATGGGTTCTAGCAGGTGAGCAATCAGAACTGTACAGTTCCTGGACAAACAAAAGCTTTTTGTGGAGAGACGTATGGTCTGCTATGAAGCAGAAAAGCCACCCCTAATCTGGCTACAGCAACAACTCTCTTCCTTCATACCATTTTCAGGTTTCAACCCAACCAGGATTACCTGAAATGAATGCTCTGCTAGGTGAACTCCTCGAATGAGATTCAAAGCCCCACACATGATGTTCAGAACAAGGGACAGGATCCCCAGGGGAGTCACACGTTGCATTCTGTAAGTAGGGACTTAAATAAAAAAATAAAAAGAACAAAAAAAGAGAATGAAAAGAGAGCCGTTAGTGAAAGTTAGCACTACTACTTGGAACATTTCAACATAAAGCAACTCAAATCAGCTTATCTGGATTTTCCAAACCTCCCATGCTTGCTCCAGAGAAGACCAATTATGAATACAAACACATTTGTCGTTGCATTACACTGCTCAATTTCTTGGACATCTAAAAATATACAACAGCTCTGGAGTACTTTTTAAACAGGTTAAGTAATAGAATTTGTTCTTGAACTATTTAGCATTGATTTCTTCTTTTGTGCTGCATATAGGTATTTTTCAACTGTTTATTACAGCAGATTAACATAACTGACCATTTTTCACGGGTCAGTAGAAAAATCAGAGGCTTTAAGCACTCAAAGGGATGGTAAAAACCTTAGATTTTTGGCACACGTAAGAGCAAGAGACCAATTTGTTTCCTCCTCAACTGGTAACCACGCATTTCTCTCCACGGACAGTTTGAGGATTTAGCACAGGGAAATTCAGTTTCACCTGCACCATTTCCATACCACACTTGGTGCCCTAATTAAGCCGTTGCCAGAATGTAATATAAAACTGTTCAAACCAAGGACTTAGATGCCCTGCTGCAGGAATATTTATTGGGGCGGTTCTCAAGATGACACCACCTGGTCTCGTCAGTGCCAGTCTTCAAGGGAGACTGACAAATCACAATCAAAACTGGGGCCTACGGATTGGATTCTGAAGTTTTTGGCCTTTGAGACACATTTTACAGCCCGCTACAGTTTCTTTCATCCCCTTTCTGCCCACATCTCAGAGGTAGGGAACTACCCGTCTCACCTCCTCCACTACTAGCACTTGCTCAAACACCCACACACCGTTTCTTCAGGACAACCTAACTGATACATACCTAAGGTCAAAACAATTATTATCGATTTGTATTTAACTTTGGAATTTGCCACTTCTAATTAAGGGTTGGGTTGTCCAAAAGCTCGCCTATTTTTCAACCTAGCTACACTAGCTAGCGCAACAATAGATACTGCACCTCGATCCTCACCTACATTTATTTCTTGCCATATTCTATCCGTGGCTCACCACAAATAGAGCACTTTCAGCCTACCAATAAGAAGGGCAATTTGCACCTCAGGCATCAAATCCAGGTCCTCTCCTGCGCCAACATCCAGAAGATACAGGACAGAATGGATGAGCCCTCACGAGGTCTCCCCAGTCTCAAGATGTTCTGTTCCCTGACCAGCTGTAGCAAGCTCTTGACCAGGAGATAAATTATGCAAGACAGAGATCAACTCTGGTTTTGCTTCAGTGCGAGGTGAAATACCCGTACCTGCTTGAGCGTTGCACTACTGCATGGCTTAAAAAGGAAAACACTTGTGTCTCCTCCTTTAAGAGAGATTTTGATAGATGGATGTGAAAAAGCTTGGTGCCAAGTTACTATAGGGATATAAATCCTCTTTTATAAATGTCTATGTAATTAATTTCTCTGGCACGCATTCATACCTCCATAATTTCATCCCGAAAGCTGCTGCAAAGGGAACTGTATTAATCTCATTTGCAATATGTCACATTATTTAGTATTACTGTGTATTATTGTCACACACATACACACATTTTCATGCAAATAAACGGTGCAAGAAACCCGATCATTTAAAGGCAACTTTACTTTTCTGCTATACAGGGAAATTTAAAATCCAAGCAACACACTGAACAGAAGCTGTACCAACATGTTTGTTTTTATACTGACTGCGGCATTCAGTTTCCTATTATTTTTGATAAATTAAATAATGTTGCAGCTATCTACTTCTCTCTCATGGAAATTTCCTGATGAAGACTGCCATTTCTTCTTCCTGAATTGCTAAGATTTGCTTCAGAGGCAGGCTGCGTCTCTCAAACAAAAAGAAATCATCAAGTACAAGTGCCGTTCACTGTACAGGATCCTGCAAACTACACGCATCAAGAGCTTCCAGACCCCAGTGAAGAACAAGGGGGAATGTATTGCTTCTGCAGGCTGAAGACAAAAGCATGAAATATTATTTAAAAGTGACATTTTTGCCCACTAGGATAAAAAGAATTGCTATCACAGACGCAGGGGAGATTACAGTATCTAGTTGCTCAGGGCTCACAGTGTGTGAAAACTGATCTTTAAATTGTTTGCTGTGGAGCTTTGTTTCTGCTGGATCTTTCTGAGGTTTAATCCACAAACTGCAATTGCACAGAGCAAGAGAAACGGGTACTGCCAGGACAAGATTATTACAATTCTGTGTGCAGATTCAATCACGTTTTCGTAAAAACACTTTAATACAGGAATTGCTTATTACATTAAATAAGAGAACGAGAGACCATAAGCTCTGTTAGTCCAGGATAACACAGTTTTGCACACACACACAATTAAATGCTAACTGGGATTCAAACTGATCTGACTGTTCAACAGAAAAGTCAGGCACTTCAGAGTACAAGAACCGTGCAGAGGTATTCTGGGCACCGTGGATTAGCTAGCACCCAGGAAAAATGTATCTGCAGGCTTCAACAGGTATAGAACAAAGCTGTGAAAACACACTTGAACAACGAAGATGAGGAAATTTATAAAAGATTTTCTGAGCAGAAGCCTCTGGCTATTTAACTGGCTGACATCAGTGCCAGTGCCATACTCCATTCCGTCTCTTCAAGGGTTTGACAATGACTCACATACACAAAGCTCCAGATAAAGACAGCACCGGGAGTGAAAAGATGAAATCAGATTCAAGCACTTTAAAAATAAAATACAAGCAACTGAAAAACAGAGATGTAAGAAGAGGTTATCAAATCTTCAAAAAACATCTTGAAAAGGACTCTGAAGTGCTCCCCGTGTGCCTACAAAAGACTAAGAACATTCATCAAGGGGAGCACAATGCTGCATAACTTAATAGCGTGCTTACTAGACAAATAGTACAAGTTGTTCTTCCACTTCTTATAGCCAGTTCTGATGAGAAAACTCTCCCTCTGCACAGAAAGCTACTTCCATTTCACTTTTCTTTTATATACACACCCCACTGCCTTACAAAGCTTCACCAGCTAGCCTAGATTGAGGCACAAGGTTAAGCTTTTGCAACAAAGGCTGAGGCTGTGCAGACATTAATCAAGGATACAGTGTTAGTGTCTTTCTAGGAAGAATTGGGCTGGATTTAGTTAACAAATGGAGTAATAAAAGGAAGAGAGAATGAAAAAAAAGAAAAAAAGTCTTGTTTCTATATATACACTGACAAGGACAAAACTAGCCTGGATTTTCAGACTCCTTTCACACTACAACGAGGAAGAGGCAGGGGATGTGATTGCACAGCTGAACAGACCGGAGCGGGTTACAGCCACGTGAGGAGACTGATGTTTTGATCAGTCCAGGATTTCTCGTCAGTACAGAATGCAGACGTGATTACATTCTGCTCTCCTGCGAGCACTTCAGCATATGCTCAGTAAGACTCCTGTATTGCAGAGCTGCAATATAAATAACATTAACAAGGCAACAGACACTGTGCACACGGCTAAACCTAGAGCAGCTAAGTGGGATTCAGCAGCTCGGTGGTGATGAGAGGAGAGAAGAATAAACCAGGAAAGCTGACTCCAGCTGATGGAAACAGATGACCATAAACACAGCCGTTTATAAAGATGGAACAATTTGTATGAGTATTTGGGTTAGAACAGAGAGGGGAAAAAAAAGCCAGAAACACAAGCCAGATGGAAAATAAAAGAAAGCAATTAGGAAGATGAGGCAAACTGAAAACATATTTCTGATCTGTAGACACAGACTAGCTAGCAAATGTTCACTGGCACTGAAACTGTTCACACTAGTGCAAAGAATTTCTAAGCCCTGCCACACCATGAAAATATTTAGCCTCCAAGCACGGTTTGGAGGCACACTTACAAATCTGACTTCTAAATCAAATGTTTTCTTTCCTATTTTTAATTCTTCCTGGTCACTGATCCTTTTCATTTTACCTTAAAATACCTTTGTCAAATTAGATTCCAGCTCATCTATCAGAAACATTAAGACCAAGCAAATAGAATTTAATTTTGTTAATGCTTCATAAGCCAAGAGCAACAAAAGAAGAAGAAATACAACCAAGAAAGTACCCCAGCTGCATTTCAACTGCAATGTTGATAGGATTAAAATCATTTTATTTTGCAAAGGAAGTAGGCAGGACTTTGACTACGCAACTGAAACACAAACAAGAAGACACCAACTTCAGAGAAAATTAGGTAGAGGGTAACACTTTTGAAAGCGTTTAAAGTGTTTTAAGTGTTTAAAAATGTCAGCTTTTGTTAGAGAAAGTTCCCTGGCCAAGCCTCTATGCATTGTTTGTACAGACATATCATCTTCCAGAATTTTAGTCACAGGCACTACATTTTAAAGAACAGGGTAAAAGCAGAAAGTGCAGGTGGGAGAAAACCCAAGATGGATAGTCCGAGAGTTCTGCCCTCAGCTCAAACACATTCTTCTGATCTTTTCTTTCCTCGGGGCTGAAGTAACTCAACGAGTCTGTAATTACATATCTTCTATCTGAGTCTGCAACAGCCGGTGAAATACTGGAGCTGCTTCTGCCAAATCAAATTTAACAATCAGCAACTTTAAAAGCAGGATACTTTCACATGCAAAATGCCAAGCCCGGTTATAACTGATTGCCCATGTGGAGCAGCTTATCTAAAACTGGGGAAAAAAAAGCACTGCCCTGAATACTTAACGTATACCTGCTACAATCCAAAGCCCACATGCTCTTCGATATGGCAGAAAGGCAAGAAAGGCAGTCTTTTCTCCCAGGTTTCGTTCACATCACCCCTATTTCTCAGTGCACAAGGAGCAACTGCTGCTATATGCTTTCATATATGCTTTGCTGTCCTTTGCAGTTAGGTTCAGGAAGTCTACTGTCACCTGTGCAACTTACCAACCTCCACATGAACTTCTGCGTGCCCACCGTTAGCCATCCCGTTCATCAGCTCCGCGTCCTCCAGCTTCAGCTCAACCGGGGGCTGGAACTTCAGCTCCTCCTCAACCTTCTCCCAGTTGACCTTCGCTTGAGAGCCGCTCGCACAGTTAAAATGCCATTTTACTTTCTGAATGACGTTATCTGAAACGTTACAAAAACACGCTTCAATTAGCTCTGCAGAATTTTAGGTCACTATTCATCAAATCACTCCATTCTTTTCTTTTTGGATTTTTTTTTAATTACTTCCCTCATTTCTTTTCTTATTAGTTCCAGGTGTAAAAGTTCACTGTGGGTTAGCAAACAAAAGTACCTTCCCTAGGGATTTTATATCACACTTAATCCCTTCAGGATGCTCTAAATAACCCATCGCAACATCCTGCCTGCTAGTAGACTGAAAACAAACTTTCATATTTAGGGTAGATGTAACATATTTTAAATTACCCATGAACTCCATGAGGCCTGAATGAAGCAAATCCATTTCATGTTTTAATAATGCCAAGGATTAGGGATTTTTCAGCACACAGAAACTAATTCAACCCGTATTTGCGTTGTGAAACAATTCTGAGTGGCAGAGGCAATTGCAGTGACTCCTCCAAATTGTGAGCCACAGATTTAGGTACAGATAAACCTGCACCATCACTCACACTTTACATTTAAAACCACTCATAAGCAAGCCCCTTTTCACGAATGCGGCTGCAGGTTTGACAGGAGTTACCACAGCACTGAGACAAAGCTGAGAATGTGTCTGAGGAAGAACTGCCCACACACCCAGAGCTGAAGGACCAAGCCGTGGATACTGCTGCTTCCTATTTAACTGTGCAAAGACATGGGCAAATTTCAAATGCTTTGGCAAATAAAATTCAGTTAACATTAATTCTGCTAAGACATCCTGTAATTAAAATCCAGCTCCTTAAAATATTGCTATGCTAGAAGACTTGCATAGATTGACCACAGCTACTGCTGGTTATGATACATATGGAATAGCTCAAGTGTGAGTTTAGAGACCACACAGGACCTGGATGTTGTGCTAGAATACACGGAGCCATAAGCATTCATCACAGAAAAATCCTATATTTTACTTCAAGTTAGCTTGCTATAATGAGCTGTAACTACCAGGCAAAAGGTTAAGATCTGACACATCAAGTGCATCTTAGATCCAAACACAAGAAAATCATGCAGCATTAGGTAGACTCAGTAATAAAATACAGTACGACATTAAAAATGAGAAAAATGCATTTTCTTTTAAAAGGAGCATTATGGAATTGAGAGAGGCTAAAAATTCTTAACCGAGTTAAAAAAAAAAAGGAATAATCTGGATCTCAGCATAAAATTACACCTGGAATGTACCCAGAAAACAAACCCCCCAAACATAAGATGGCTGTATAATGCGCTTTCCTTGGGGATTTCTCAATCTTTTAAGCGCGGGCTTAACGATATTACAGAAATCTGGGTAGAAATTTGCTAACCTACTCCGGTATCTTATCCTTTCCCAAAATAGAGTTTCTCGCTGCAAGGGAAACATGTTTTTCAGAGGTGTGAGGTTCAGCAGAGCATCTGCTGCTTAGCAAAAAAAAAAAAAAAAAACATATCAGGTTAAAAAAGAAACACTAGGCATGATTATGAAGTACTATGTGAATCTAAGTCGTGCCAGAAGTAAATCTGTCCCTAATAATCTATTTTGTTTCCCTTTTTCCTTGTACCCATCTGTCTCCACCTGTCAGATTTCTTTTTAATTAAGTTATAAAGTGTTTGAGATGTGGATTTCTTTTTCTTCTGCGCTTGTTTGTTAACCACCACAATGTTTTGCTCATCTGTTACAGGGGCTCTCAGGAACTGCAGGAACAATAATCTAATAGTTTAATGCAGTTACAAGATTCTCCCCTCCTCCTACACAAGCAGGCAAAGGCACAAACACACAGGGTCATTTTTACGATCAGGCTTTAGCCAGGAGACATTACTCAACAAAAAAGTATCAGACAAGAAATTCTTATTAGAGAACAGAGCTACAAACCAAATTCCAGAAAAGCATATGGTCTGGAAGCTAAACTGATGCTCGTTGTATCATAGGAAGCAGCAAACTCCCACTGAAGCTCTTCCAGGAAGCAAAACGCCATGATGGTTGAGTAATTGCTGGAACAGATCGCCATGCAGGCAATATCCCCAGAAGAAAGGAAACTGAAATATATGTAAAAAGAAAAAAAGCATTATCAACATAAAAAGGTAGAAGGGTCATGCTGAACGTGAGAAGTAAACTGTGCTTTCTGTCGAAACAAAATGTACAGACTGCACTGACTGGAAGAGCAGACTAAAAAAATGTGTCGGTCCTGCAGCCCCTGCCAATCCATCACTCGCTACAACTCCTTCGGCAGGCCTGAGCATACTGAAGAACAAAACACCAATATGTTTTAAATTGCAACATCAGTAAAACCGAGGGCATTACTTTCCCAGACTGGCCTTAAATCAGGCTAATAACAAAAGAGGGGGCCAGAAAACAGCAGAGGGAAGGAGATTTGCAAAGAAAGCACAGTGGCGTTCCACGAGCAGGAACACGACAGCTTTTCACAGGAAGCAGGCAGAGGTATTCCTCGTGCCCCTCGAACACCATGACTTTGTATTAACAGCAAGAGGTACGGGTCAACTTGCACAAAACCAAGGACACTTTTACTGCCCCATCATCTACAGCAAAGTAAGATGATTTTGCATCACAGACAGCATAATAAAAATTCTCATCTGAAAGGGTCCCTCTAACAAGAAAGCCGTATTTATACAGAGGTTTTTGCCCACAGATGCCCCAAAACCTACCAGGAAACTTAACGGGTTTCATCAGACCAAACTATAGGGGTGTACTTAAGGACGAGAGCAATCACTCCAGTCTAGACTTCACTAAGTAAGTCAGGGAACCTAGCTCACAGTGTAGAGCTAAACCTCCGCAACCCCCACCACAATCACACACTGATAATTACCTTGAAAGAATGAGGAAATCTTTTCTTACAGGCTAGCAATTTGTTAGCAGTATTTCAGTATAAAGACTACATTCTGAAGCTGAACAGTTACACTTTCTGTATTTTCTCTCTTCTGCTGTTTCACCTTGCTTCTCCCAAGCACCAGGTGACAAGAGAAGAGGAAATGGCCTTAAGTTGCACCAGGGGAGGTTTAGGTTGGATATTAGGAAAAGCTTCTTCACTGAAAGGGTTGTTAGGCATCGGAACAGGCTGCTCAGGGAAGTGGTTGAGTCACCATCCCAGGAGGTGTTCAAAAGACGTGCAGATGTAGAGCTTAAGGACAGGGTTCAGTGGTGGACGTGGCAGTGCTAGGTTAACGGTTGGACCAGATGATCTTAGAGGGCTTTTCCAACCTAAATGGTTCTGCGGTTCTATGGTTCCGTATTTCATCCCTCTCACAGGGAAATCTTTGTGGTTTCTATTTTATCACAATTCTATTTATTCATTATACTATGTACTTGGGATTTATGGCTCTGATGAGCTCCGTGACTGCCTAATTAGTCTGCGTGTGTTCCCTAAATTCCCTTTGTCCCCAGCTCGCAGCTGAGAATCAACGCCATGCCCGTGTAAAACTACTTTTTCCCATTTGCCAATTATTTATAGCCTTTTTGCCACGGATCTGTTTGCACTCTCCTCATTTCAGAGCCAGACACGTAACTACTTTTGTAGAGACTAAAGATTAAAAGCAGCAGAACACATTACTATTAGAGGGCGAAAGTTCAATGAGAAGAAGGAATTAAAATGCTAATCTCTGCTGTCCCAATTCATTCGGTGCAAGTTTATAGATCTTATTTCTCCAATCACTCCCCCCAAAAATGGATACTTCCAGTTCTAGCTCAGGGTCACTCTAAGTTCTCTTACATTCTCTAACCAGGAATGCAGTCACAAGCTAAAACTCATTTTTAAAACTAAACTAGACTGAATAGGAAATAAAATGCTCCTCTCTGAAAGGAACCTTAATTTCTTATTAAAAAAGACTAGCAGATCCTCTTCCAGAAAATAAAAGCAGAGATTTAGCATCCATACAGTTACAGGCCACTGTCTAGAGGGAGTCAGGGCAGTTCTGTGCAGGCCAGAGTAAGAACTGCAGGAGCCCTGGGGGTTTCAGATCACCTACTGAGAAGGTATCAGGAAGATCTGACTGTCACTGAAGAAAGGTGTTTAGGCTCCTTTTTAGGCAGAACTATTTAATTCCTAGGCACTCAGACTCAGAAGATATTTGGAGAAGTTCCACCTACTCCAATTGCCACTACTAACAAGTGTTGCCCATCGAGCTGAAAGCATTTGCTACAAAAAATAACAACTGAGATGAGCAATTCTTAACAGATGTTTACCTAAACTGAGCAGGGGCACTGCGGCTCTGGCGCTGACAAAAAAAAGTTTCAAAATACGGCTAGGGTTTACGAATCTATGATAGGATTTCCCGTGGGAGCTAGGCACTGTAGGATACCCCTAATCCTTGAAGTTGTACCAATCCCCAGAACAACCACCTAAAGAATTCAAGGCAGAAAGCAACCAACAGAAGCAGTGACTTACTGGATGCTAAGGTCACGTCCTTTTGCAGTGCCTCGACTTGGGTATTGGGCCAGAATCGAGGACAACGCCTTTAATCTTCTCCTGCATTCCAGGAAGTCCTGGTTGAAATGAAAATCTGTGGAGGCTGAGAGGGGAAGCCCGTCCCTCACCCGCACCACGCAGGCAAAGAAGATCATGGACATTCTCCGCTGGAGTACTCATGAGGACAACCTGAAAACGAAATGTGGCATTAGGTTAAGGATCCATTAACGGACGCCACCTCAGTTATTTACCAGCCACTACACAAGCCCAAAACATCTCAAGGTAAGAGTTTATTCACCACTGCTACTGACCAACCCCTCGTGTACCACCGCTGCCACTGGAAGGCAGACAAACCAGCCCCAAGGATCAGAGCTGCGTCCCTCCGCTGCCTCTCTCAGACAAAAAAGTGAGGCTGGGGATCTGACATGGAACTACCTGTCTGAAAAATTTCACTATTTTTCCTCCTTCTGCTTTACCTTAGTACCAGAAATGCTGAGTAAGCTTCCTACAAGTATTTATGGAAAGCAGCTCACTCCCACGGACACTCTGCAGCCTCGTTAAGTCTCCAGTTGCATTAGCGTTGCAGATCAGGCCTGATTTTCCAGTGTAACACAGAAATAGATTTTTAAAAAATGGCTATAGCCCATCAGGCTCTTTTTACAGAAGCCATTATGGCTAAAGATAGAATAAATGTTGCCCTCTCTCGACGTCTTACTCTTTAGCAGGTCACCATCTCCCACAAAAAGTTATTACGGGGATTTACCTGGTACATTCACATCACCCAAGAGATCTGTCCTTCGGACGTACCACGAGTAGTCAGCACCAGATTTTAGAGGACTAACACAGCTCCAGTCGTCTCTGAAAGATAACCATAATGAGCAGTTTAGATAACTCACTAATGACCCTTATCTGCACCAATATGTAAAACCTGCCTGCAGTGGGTGAACGTAACCCAAGGAGTATTTTGCCCCAAGGAAAACAAACGATTCATTTTCCTCACCCAGACATCAATTGCTAGATGCACTCAGATCACCTCCTATGAAATGATATGCAAAGTATTTCTGCTGCCCCAATCACCGCCTTTAAAGCGCTGTAAAACAACAGCTCCAACTCAGCAGACAGGCAGTGATTACCACAAACTGTGGAGGGGGGAAAAAAAAAAAAAAAAAAAGCACTTACTCTGCTTCAGGCAAACTACATAAACGAAGCATTAGACAAAACAAACCACTGTGAAGTCAAACTTTTGATAGAGGGTTGCTGTAAGCAGCCCCGTATCAAAAATCACTGCCAATGCTCCAAGTTCGTTTAAAACGTGTCTCGCTGTCAAGTGGTTTCGCTATCTAAGAAGGTAAGAGAGCAAAGGCCCCTCCAGTTCGGCCGTTCATCATCTCCCTCGCCTGTAGAGCTTGTCGGATGTCTAACAGGAGCTGAGCTCTCACCACGAGCTGCATCAAGAGGGTGTCAGTTCTGCTCCACGGGAATCATTTCCACATAACTTGCAAAAACTTAGCAATTTTAGGCCAGAATCCCTTTGTCAAAGGTGGCTGGTGTTAGCCAGCAAGTTAAAGCAACAAACACTCGTCCGGGGAACAGACAGAAAGCACAACAAGTCCCTTCCTTAAAAAGCAAATTAAAACTATTTATCTATTTATGTATCTATCGAATGTTCTCATTCACCTTTCACAAACAACCAGAAGACGACCAGGAAAACGGAAACACATTTAGAAAACAAAGACATTTGCTCTAACATATCTAGCCTACAAAATTACTCCACTCACCGTGCCACTAACAAGAGTTTAAGATAAAAAATGTACAAGTCTGCCCCTCACTACGGACATCACCGCCTGCAGTTAGCTGCATGGAAAGGCACACAACTCCCCAGGGTGTACAAACCTTCATGCTTCAGGGCTAAAGGCTCTCATCGAGTATCAGCACACCCCTCAGAGGGGCTCTGTGCTCTCCTGGGAGAGATCCGGTATCAGTCCCCACCAGGAGACTTCCAAACCGAACGTCAGACTGAGCCGGTGCCCCTTCCTAGGAGAGTTGAGCGCTAAAACGTCCTGCCAGGGCTGTGTTCATCCCAAAAGGCTGTGTTTATTTATGGCTTTAAATCCGTGTGTTTTTACCTTCGATGTCTGAGGAAAGGAGGCTTACACAGTCAAGCTGTAAGTGCACGTGGGCCACGTATTAAAACGGAGGGACGTGCCTCTAAGTTTGGTGAAAACAGGCAAACGCACGGAACAGGAGGGCCACACACATCCCCAGCAGACAGCAAGGTGATGCGGTGACTCAAACCTTCAGACGTCTGCGAGCGGGTGAGCACAACCCCAGGGCAAATCACCTGGGGACGCGTTCACCGATCTGCTTCTCACCAAGCTCCGTTTGCGCAGGCTCAAGGCATGTTTGCACAGCTACCGCCCCGCTCCCCAACAGAGCAAAAAGGGAGTAGGGCGGTAGCTGTGCAAACGTTAAAAAAAAAAAAAAAAGAGGTTTTCAGCGATTCAGGGGTTTATTTGAAGTGTAGCATAGATATAGCTGAAAGAGGTGAGAGACGCAGGAGAAGGCAAAACGTAAAAATAATTTAATGCAGCTGCTTCACCTGTCTTCTCATCACCAACAGCTGCCACTCAGACTCGCCCAACTCTCCTCTCCTCTCCAATTCCCCCAGCACGCCTGCTCTGGCACAGCACCACAACCACCTTTTATTTCTTTTTCACCACAGCCTCTTGTTGCTCGCACACCGGAGGTGTTCTGTGCCCACGGCAACAAAACAGTTGCTAACACACCTCAAATATTTAACTACTCGCAAGCAGTTTTGCCACGCCGCCTGTAAGGGAACGCACAGAATCGTGGCATCAGCTGGGCTGGAGAAGACCTCCAAGACCTCCAAGATCACCGAGTCCCACCACTAAACCCATCCCAACGCTTGCCCGCCCTCTCCGTGAAGAAAATGCTGTCACAGCTTACCAGACCGAGCAAGGTATGAGCATAACCAAGGAAATCTGATCCTGCTCTTGAAGCCTGACCTACCCTTTCCTCCTCTGGCCTCTCTGTCTGCGTGTGACTCGCTGCCCAAAGTATCTGCAACGGCCTTTACGTGGCAGGCCTTTGAACTCGGGTCCCGAACTCTGACAACGTCCTCATGTCTTTTGATTAATTACACATCAAAACTTCCGCTAATTCCAATTAGTAACCCCCCGTCAAGCCCAGCGATTTTACTGGCACGGAGCAGCCGGAACCTGGAGAAAAACATTTATGTGATAGCTTTAGAAGAAGAGGTTGTAATTTATGATTGAAGGCTCGTTATTCTCACTCCGTGAGGCACCTGCACTCCCCACACTTCAGGAGAAAAACGATTAGCATGAGACTCCCCCAAGCAGTACGTATTCACCAGCCTCTCAACAACCAAGGCTCTTCAGGCTACTGCCACAGCAGGCATCTAACCGAAGTCACCCAAAACGCAGTTCCTCCATCCCTCCATCCTCACGGAGCACCTAACTCTCCCCAGTGACTGCCTAGGGGTTATTAAGGCCGCCTGAGCCAGCCCTCTGACGCTTCTGCACCATTCCCCAAGCTCCTCCGGAGAAGATCGGACCCCGTTCGCAGGCAGCACGCTTCTACAAACCCTGAACTCCTGCCTCAACTTCTCTGCTTGCAAGCAAGGCTCTGAGAGCAAATGCAAACCCCTAAGTAGGCGAGGGAAGGGATTGCTTTTAAAATGCTGTTCTTTAAGAAGTTATTTGAACCAACCACCAAAAGCAGGAGTTTCCTTCTCAGAATGGCACAGCACTAGCGGGGCACACCTCGCTACCAGCTCCTCTCTCGAGCGTTCATTCTCCCTCCCTGGTCAGAATCTCCCCTTTCTCTAAGGGCAGCACGCAGGCCAGGTTCAAACCTAACACCATGCAACCGTTTTGTCAAGATCTGATCTTACTACAGAAAGCTTTAGTGGACGTTACCATAACCCAAGAGGCTCCCGAAGCAGTCTGAAAAGTTGTTTTTGTACACGATGGCTCGATATGTGGTAGTAACCTATTGCACCAAGCGCCCCTTTCCTCAGCCCGGTCAGATTCAGAGGGAGTCGCAGGCAGCTAGAGGTGGGATGACAGAATGTGAAAGGGATTCAAATTCTCTCAATCAAACATGAAACATCGAAAGGAGCTGCAGCTCCATGTTGATTTGAGCCTCACCCAATAGGAAAAAAAAAAAAAAAAAAAGGAACTGAGAAATGGTTTAAAAGGGAGTATGAAAGCCATTTACTACTAATTTTCAGGATCACAAGGTGGATTTTCTCCTTTTCTGACATATATAGAGGCAAAACTGAAATCCAGTCAAATCTCTCATATTTTAAGACTGCAGTAAGTATATCTCTCTACGTCCCTTCCGTCCCTCACCGCTCACACCAGTGCTGTCCAGCTTCCTGAAATCACAGGCCTGCAGTGCAACGAGCACCACATTCAGAGTAAACCTCTCCAGATTCAGCAGTGAACAAGAAACCACCTGAAAGCACAGCATCGCAACTTTTAAAACGCCATTTGTAAATATCAAGAGCCTAAAGGCTTTGTAGTTATCACCGAAGGGAAGTTCAGAGCCTTCCAGCTCCAACCTCCTGCTCAGACACATGGCTATCAATATCACAAATACCGCGTGTCGCACGGAGCTCAAAGCCCAACGTTCAGCTCCCCCTGCCCCAGCAGGGCCACCCCGAGCTGCTGCCCAGCCCCACGTCCACCTTTGGGAGATCCCCAAGGAGCTGGAGCCAGCGCTCCAGGTGCAGACCCAGTGGTGCTGAGAGGAGAGGAAGGGTCCTGCTGGGGACGCTTGGCCTTGTGCGGCCCAGGACACCGCTGGCCTTCCTCGGAGCGAGCGCACGTGGTGCCCACCCAGAACATACACACCCAGCCCTCAACAACTTCCAGTCTCCCAAAACCCCATCTCTGTAGTTCCAGCAGCTCACAAGCCTTCAGACTCTTTCCCACCCCACTCCATTCAGCACGTTACGTATGTCCAGCTCATCTCCTCCCCCTCATGAGGGGTCCCCAGTGCCCCCCCAAGCATCCTTCGTCACACCCTTCCAGCACCCCACACACCTGAAAGCCACCCCCCTACCAGGACCCTCCCATACTGACAAGCCCCCACACACACCCCTCAAGTACCCCCACACCCCCAAACCTCCCCCACCCACACCTCACCCCAGCCCACCTCAAGCCTTCCTCAGCGCCCCAAGCTCCCTCCCCTCACATCCCTCCACAACCCCAAACCTCACTTCCCTCCCAAGCAATCCCCCAAACCCCAGATCTCCCTCACCTCCCCCTCTACCCTCCCAGAACCCCCCCCCCCCAAAACCTCACTTTCCCCCCACAGCCCCCTCGCCCACCCCCAAAACCCCCTCAGGGCTCCCTCAGCCCCCCCAAACCCCACACCCACACCACAGCCCCTCCCATATACCCTCCCCATCGCCCCCTCGCGCTCCCCAACTCCCGCGGGCACCCTCAAAACCCCTCCCCGGGGCCCAGCAGGGGATGAAGAAGAGGAGGAGGATGAGGAGGAGGAGCAGGGCCCCGCGGCCGCCGCTCACCTTCCCCCGGCCGCCCCGCTCCCTTCCGCCCACAGAGGCGGCGGCCAGAGCGGCCGCGGCGCGGGGCACGACGGGAGCGGGGAGGCCGCTGGGCGCCGCGCGGAGGGGGGGGGGCGCGGGAGGACCGGGGCTCAGGGGGGGCGGGCTCGCAGCCTGTGGGGGTTGACTTGGCGGCCCTGCCGTGCCCCTCCTCAGCGTGGGGAGAGATGTGAGGGGAAAGCGGTTACGAAAGCACGTTGATTGCACAGCGAGCAGTGAGAAATGAAGCTAAGCACACCTTCATAGAATCATCGAATCACAGAATCATTAGGGTTGGAAAAGCCCTCCAAGATCGTCTGATCCAACCACCCCCCTGCCACCAATGTCACCACTAAACCATGTCCCCAAGCACCACGTCCAACCTCTCCCTGAACACCCCCAGGAACGGTGATGCCACCACCTCCCTGGGCAACCCGTCCCAACGCCTGACTGCTCTTTCTGAGCAGAAATGTCTCCTCATTTCCAACCTGAACCTCCCCTGGTGCAACTCGAGGCCACTCCCTCTTGTCCTAGAACTTAGCTTTATGGAATTGGACTGATTCTTTATTTATTTATTTATTTATTTATTTAATTTATTTCTTATTTTGTCATTTTAAGTTCAGTAAAGAAATGCTACACACAATGTCTATACTGGCCATTGAGTGTTCTCCCTGTTCTCCCTGGATCTCTGACGAGCAGCTGAGGTGCCCAGCTCACTTGCTGTGGTGGCTTTACCCTGCTGGGCAGAACTCCACCACAACTGCTCTCACTCCCCCTCCTCAACAGAACCAGGGGAGAAAATACGATGAAAATGGCTCATGGGTTGAGATAAAGTCAGGAAGTTCCCTCACCACTTACTATCACAGGCAAAATGCTCAGCATAGGGAGGTTAGTGTAATTTATTGCCTGCTACTAACAGGCTAAAGCAGTGAGCACTAAAGGCAAACCAAAAACACCTTCCCCCATCCACCCTCTTCTTCCCAAGCAGCGCAGGGGAACAGGGAATGGAGGTCAGTCCCTGACGCTTCGTCTCTGCTGCTCCTTCACGGTCACTCTCTGCCCCTGCTCTGCTGTGGGACCCCCGGGCTGCAGGGGGACAGCCTGCTCCACCAGGGGCCTCTCCACAGGCCGCAGGGGAATTGTGCTGCGTGCCTGGAGCACCTCCTGCCCTCCTGCTGCACTCACCTTGGGGGCTGCAGGGCTGCTTCTCTCCCATTTCTCACCCCTCTCTCCCAGCTGCTGTAGCATAGCAGGTTTTCCTCTTAAATCTGCTCTCCCAGAGGCCCAACCAGCACCACTCATGGCTCGGCTCTGGCCAGCAGCAGGTCCCTTTTGGAGCCAGTTGGAGCTAGCTCTGATCTGCCATGGGGCAACTGCTGGGCTCTGCTCACAGAGGGCACCCCTACAGCCCCCCACTACCAAAACCTTGCCACATAAAGCCAAAACACTTGGACACCAAGTCAAAAACGAAGCAGTGTTACCAGGCTCTTCTGGAAGGTGTTGATGAAAGTAAAACTTAAGCCCTCTAGCTTAGTTCTTGCACTGGTACTTCAAGATGAAGTCTGCACTACAGTACATCCTAGGTGACAAATGGATTTTCCTTTTCAATTGGCAGCCACTGCAGAAGATGAAGTGGGAACATTGCATAGCAAAGCAGATTACCTCCTTCCTTCTGGTGGTGCCATGTACATAAAAAAGTCCAGAAGCATCAGGAGTGATCCCCGTTCCTTGTTGCGGGCATTGTGGCAGTTACTAAGCACAAACTATATCTTCTCATGGGACATTCATCTCAACAATAGCAGGATAAAAACAGTATAAAGAAACCTAAGTTATTGAACGTGACAGCTCTGAACTCACAGATCTTTACGTGGGGACATTATCTGAGTATAATCAAGTTGTTGCTATTTCTAAGTAATAGCAGCATTGCTTAGCACCATGAGCACTGAATAACTATTAAAGTTCTTCTGTTCTTCTAACATCTTCCAGTCATCAAAGCATGTCATCATGCTGCTGCAGATCTTGCTTGTTTCACAGTCTGATTCCATCCCCGCTGAGTTTTGCTGCTTTGGAATCTTTCTGCTGGTGAAAATAAAATGACCTGCTTTAGGGGAAAATTATGTATTTGAGATGGGAGGGGTGAGGGGAAAACAGTAATGCAGTTTAATTCCAAACCCATCTTTCCGTTCATCTATGCAGGGTGCTGTTTGCCCACTTCCTACAGTGCAGTGTATTTTGATCTCATTTTGATTTCATTTGTGCTACCTTTAAAGGCAACATCTCTCTGTTTACCAGCACCACTAAAATAGTTATACTGCTTGGTAGATATTTCTCTATATATTTTAGATCTCCGTTAGGAAGCTGGTCACCTTCTGTGGTGGCTTTACTCAGCTGGGCAGCTGAGCTTCACCACAACCGCTCTCTCACTCCCCCTCCTCAAACGGAAAGGGGGAGAAAATACGAAGAAAAGGGCTCAAGGGTTAAGATCAAGGGTGAAGATAAGGACAGGGAGATCACTCAACAATTATTGTCACAAGCAAACCAGATTCAACATAAGGAGATTAATGTAGTTTATTACATATTAATGATAAGCTAGAGCAGTGAGAAACTAAAAGCGAAAACACATTCCCCTATCTATCCTCTTCTCCCTCCTCCTCCCGAGTAGCACAGGGAAACGGGGCATGGGGGCTGCGGTCAGTCCCTGACACTTCGCCTCCGCTGCTCCTTCACAGTCACTCTCTGCCCCTGCTCCACTGTGGGAGCCCCAGGCTGCAGGGGGACAGCCTGCTCCACCAGGGGCCTCTCCACAGGCCGCAGGGGAATTGTGCTGCGTGCCTGAAGCACCTCCTGTCCTCCTGCTGCACTCACCTTGGGGGCTGCAGGGCTGTTTCTCCCTCCTCATTCTCCCAGCTGCTGTTGTGCAGCAGGATTTTTTCCCCTTTCTTAAATCTGCTCTCACAGCGGCGCAAACAACATCGCTCATGGCTCGGCTCTGGCCAGCAGTGGGTCCCCTTGGAGCCAGCTGAAACTGTCTCTTATCTGACATGGGGCAGCTGCTGGATTCTTCTCACAGAGGCCACCCCTGCAGCCCCCCACTACTAAAACCTTGCCATGTAAACCCAATACACCTGCCCATGTGCACGTCCATATGTAACAGCTAACACCAGATACTGATCTGTTGCTGTGTCCACACTTTCTGGGCATGTTAGAGGGTGCTGTGCTGTGGCACATCATTCGTCTCTCTGTGACTGGCAGAACTGTGTGTACCACCGCAGGCTCTGTTAGCAGCAGCTGCTTTTATTAGTAGGCACAGGGAAGCCAGTTTGAGATCTTAGGGTGTCACAATCTGTTTGCTTCACAAGTTCTTTTGAGGAGCTGGCTAAAGTCTGGCTGAGTGGGGATTTGCTAGCCCAAGAAAGGCGTCCTTTGAAAGCAGTAGAGACTCCAGCCTTCACTTCCCTCTTTTACTCTTCCAGCTTTTTAATATTCAAGATACTTCTGTGGCCAGAAGTCTGAGCAGGGCTGTTACTCAAGCTGTGACTGAATTGTTACTGGCCCAGGAGGGATGAGCGGACAGAAGTTGTGTCAGATGGTTAGCACTGCACAGCGGAGATTATGATTGATCATGCTCATCTTGACTTAGAGACAAAAAGCTTCCTGCTACCCATTTCTCATAATGCAGTAGAAAAAATACAAGGTTTCTGTCCTTCACAAAGACTGGAGGGTTGGTCTTCAAATATTCATTGTATGTTCAAAAGTGAACTCCGTATGTTATCATAGCTTAGCAGCATCCCAATGAATGACTGCCAGTGCTTTGCAGGGCTCCACCTTACTGGCTACACAGAGTTGGAGCACAAGAGTGGCCGAGAATATGGGTAAACATCCCTCCAGGCAATGCTTTGCAACTTCTTGTAGGCAGAGCCACTGCTGTTCTTTCCCACTACCTGCTGTCAGAAAAAAAGGAGGTGGCCAACAAGAAAAAATACAGAAGTGCTGCAGCTCTGTCGGTAAGGCTGCACCGACCACCATATGCTCCATGCCTTTCCTGTTGCTCCACCAGTCTGCTTCCAGTCCCCCGACATTGTTCCTCCTTGCAATGGGCAGTGGATCTGAGATAAGTCTGAAGGCTGAGTCCAAACAACTTTCAGGTAAAAATGTTTCCTACATCAGCATTTGCCCACTGGTGCTGAAGAGAAAAGAAACAAAAAGCTGAATTTTCTTTTGCCACAGCTCTGACTGGAAGAATTGAGAACAATGAAACATAGAACAAAGACACTGAACTTCCAAAGAAAACAATGTTACGTGCAGACAGGCTTGAACCAGATAAGCTGAGATGATCTGTATCCTTGTATGAGAAGCTTTGCCAGGGAAAGGAGGCCAATCTTTGCTTCTATTTTGAAGCAGCACATCGTCATGTCAAAGACAAAAGCACAGACTGAGTATTTGGGGGAAAAAAAAAATCATCCATTGCTGAGTACTCGAGTGTTTGAAGAATCATCCTGTGTTAACCAGCACATTGACGACGCATGAAGCCCTGCTGCTGAAGAGCTGTTTCACCTACTGGCTGTGAGGTGGTGATAGCAACGGTTAGCAAAAACAAACTAGACACAAAACTACTTGCTGCCACTCAGACTATTCAATTGTTCCACTTCAAGCATGAAGTAACTTAAAGATGTTCAAAAAAAAAAAAAAAAAAAGAGAGAAAGAAAGAAAAAAAAAGAACTGTACAGCCTGAAAACAGAGCAGCTCCTAGTTTGCTGTGCAGCCAGGCCACTTTCCTGATACTGAATTTGAGCTGATGGAAGACTGAACACCGATAACACTTATCACACTGATAATGAGTGATGAATATATTTGAAGGTTTCCCTCCACAAAGGGATATGGGCTGGGGTTAGCATACATTAGACCATGGCGCATTCAGGGTCAGGCAGCCTGGACAAGTCGGTTACCCAAAATCATGCATAGTCCCTAAGTCCCCAGGAGGCTGTGGAAGTGACAGCCAACAAGGGAGGTGCCGTGCTGTTCAAATAACTTGCTCTTGTTTCACTGGATGAGTTTTTACACTTTCATCTCTTGCACTAAACGCAAATTAACTTCTTATAGCTGTGGCATGGTGGTTAGAAGGAGGCAGGGTACTCATCCACTCGTTTCCCCTCCTCATTCAGAAAAGCACATTTTTTTGACTGACCTTATGTCTGAATTTTCATGCCAGCCACAAAACAAACGGCTGCTTTATTAGATCACTTGTCTACAGGACTTTGTAGGATTTATTGATCCTAGCCATGGCTGGGGAACAACAGAGCACTTTTCAAAGTGCAGAGCAAGTACTGAAACTTTGACTAAGGTTAAAATTCAAGTAGAAATAAACACATTGACACGCAAAGACCTTGACATATTTCTGGATGCATAGAAATTGGCATTTGACAGTGATGTTAAAAAAAAAATAGACATCATAACTTGTTAGAGTTCAAATGCCTTCACCAATACTTCCCGAGTGAGCAAGAGCACTGGACACAGATCCTGTTTTCAGATGGCCACGGCACTGGTTCCAAGATAAACATGTGTGAATTACCCAACTTGATAGTATACAGTTCTGCTTAAAAAGTACACCCCAACCTGAAAGAGAAGGCTATTACAGTCTTTATGTCTTCCACAGACACTTATTTATGGTATGTGGATACATCTTGTGTGGGTAAAGAGTGGAGCTCAGCAACTACTGTATATCTTAGCTATGCAGATAGTCAGTCTGAACTATTTGCAAAATAGGAAAGTGTGTGTAAGATTAAAACCTCAATGTGCTCAATTTAAAGCATATCAAGTCATCACAGCTTCACTGAAAATATGTTTTAGATTAGTCATTTTCCGAAAGGAGTTTTTATGTCTTACCTGAGATCTTGCATGATGATGCTCCTCTGCTAACGGCTGACAAGGCAAGGTAGCTCAGGACACTGGTCTGTAGCCAGTGTTTATTCCATAGCTGCCACATTGCCCTCCCACGCTCTCAGCAGGGTGGCAGGCTGTCAAAAGAAACACCATTAAATGTTTTGTATCACACAAGCATAAATACACAGTCAAGCCCTGAACTACATTGCAATGCTCACAGCATCACAGGGCCACCCTGAGCTGGTGCTCAGCCCCACAACTACCTTTGGGAGACCCCCAAGAAGAAGTCCCCAGCCCCGCCGTGCTGCTGGGGCTCAGGGGAGCCTCTTGTGCTCCACTTGGTGCCCAGCACCTCCTGTCCTGGCGCTGAGCACCACTGACAAGGGCCCGGCTCCACCTTCTTTGCACCCTCCCTTCAGGTGGGCGTGAACGGGACCCCCCGGAGCCTCCCCTTCCCCAGGCTGAGCAGCCCCGGCTCTCTCGGCCTCTGCTCCCCTCAGGGGGGCTCCAGGCCCTGCAGCCCCTTCCTGGCCCTTCACCGGCCTCTCCCCAGGGTGTCCAGGTCCTTCATGTCCTGGGGAGCCCAGAGCTGGGCCCAGCGCTCTGGGTATGGCCCCACCGGTGCTGAGGGGAGAGGAAGGGTCCCCTCCTTGTCCTGCTGGGGACACCCTGACTAATTCAGCCCAGGACACCTCTTTGTGGCATGGGCACGTTGCTCGTTTCATTCTTTCCCAAAAAAACTCACAAAGGAGGAACATAAGAGGCAAAGTCTTGAACTTTCATTTCCTAGGAATTTGGGAAGTAGACTTGTTCACTTCTAGAACTGCTCATTTATTATTGTAACACGAGGTAAAACCTTGCATTTGCCCCACATCCTTGTGGATGACCATGATGTAACTTGTCACGTAAATCCTCAATTCTGTGAGTATTTGATGAACGCAAGATGTTTGTCTTACTACGCTCACTAAATTGTATGCAACTCATCACATGCATTTAAGAAATGTAATGTTGGTTTGTGTAAACATTCTCAGGAAATAGGATTAGTTTTAAACATAGTATGAGAAGAGGAGTCACTAAAGGATTATTGAGTTCTGTCCTGTTAACTGTTGAATGCCAATAAATAAATAATTAGATCATAAAGGCAAAAGGACCAGGGTACTGATTCGGACCAGACACCCGGTTAGTCCAGTGCCTCGTTTCCAACAGTGTCCATAAGCAGCTGACAAGGAAAGTAACAGTGATACTTCCCCACCAACTGCTCTTCCAGTTCCTACTGCTTTCATCTCAGAGAATTTCCTGAACCTGATGTGATTTGCCTGCTTGGTAATCCTCAACAAATCTCTCCTCCCCCAAATCCTAATTTCCCTTTTAACCCAGGTAAACCTCTGCACCCACAGCCTCTTGCAAGGACTTCTACAGCCCAGCTGTCCACGGCATGTAGAACCACCTCTTCTGTTTCTGCATCTACATCAATATGTAAATACATACTGACTTTTTTGCATGTTTTTTTAAACATTGGGGTATTAAACGTTGTGGTAATTAAACATTACCCTGAATTTCTCAGGCTTGTTTCTGATGTCCTCATGACTTACACACAGATTGTTTCCCCTGCTCCTCCATAGCCTACAACAACGACTTCCCTAACAAATCATTTTTATTCCTTCAAGAATAATTATCACTGGATAGATTTACCCTGTAGCTCTAGCCTCATCTCGTTTTTTTATTGCTTGTAGCAAAGTGTTCCCAGCGACATGCAGTGAACTTTGAAAGACATTAATTTAGTAATCACGCAGTCATTGCATTTTAAACCTATGGATTAAAATTGAGTGGTTCATGGAAAAGTCTGAATGGGTGAAAGACAGCTTGGAGTCTTACCAAAGAATTGCAACTTGTGAGTCCTTATTGCGCAGCTCAGAGCTTATTTTGTTACTCAGAAATCTGAGGGCCATCAGATGGGATCAGCTCAGTCCATCCAGTCCACCCCTGACTTCATCAGCACTGCGGGGCCAGGCACAAGCTGCACAGGAGTGTCAACCACCCGCTTTTCCCCAAGCAAGTCCATATACTCTGAGCTCCCTCTCTCTCTCCTCTCATTCCCCAGCTAATTCTCGGAGGATAGAGGCAGCAGCTTAACCTCAAAGCAGTTCACTGCAGCTTTTAACTTTATGCCACATGACGTAGAAGTGACACAACCGGCTCGAAGTATTCCTGCACCCCACTGTTCGCTCCTGTCCTGCAGCGACATGACGGGTTCGGTGGGGAAAGCTGCGAGAAGGATCAGAGAACAGAGCAAGAAAAAAGAGACAGTGGACCTCTCTTTAAAGAAGTCATCTCTTTTAGAGCTCTGTCAGTTCCCCAATCCAGCTCAGAGCAGAGCCCCACATGCACATCGGTGCAACCAAAGAAGCGGTGCAGGAGGACGATGCGAATATTTTGAGCCAATACCACTGAATGCTTTGAGGAGGTTTCACATTGCATTCGCCCATGAGCCAAGCAGCAACTTGGAATATTTTTATCAGCAGGGAGCCCTGCGTACTCTGCCTTTTAAAAGCCTGAGCAGCACAAGCAATAAGCCAGCTGTGTTTTCTGCTAAATGTGGCCCCATCAACAGGCTTTCATCCCGTACTTGACTTACAGTCCACGTGAAGTGGGGTCTAAAGGACACAATGCCTCTGCAAAGGGAATTAATAATCAGTTAGGCGCTTATCTGTACCGGCAAAGAATCACACCGCTTTAATCCTAACTTAAACAAGCAAACTGGAAATAAACCTTAATTTTTCTGCTGTTACCCTGACCTTCATCTTCCTCATTCCCTCTGAAGGAAGCAAGCACAAGTGGGTGGCTTGGCAAGGTGGAGCAGGGCACAGCCAGAGCTCACGGGCCAAGTGCCGGAGGGTTTGTGGGTGAAGGCACCAGACAGGACTCCTCGTAGCTCTTTCTCCCAGCCGAGCTGTTTGTGCAGCGGTCTGATCTAAGGTTACAGCTGTCCTACGTCAGGGCTGACCCTGGGCACAGGAGGGGCAGGTTGCAGAGCCTGTCGGGGCACTCAGGGCCGTGACAGCCACCTCCCTTCCCATCACAGTTTGTCCCCACGCCTTGCAAATGTTTGGGTTTGGGTTGGCAACTGTTATGAAATGCTCAGGTCTTAGCTGAGCGTGCATCTCATCCCCTGGCATGCCAGATTCTTCCTGAGGTGGTCAAGGGCCACGATTCAGGGGGCAGCACTGTGAGATGCTCCAAACAGACTCTTCCTGGCCTGGGGTCAAACCAGTGGGCACCCATACAGGCAGCGTGGAAGCAGTGTTTCCCTGTGTATCAGAGAAGCAAGGCCAAGACTTACCTCTGTAGGCTGGCCGGAGCCCCGTGCAGGGTTTGGAGACAAGTCAGGAGCCTCCTAACGAGGGCTTGGTCCCACAGCCCCCAAGCAAGGAGAGCAGAGAGCTCCAACGAGAGCAACCAAGAGTCCAGCAGACTCCAGACACGTCCATGGCATCCAGGCAGGGCCAGGAAGCCAACTCAGGCAGGGATCAGCAAGGTGGGAGGCAGGGCACAGACAAACCTCAAGCTGAGCATGAGTTTGAGTTCCTGAAATATAAGAAACCCCAAATGGGTCTTCCCACTGCAACTCCTCACTCACGCTTCGCAGCAGGCTGACCCAAGGCTGCACGGCTTCAGCACAGGCAGCTACAGCCCCTTTGTGAGGGGAAGGGAGGAGGTTGTAGGGCCTAGTGGTGCATGCAACACCCTGATGAAAGCCTCCTCTGGTTCTTCACATCCTCTTGTCACACTCTATCAACATTTACGACCAGACACTTAGGCCAGGGCCCTCTCAAGCTGTCTGGGAGTTGGTGCAGGCCGTGAGGGAGCTGGTCACAGCTTTGTGTCCCTCAGCACAGAGCCTCGCGCTCTCTCTTCCCTCTCCCCTTCATCCTAAGGTGCAGTAGCTTCAGACTTCTCCAAAGATGACATCTGCTCAATGTTGGAGAGATTTATTGTTTCTTGGGAACAGGCAGGACACTCAGCCCTGTATAAATGTTATGACAGCTCTTCCCCCGAAGAGCCAGCATTCCGCCTCCGCCTCAGGCGATGCTGTGGCACCTAAAAAAGCATTCACAGGAGGCAGTTTAAAAACTTGAGCATTTTTTTTTTTTTGGCTCACGGATAACCTAATTGACTATAGCTACACCTGTAAATAAAGAAGGTCAGGGCTCATCCTCTGACCTGGCACCGTCAGGGCTCCTATTTATATCACTGAATAAATTTATATCACTGCTTCCCCCCCAGGACAAGGTGGTTTCCTTCCTCCTGCTGACCACGAGAAGCTGCTGGACCCTGACCTCTGGCTGTTCCCAAGTCCATCAGCAGAAGGAAAAGCCAAACCAAGAGCAGTGCCAGCAGCCAGACAGCACAGATGCCTACGGACAAGTGTCCACACCAGTGCCTGGCCCTATTAAATTTACTGGTTTGGATGTGTCCAATTTGGATATGTCCATCTCATCCACTGGGTAAGTACATGCAGATTTTTTTTTCAGAATTCGGCCCTAAACCTGTTTAATTTTCTCCTCTGATTCTGCACTCAAAAAGCAGGAAGATTTATGTTACCTGTTATATGTAGGCTTCTGCATTTCTCAGTTCCTCTTCAAATGACAAGTTATCAGGCTCTTGGGAGAAATAAGTGGGGGAAAATCTAATCAAAAATGAGGTCAGACTGAGTAATTTCCTCATCCCTTTTAGCTCCGAATGTCTGACAACGTGGGTGCTGGCACTTCTGCCTTTTTCCACTCTTCCCTTCCTGTCCTGTGTCACTCGATCAGCTCGGCTGTGCTGGAGACCCAGCTTTCCCTTTTGTGCCAGCACGGAGCAAGAGGTAGGCAGTGACCTTGGTTTGCAGGCATCTCGCTGTCCCCCGTGGCACTGTCAGATACCAGATAAAGAGACTCCGTGCTTGATGAGCACTTTTGCCTTCCGTCTCTGAGCCAGAAAGAATATTTCAATTTCCCATCCTTATTTCATTTGTTAACCCTTCCCCACCAGCTTTCAGGGTGTTTTTCTTCCTCCCAGACTCCACTGGAAGTTACATTTACCGATTAGCAGTAGGCCAACATGCAGTGCTGGATGTTCAAAGACCCTTTTTTCCCCAAGGATCTCTAGGATTAGCCCTTTAGAGAAACATCATCCACCCTGCTTGCAGCACAGGTGTGCTGAATGCACAGGAATGGAAAACTACAAGTTAAAAATGTCTATCAAAAGTGGCTGGTTGTAGTTACAGGGGGAATTTCAGTGGCAGCATCAGCTAGGAACATCAGAGCTGCTGTCCCTTCTCATATACCCGTTTGATGTACCCCAGGGATGAGTTTAACACAGGAGGAAGGACTGTGACACCTCTGCTGCTGCGACCTGATGCCACACGCTCAGACCATGGCAGAACTGTTACTGCACACCCTGCCTCTTCATCGTGCCCTTGTGGCTGCATCCAGTCCGGAGCTGTGCAACGCTCCGAAATGTAATCTGCTCCTCCTGTCGTTTGCCACCAGCTGCACAGGGTTAAGAGCGGGGAGTGGGATATCCCGTGCACACCTGCAGCGTGGCTTCCCAGCAATCAGATGCTGCATTGCGACACGGGTGAAGCCCATAACTCCCGACACACCTTTCGTTTAGCCTGGGAATAGAGGGGTGGCTCCTTGAACGCAGGCCACACAAAGCCTGTATTCTCCGGTTGCCGTATCGCACCGAGAGGCTGTGCCACCAAGCCACCCTTACTGCCGTGTCCTTGGGTAAACAAGGCGCAAGCACGCCCACAGGTTCCGGGCACACATCCACCTGCACACACCTACGGGCTTTCACTGATGAGACAGAGAAAACAGCAGCTTCTGAGTGTCCCTGGAGAACTTCTCCGTAAGAAGAACCCATGTACTTCACCATGGGGGGAAATACAGTGTATTTAGGGAACTGCAGTGCATTTACCTACATCCCCAGGTAGTCCTTTTTGGGGGAAGGAGGCTGCCTTCCCTCCAGCTGCATCCCTTTCCAGCCTGTATGGTGTCCACACAGTCTATCAGCCCAACCCACTTCAGTCCATAAATCCTCAATCCCACATGTTCCTCGTAAGAAACATCCTTTCTATCATTTGATTTTTGAGTGTTCCTCTCCTTTCCAGTTATATGAGAGGCAGTCTGAAAATTAGACAGCTCTTCATCTGGTATGTAGAGAGAAGAAAAGAGCTCACATAGCTTATTTTGAGCACTGTGATCATCTTCACCAATTTTCCCATGACCTAAGATACTTTTTTTTAACGTTCCAAATTCTTCATTAATGGGAAGCCTGGGGAAGTCTCAACTTTCTTTGTAAAGGAAAGGTGGTTTCTGGATCTCACAATGCAGAGCAAAAATATGAATCCTTAAAATCCTAAAAGAACCCCCAGATTCCTTGCTTTAAAAACCTCATATATTGTAATTCAATTCTGGGATTATTTGGGGCTGGACTCAGGGGAGGAATGTCTGGAGGTGTTGGTATCACAGATGTGCCCGGGGAGTGGTGCATCAGGAGAAGGTGAGTCAGCTGCTACCCAGTTAACACCTGTGCTGGTGGGAGAAGGAGAACCTTGCATCAGGTTTACGCAGCGACGCCTCTTCATAAGGACATGCAAAAGAATGAGAAACATGCACTGAGCTATGAGATTACACGGGTTAAACCACGCACAAATGTATTTTCTTGGAACAAAAATCACGTGGGTGCAGAAATTATACTGGTCACTTGTTTTCATACGAATATCCTGTTATTTCACATCGATATTTTACCGTATCTTCTCTGCCAAAACTGGCTTGTGCAACCCAAAATCTGACTATGAACAGAGTGTGACACTTCCGACTCTTGTTTCCCCTTCAGTTAAGAGCTCTGTGCGGTCTGAACAAGAGGGCTGCTTCCACAAGTGATGCCCACACGTTGTATGCATGCTGCAGAAAAAAACATTGGCTAAACAGGAGGATATTTTGTGGGTGTTAGGCAGGGAAGAATGTAGAAAATGGCTACATACCCATGTTTATACAAGCCCTACAGCTCAGGAGCTCCTGAGTTTTCCATAAAATTCAGTGCTGGTGGAGAAGGGTTGGAAGCTGCACAACAGCCTGATGAGCGGCTCAAAAGTGGTTTCAATTTTGTTTTCTCACCCCTCCTGCAAAGAGCTCTCATTGCATCGCCCCCAGCAAATGATGTCTGTGCTCACAGATATTGTTTGTCCCAGAAACCTGCCTCCTGGAGCAAAGCCTACCCAGCCGTGGCTCTGCGACACTCCTGTTATGGCTAACCCAGCCTAACCAACTCCGCTTTGTTTTAGAACCTCTGATATCAACAGCGCTCACAGCAGTCCGAAAAGCTGCATCTGAGAGGCCAAAGCGTCGGGAAAATTTTCTGGGAAGTCTGATCAAATGGGGACTGAACAACAGCAACAACGAAATAACAAAATCACAAGCCTCGCGAACAGAAAGAGGATTGTGCCGAGCGATCCCATTGTTTGCTGTAAATAACACGGTGCAGGCACGCTGACTTTTGCAAACACTGCAATTACTGTCTGGCTGCCCTAAATCTTCGCCTTCCCTCTGGAGACTTTCTCTGCTGCGTGTGATTTTTCACCGCTCTTCCCATGGGCTTTTTGCTCCCCGGCAGTGTTGCTTGCATGCTCGTTGTTTTCCGCTTTTCCCCTTCATTTCCCTATAACCAGGTCAACAAAAAAAAGCGGTGTGTAGGGGTAGGGTGTGAGCGAGTGCCTGCGAGGGGTCAGTGGCGGCTCAGTCGAGCCACACATCAGGAGGTGTCTGCTGACAGCGAGCTCATCTCCCGAACGTTTGAGACAAGTCTGCAGCAGAGATAGTCCTCAGCGAAGGAAAATGATTGATGCAGTGCTCTGGCAGAGGAGAGAATAGGAAGGAAATGAAGAGAGAGATGGTCCGGGCGAGAGGCAGAGACACATTCTCGTTGCAAGAAATGAATCATTTTCACCTGAGGATGAGGGGACACCGTCTGCTCCCGTTTAGCCCGCCAGGAGAATTTGACTCAGCCTCAGCACGCTTGTCACTGCCAGCAGGGCACGCACGAGAGACATGGCCGCGGAGGAGAGATGCGACTAAATCCTCTCAAATGAAGTCTTCCGCTGATTTTTCTTGGCTTCTGCGTTTTAACCAGACCTGAGTGTTTCCAATTCTTGGGTCAGAAATTACACTCAAAACCCGCTTCTATTATGTGGACCTCGATCTGGGCAGCTGTGCCGATGCTGGCCAGCTGCAGCGAAGCTCAGTTTTAGGGAATGTTGACGAAACATTTCCTCGTGTGGCCACGATCTGAAAACCAAGGAATACAGGTTTCTAAACTAGCTTATAACAACTAGATTTATAGGTTTTTCATGGCTCTCAATTATAAATAGAACACAAATTAGATAATTTCAAGTTACTCTTTCTGCTTGCAAAGCCTTTTTTTCCTACTCCGTCCCTGATGCAGCTATACCTCGCTACTCCTAGGTGTTCTACATGTATTATATGTGTTTTTTAAGGAATTCAGTGCAACCATCTGCACAGGAAGATATTAATGCGTTTTTAGGATATAACGCATTCAGGAGGAGTAGGATGCTGAAGTAGGCTCATTGGTGAGGTGATCAGGAAATTAAATTTCGTAGCTTTAAAGCTGCTGAGTCCACTCCCGGAATCTGTGCAGCCGGTGTTTTATTGATGTTGATTTACGTTTATAGACACCGGGTGATTTTATCACTCCTTCGTTTACCCAGATCCGTGAATGCTTCCACATCTGACAATCTTAGTTAGATGCTAACTGACAGTAATTGCTGCACGGCTGGCTTTTTTCGCATTCCTTAATTTACCATTAATGCCTCATTTATTATTTTGACTGTAAAAAGCTTAGGTGTTCATTACTAGCTTCACAAAGGCCAGGCAGTTACTCCAGATAACTGCTGGACAGATTTGAGCACCAGTACTAAAACTAATCGGGTGTAGCAGAATGCCACGCAACTCATTTCCCAGTTGATTTATAATCCTTCATCAGCACAGCAACGCTCATCTGGATTTGACAGGCAGATCATACAAATCGATCAGGACACCTTTGCCGAGCTGCAGGTACGGAAAACCTCACCTAGATGACACCTCTGTGGCTCGGGTTCGTCCTCCTTAACCTCGGACACTTATCTGATGCTCCTGTCGGTGAGCCGCCTTCTCCCCTGGTGGCTGCAGAGCAAAGGGTACACGCCGAAGGCTATTTATTTGCACAAAACTTTGGCTGAGTGACGGAAAGGGTAGTGCTGGGGGAGATTTCTGCCTGCACTCCCGCTGCAGCTGGAGCTGTGCAGGGGGACGGAGTTGGCAGCTTCCCCCACGCTCCCACCGTGCAGCCACGGCACCAGGATTAACAGCCTTCTCCTTTTTCCCCAGCCCAGCAAACCCCCTCCCGTTATACCCGCAGAAGTCTTGATTTATGTGAGGAAGCTTGAAGGCTCTATTTCGGAAATCTCTGCGTGCTTTCAGATACAGCCAGTCCTCATCTCTTGCGCTGCGGGAAGTTTTGTTGTGCCTCGCAAGGAGCAGGACAGGAGGCTGCACAGCCTTGAAGCTTTCTCCTGTTTCTCTTGATCTCACACAACAGCCCTTGCACGTATATTTTAAACTGATCAAAACGGAAGATGCCACAATTACCGTCCTGATACAATGACATTTCAATGATTAATTGAAAACAAAGAATTAAAAGGGGGATTACAGTATATCTTCAATCACAAGCAATTACTGTTTGCTAATAGCAACAACTGCAAGCCATTAAGTGAGTACGCCAGCACAACTGACAGTAGGTCTGCAGTATTAGCATGCCACTCAACTAGAGCAAACCTACGGCACGCTAGCCTGCATTTCAAGTGGGAGCTAGAATAAATACCAGGCTATTTTATTTATATTTTGAGAGCTACAATTTAGAGCCTAAAGTAAACGCCAAACTGGTTTATTTATATGTTTACATTCAGGTTGTACTTTAAGCTCCTGCCTTCTCCTAAGACAAACTCTTCCGATGCAGAGGCATAAACAAGATTCTCACTAGATCACCCTGGCAGTTTTATATCGCTCTGTCAACCAAGATCTTTTTGTATCGAATTAAGTGAGGCCAAACGCTTCTGAACTTCCAGCACAAATATTTTGCGGTTGTTGCAGAAAAGAGAAATTGTCGTTCCCAAGCAGATCGATGTAGCATCCTGTCTCTGAGCGTGGTCAGTGTTGAATCTTTCAGAAGGCGAGCTAAACCCTCCCCTTCCCAGCCCCTCTGACCCTAAGTGCAGACAATGCACTTAGTTGTTCAATCCAGAAAAAGAATATCTTCCTGACCTTAGCAGAGCATAATTGCATATAGCTTTATTTATATCAACATTAGCATTAATCTTGATGGTGATTACTGACACCGTTAGCAGGAGGGACTGCATATTTTATTAATCCTGTACTCCAAGCTCACTGTGCCAGCCGAGGACTCGTGGCAATCCTTCACTCCCTGAAGTTCCTGCTACAGAAACCTCCCACTTCTTTGCAGGAGCTCCCTGCGTGTACCCATCCCTCTTTCTCATCCCAATATCCACACACCAGAATTTATCTGCAGCCTCTTTTTTCACTGGGATTCTCCATTCTTCCTCCCGCGCCAGGGGCAGGTAGCTGCTCCCTTTTGCCTGCTCAGATCCACGGGGTATTACACGCCTCGCTGCAGCATGGCTCTGCTAACTTCTCTGCTCATCTCCTTACTGGCACTGCTCTCGATATTAATGATCGTTGTGCTTGGGAGCCCTGGCTGCAGATTCACCGATCTAACACCGGAGCAGAGCGCTGCATCAATTAGCTTGACCTCCTAGATCGTGGGGGCCGCTACATTTCCCCCAGTTACCTTTGCGTTGCGACCTGAATTTTGATTTTTAAAACGCCGTCAGCTCTCAGGATTTAGATGTACCTCCGATGCCTTTGCGCAAAGTCAGCTCGGCTGCCATATGATTTACTGGTTCGGGCTGCGCAGCGCATACAGATGAAGCTATGCTTGTTCTGGGGCCAAGCTGGGTCCGGGAGCAACGCAGCTGCCTTGACACGGCGCTGAGCCCGGGCTAACAAACCCTGCCTGCGCGCAGCTGGTCCTGCCTGCAACCGGCTCGAGCATCTTCTGTGCCACGTGTCACACCCCTGGGAGCGGCAGCAGTGGGAGGACAGCGACAAGGTGTCCCACGATCGCCACATGAAGCCACATCTGGCTCAGCGCAGCAGACGAAGATTGCTCGTGGTAGACCTGGAGCCCCTTGGATGTCTCTGCTCCGTGGCCCCCAACGCAGGCTCAGCCCCGAACCCGTGCTTGCTGGGTACGTCTGCCTGGCATCAGAGGTGAATTAATAAACCCTCCTGCAACCCACTGTGCTGGCAACCAGGGTGCAGAAGCATCCAAGCCGTAGCTACTAAGGGCTGAAGTACCTGAGCTGACTCGGTTCCAAGCGGTCCCTCCCGTGCTGCTCAGCGGAGCGTTTGCAGATGGTGCCTGGTGAGAAAAGCAAGCTGGGCGTATACATCTCTAGCACAAAGGTAAAAAGATAAATAAAACTTCAGAGAAAGGAAAAAGGGGAAAAAACACACAAACAAAAAAACAACAACAAAAAAAGGCAAAAAGAATCACTGTCCCATTTTCCCCTCGAAAAGCTATCAGTTATCAGTTTGAATCAGAGGGATCCATTTCGTGCCAAGCCTCTCGCAGGGTCAGTGAGCCTTCTTCAGCAAAACATATCATCTTTCCTCTTTTCTATTTGTTCAGTTCAGTTTCTAGTTCTAATTTCTACCTCACCTCTGAATAAGGGTAGGATTTTAGTCTAAATTGCCTTATTTCTTTTACGGAATTAAGACTGATACAGGTTGTCAAACCGCTCACCAAAATACATTTGTTGTTATCCGTTCCAAAAGCTTAAAACCACCGAAGACAACAGGCTCAGAGAAACAGATGGGGGACTGCAACAAGCCAGTAACACAAACAGCCTAATTTTACCGTGAGAGTAAAAACTGACTTGGGCTGCTGCCATGCAGCGTGGCCCCTCAGTGCTTTCCACGCAAGACTCCACATGCAAAATCAGGCATCAGTAACCTCTGCACTTTGCTGTGGCACCAGGATTCACAGGTTAATTATATGCTGCCTGAAATAATCTCTCTTTTTTGACCTAACCGAAGCATTATAGAATGGGTAAATCCAGTCTGATGTGAAACAGGATTCACCCTTCGGACGAAGAATAGTCTTGATGACTAGTAAGACATTTTTTGTTTCAATAGCCTTGAGTTCTAGCCCACAGCAGTAAAATAAAAATAAATAAATTGCACTGAGGTTTGGATAGGGCCAAATGAGATCTTCAGATCTACACATTATATCACCCCACACATCAGACACCTGGCGTTATGGATGAAGAAACTATGAAGTCATCAACCCCCTTCCCTAAAAGGAGTGAAAGAAGAGTGAAATGGAGATATCTCTGTAAAATTATTTGGAGAGAACCCAGATACTAACGATGGGGAGCAAATAAGCAGCCAGGCAGCTGGAAACATTGTGGAGGTAGGGATCAGTTTGGAGCAGCTGGGAGAATTTTATAGGAAACCCTATGAAACGACAGGGGGTTTCAGCTCCTGAACTCACTCGTATTCAGGTTCCTTCTCAGCATTTGCTTTTGAGTTTTCGGGGTGAGATGTTGGCACTGCCGAGATTTATGCCACCTCAGCCAGCGGGGCTGAAGCTGTTAATTCATCCAGGGAGAGCACAGACAGCTAGAGAAGACCCCTTTCACCGTATCCATAAGCCTCCCAAACCTCTCTGCAGTTGGCAGGCGTTATTTCCAGGCTCAGCAAGCTGCTAGCCATGACCCGCACACAGCGTGCCTGCTTAAACCCCTGTGTACTAGTTTCTCTGGGTGTCAGGGCCTAAGGAAGCTGTATGCACAGGGATATACCCTGACCACACAATTTAGTGTGAAACAGATTAATGATTTGCTTATATTTTTATCACGCTGGGACAATCATTAACAAATTCTGCTTACTGCCTGGGTAGCAGATGGCTCCACCTACTCATGCCAGGGATGGAAACATTCCTCAAGCTTCAGGGCAGGACGGGGGAGTGAGCTCAGTAATCTGCTAGGAGGGATGTTAACGGTTCAGGTACTAAGAGTTATGGTTCACGGGAAATCCCTGGGGAAAGGATGTGTGAATAAACAGAACCACGGGGAGCGTTCGGATGTGCGAGGTTACAAATGCCCCCATAACCTGTCTGAGGAAATATGAGTCCTCAAATCAATGCTCTTTTCAGCAAAATCAAGTCTAGGACAAAGGCTTTGCTTGAGACATGGCTTCCAGCTATGGCACAGCTGTGTAAGTGTCCTAAGAGCTGGTCAGAGACAGAAGAGAGAGAAATCCACCGGATCGGACTTGGCGTACGGGTGCCTAGGATCTGGTTTTATTTTACTTCTGTGCCCCCATCACTATGAAGCTATTCATGGCATTGCTAGGGAGCTAATAGTAAGAAACATACTCTTCCTTTATTTTTACCTAATGTTCGTAGCCTGTGAAAGAGTGATTCCCAAAGATCTCCCTTTCCAAATGGGAAATGGGCCAGCTATCATCAAAGGCAGGTGCTAGGGGCAGTCCACCTGCCCAAACCTCCAGATTTCCCTCTGCACATGCAGCATTTGCATTTCAGTAGCCTGGGGTTCCCATTTTACTCGGTTCTGCCAGAGCAGGAGCCACAAAGTGCCTCTCCTGACAGTCTCCATAAGCACCCACCCTTATAATGCTCCCTGTAACGCGGACAGGAGCTTCCTGCTGGCCATACGCAGCTCATCAGCATCTTGGCATTCGGTGTATGGAAAAAGGTCAGATATTACTGACACGGTGTGGATTTTGATCAGCAGCCTAGAGCTGACAGATTTTGCTGTTTGCTACCTATCCCCAAGCCATCTAGTTCCCTTTAGCACTCTGAACTCCTCACTCCAATGCTGGCACGTGTGGCTTTTAATTTAGTACCTTTTCACTGGTTAAGTTTGCTTAACAGATAACTGCCTGTCGGCTTTTACTTTTAACTTTGTGTTTGCTCAACAGCAAGGCTTTTCATAGTTAAAGCCATTTTTCAGTTATTCCAGTATGCAATATTTATACTTCAGAAAAAAAAATACCGAAGAAATGGTTTTGCATGACTGAACTACTGAAGGAAACACTCGCAGTGCTCCTCTGTTCTACCACGGTAACACAAGCTTTTAAATTTAGCTGGAGAAATTTCTGGCTCTTTCATCCGGTGCCTCTCGACGTTCATCATTTGTGACCCTCGTGAAGAGCTCTGAGTCAGTTCTCTCAGCACCAACACCTCGTATCCGTTCACACTGGATGAGATCCGCGCGGAGCAGCTACAGAGCGAGATCAAGAATAAGCAGTCATGGATTTGCCTCAGAGAAGTATTTTGAGCACCACCACCACAACCAAAATGCTCCACATGATGAAAAGCTACATTGAAAATTCCTTCTCTTTCTTATCTAAGGTGCCTGCAAACCGCAAATGAGGTAAGAAGCTAGTCAGCATGCAAGGAACACACCAGAGGTTTTTAGGACACCGGGCCCTCTACAATATTACAGTTGACAAATTAAATGTAACAGCAATGGCAACACCTAGAATTGCATAAAAAAGAACTGATCAAAAACTCGTTGCTCATAAAAAAGCTTGCTTTCAGTTTCAGACCCAGGCTCTACCTACGGAGATATCTTTTATCCAAAAAGATAAACAAAAGCCTCTATAAATACCTAAACATTAACCTTGAAACAACAGCAGGTTAGGTAGAGCTTCCATGGCCACATTTAGACTAATACTTATTAGGACAATTAAAGACACTTTGGAAAATAAAGACCATGTCCCAATTTGAATGGTTTTCCCCTGATTTGTACGTAGGCCGCAGAACCTAGTATTATTCAAAAGCAATTCGTCATCCATAACTCCACTGCCTTGCCACACAGGCCATAATCCCCCTCAAACAGCCTACGTCCACGGTCGCTGAAATCAGTGGGGACTTTGTCGCTGTTTCAACGGGCACAGGACATTTCCAGAACAGCATCTGCAGCAGTTCCTACATAGGAACACCAGGAGCGATCTCCATTTGTAACTAAATGTTTCACATTTCAAAAGACTGGCCTCAAATATGCTTTAGATTTTTTTTTTTAATGTCTTTCTTCCACCAGGCTGCATATTCATCAGCTTTAGTCCTAGAGATGATCTTAAGAGCTTCTCCCAGGGGACCAGAAACTTCTTTCTAATTTGCATCTTTATTAAAATAATCACAGCTTGAAATTAACTTTTTTGTTTTAATTGCTCACAATCTTTGCTACTTGCATGAAAAGCAAGTAGCACAATCCATGCCTTTTATGAGTCTTTTGCTTATTTCTTTGTCCATTTGCCTTTAGCAAGCAATTCATATTCCAAACACAGAAAAGCAAGAAACTGCAGGTAAAGAGAAATTAATTAGCAGTTTATTTTAGCTCAGGAGGAAAAAAAAAAAAAAAAAAAAAAAGCAAAAACATCAAAATGCAAACATACAATATTCCTTGTTTGGGAAAGATTAGGGAAATCAAGAAGACATTTTCAAATGTTCATTTTGGAAAGGAAATCCTATAGAGCTACTTAATTTATAAGTGATATTTCTACTTGAATACTTAGTATTAATTTCTCAGTAGCTTTGTTTCTCAGTTTCTAGTTTTAAAGTGAGGCAAATAATAGCCTTCTATATTATAAAGGCATTTCATAAATAGTTTAGGGCCAGACTATGCTACATTTTTTTATGTTGTGTGATAGCCTACAATGCAAGTATCCCTAAAGGACGTATGCAACAGCTCCAAAGACCAGCTTCCTGAGGGAGCACTCGCACAACCAGGTATTAGGGACAGTAAGGAATGTCAGAATCCGGCTGTTAAAACTTCGTCGGATGCTCAAATGCTGTGGTGACAGCAGCCATAAAAGCTATAGATCAAGTACACCTAAAATAATTCCACTTTGTTACATTCCTATTGTCGAAAACATCCCTTGATCTCAGTGCTGCCACTGTTTATTCTCAGCACATTTCATTTTTCTTATCTAAGACCTCTGAATTTCTCTGTGGACAAGGACATAAGTGCAGATACTGCTGCCAAGTAAAACTACTGCAATGAGTTCTGCTTTGTACAACTTTTGAAAAACACAGAAGCAGATTGCTTCTTGGGTGGTGAAGGCTTAGTAAGGGTGTCCCTACTGCTCAGAAAGGTACAAGTCATAGAATCACAGAACCATTAAGGTTGGGAAAGCCCTCCAAGATTATCTGGTCCAACATCCCCCCTACCACCAATGTCACCACTAAACCATGTCCTTAAGTACCACGTCCAACCTCTCCTTGAACACCCCCAGGAACGGTGACGCCACCACCTCCCTGGGCAACCCATCCCAATGCCTGACTGCTCTTTCTGAGCAGAAATGTCTCCTCATTTCCAACCTGAACCTCCCCTGGCGCAACTTGAGGCCATTCCCTCTAGTCCTATCGCTAGTTATCTGCGAGAAGAGGCCGACCCCCAGCTCCACACACCTTCCTTTCAGGTAGTTTTAGAGAGCAATGAGGTCTGCCCGAGCCTCCTCTTCTCCAGACTAACTATTCTCCAGACTAAACTTATTAATTCCAGAAAGTCTTCTTTCTGGAAGCAATACAAGACATCTCTTGCACAGAGTGGTGGGGCTGTGCTTTAGATGGAGTCTGTACGGGATGTAGGTGCCATAGGTCGTGCAGGGTATGTGCTCTGCTGCCTTCCACCATCTCCCACAAAAAGATGACTCCGTAAGGATGCGAACAAAGTAATTACACAAATGAGATGGATATGAGGGGACACAGGAAAAGCTGTTGTAAGCTGCTGGGCATCCTTGCTGTGAGGGATGCCTGAAGGATGTTGTAGGCTCAAAGTGAGCAGGGGATTTATCTAGTTAGCAAGGAGACTGGCACCTCTAACCTGAACAACTTGACAGTTCAGTAATTAGTAAACAGCTTTTTTTTTTTCCAGGCCCTGGGATGGTCGCACATCCCAAATTTAACACATATATCTGCCTCTTCTTGCTGATAGCTAGCGATAGGACTAGAGGGAATGGCCTCAAGTTGCGCCAGGGGAGGTTCAGGCTGGAAACGAGGAGACATTTCTGCTCAGAAAGAGCAGTCAGGCATTGGGATGGGTTGCCCAGGGAGGTGGTGGCGTCACCACCCCTGAGGGTGTTCAAGGAAAGGTTGGACGTGGTGCTTGGGGACATGGTTTAGTGGTGACATTGGTGGTAGGGGGGATGTTGGACCAGATGATCTTGGAGGGCTTTTCCAACCCTAATGTTTCTGTGATTCTATATATGAGTTGCTGTAATAATGCCATTTCCTTCAGCTCCTCCTGACGCTGGCTAAAGGAAGCACCAAGGAATTGGGAGCATGACCAGGGACAAATCGCGGCGAGCATTTCAGTCAGGACCTGCCCCAGCTGCTCAGACACCACCAAACGGCAGAACCACAGCGCGAAGCTTAAAAACAACCAAACGCCCCTTAAAAACAACCAAAAAAAAAAATCCCCCCTCAGCCCGGGGAACGCAACATGGCCGCCCCCCGCGGGGGGTTCCTTCCCCTCAGGGAGCGGCGCGAAACCGCTGAGGGCGGGAGGGGGCGGGGGGGGAGGGGGGAGAGGAGGGGGCGGGGCGCGCACGCGCGCGGCGGGGCGGGGCGGGGCCGTGCCGAGCCGAGCCGGGCCAAGGGGCGGGGCCGTGCCAAAGGGGGGCAGGGGCGGGGGGCGGGGCCTGCGCGCGGCCGGTTCATGGCGCCCGGGCCGGGGGGGGGAGGGCGAGGGGGCGCGGAGCGGGGACAAAGCGCAGGGGCCGCCAGGTAAAGGGGGGGGCGGGGGGGAGAGGAGGGCGCCCCATTTTGTCCCGTTTTTTCCCTCCCCCCCCCCACCCCCTTCCTCCCCTCCCTCACACGGTGAGGGGAGAGGGTTCTCCTCACGGGGCCGGGCCCGGCCCGGCTCGGCTCGGCTCGGCTCGGCTCAGCCCCCGGCGGTTTCTCTCCGTGGGCAGGTGGTGAGGGCGAGGGGGCAGCCATGGGGGTGCAGGACCGGCCCCAGTGCTTCTTCGACATCGAGATCAACCGGGACCCAGGTACGGGGGGGCGGGGGGGGGATTTGGGGGGGGGGGGGGGGGGGGGGGGGGCTGGGGTAGGAGGAGCAGGAATTTGGGGGGGGGGTGAGGGGGCTGGGGGGGTGGCAGGGATTTGGGGGGCTGGCAGTAATTTGGGGAGCCTTTTGGGGCGTGTGGGGCTTTGGAAGGGGGTCTGGGTCCTGCTGGAAGTGCGCTAATTACCCCTAATTAACAGGGGGCTGCTGCCCCCCTCCTGCCCCGGGGTGGACATAAAGGGCCGGCATGCTTTAAAACAAGGAAAAGAAATGTCTCAGAGCTCCTCTTTTCCACATAGAAAGTGTGACCCGTGTGGCTAGCTGGGTGTTAGCCCTGCTGGCTCCTGGCTGCCGGGGGCTCCTGGTCCTGGGCTCCCAGCACCGGGTGCCTCCCGGCCCCGCCGCTCTCTCACAACAAGATTTCTTCGCCTCCTTGTGCTTTTGCTTTCATTTTCTGCCTCAGTCTTTCTCCAAAGGACTTAGAAAATGGAGATTTAAAAACTCTCTCCGCAGGTTTGCCTTGCGTTCAGGCACGGCTGTCAGGCGTTGGGCTTGCTCCCAAACTTCAGCCCAAATTCGGCTCCGGTGGCCTGAGAGGGCTCCTGTGTAAATCCCTTAAGGTTTACGTTTGAGTTCCTTTGGTTAGCATTTCAGAACTAATTTCTGATGAGAAAAACGCTAAAGGAAGTGGAGTTTTAACGCTGTGCTTTAAATCCAGATTTACTGTGGAATTAGGCTACTAAAAGCTGCTTTATTGTGGCGGGGTTTCTGGTGTGGGAGCTGTGGTTTGAGGCTGAGCCTTTGCCGAATTTCCATCTTTGGCAGGGATTTTCGATGGGGCTCCTCATCTGGGGAACCTCTCCTTACTGTCTGTATGCTCGCAGCCCCGTCCCCACTTGGTTTTCCCTCCTGTTTGTTACCTTCTTGTCCCTCCTCAGCCTTGTGAATCCCGAAGGCAGCAGGTTACCCCGTTTTCCCTCATATCTGCTAGGATTTGGTGGCTGGTGCTGCTGTCGGCGAGGAATCACGCTGTTACGTTCCTGGTGGTGCAGAGCTTAAGTTACCTGGCATAGGCGCGGGGCTCGGCTCCGTTGCTGCCAGTATTTATTTTCCCTTTAAAACAGGGTGAACGTGAAATGCAGAGCCCTGCTGCTTTTATTTCACCTGATTAATCACTCGTATTTTTGCAGGGAAGCATGTCAGTGAATAAAATACTGGTGCAGGACTCGTGTGTAACATGGCTATGCTACTGTATGCGAGCGTCTGTTTATCAATTTCCTATACAACTCTATCTCGGGAGGTAAAGTTGCATTTAAGAAACTTAAACATCACCCTTTGGCTGTGAGGTAACCTTCAAGAGCCGAATGAAGTGTGAATGATAGAACAGTGCTTCCAGATGACACGAAGCGTTAGCTCTGCGAGATGGAGTGTCCTGCTGATACTAGGGTGGTACTAATTTTAACTTCCAAACTGCCAGCAGTTTGCCAAATTAACATTTTGCTTATCTGGCCTTAATGTGATCGGTCTAGCTGCTTGTTTACTTTTATTGAATGTAGGGAGAAAGACCTGGAGGAAAGAACAGCGCTGCATTTCTTGCTAGCCAGGAGGTAAAGCATTGGCCCCTGCCCTGTACGCACTAAGAAATCAAAGTAACATCTCCCCAGAAAATGCAGAGAATCAGGACGTGCCTCTCGCTGCAGGAGGCATCTCGCCTGCAGGACAGGGAACTCTGTCGTTTTTGAGTGTTGATTGCTTGGAGACCATCGGTGTTCCCCCAACTCTCAGCTTTCCCTTCCCCGATTACGTTTACCCCGTGGCTGTGCAGATACCTGTAGCAATTAAAAATAGGAGCTCAGTGCACAGGTCAGGTTAGGAGGAGCCGCAAAAGGTGGTGTGTGAGGGGGAAGAGGAGTGCAGAGTGTGAATTAGTTCTGCTGTTTAACTAGATCCCTTACAAAACAGGGAGATGAATGGTGTGGCTTTGGTCGTGCTTTCAGAAGCTGCGTTACAGCTTTTGTGCCTCCGTGTCTGTTTGGTAACTTCAGCTGCAGAATCTCGAAATGAAACTTGTGTGCCTGCTGGTACGGGCTTCTTGCTCGGGGCAGACTCTGTAGGCTTGGTTTCAGTGTTTTCAGTGTAACTCGAAATTGAGACTACTTTAAATAAATTGCCTCTTCGTTTTCATGAACGCACGTTGTGGTATTTTTTTAAAAAGCAAAAGGAGATGAAATCAGGAATAAGGATGTGTTGTGATAGTTGCACAGGCAGCACTTGTCCCTCGTTTTGGGTCCCTCCCAGCTCAGACACCCAGAGCGTGCCCAAGTAAACTCCTTGCAGCAAGCCAAGAATCTGGGGATGGCAGCAGATGCCTCTCTAAATAATATTGGCTTTGCTCTGTGGTGCAAAACCTGTGTGGATCTCCTGTTCTGACCATGATACCCGAGCCTGACGCCTGGCTAGGGTGTCACGTATGTAGCCTGCTGATGTAGCAGTTTGTGTGGCCATGCCAATTTTTTCTTCCCCATTCGTGCTGCTGGCTGGCTTTGTCCATCAGAAAACACGTTACACTTGGGTTTGCTTTGTTTCGTCGCTCTTCACGATAGACTTTTCCTTATTCTTACCATTTTTTCTCGTGCCTTCTGTTGTTGCTTGACCTCTTGTTCATTTTTCCTTTCACTTTGGTTTCTTTTCGTCCCGTCGGTCCCTTTGTCAGGCAGGCTGTTCCTTCGTTACTTTTCTCCTCCTAGTCTCCAGTCTGAATTTACATTAAATAAGCTCCGCTGCAAAAGGCATCGCAGGACTGTCTGCATTAGTAGGGCCTGGGAGTCCTCATGGGGTCTTTCTTGCCCTTCCTGAGGAGACGAATTGTTCCCAGCTGGCTTCCCTTTAACTTCTAGCACTTGGAAGGCAGAAAGGTGCCGATGGGCAGGAAACAGATCCGTGCCTTGGCTGTCCGTGAACAGTTCGGCAATCCAATTGAGTGCTATATGTGAGTCAAAAGGACATACAGCATGGGGAACCCTAATTGCAGAGCGTGAGGGCTGTAGGATATAGCTAGAGTCTGTGGGGAGCTGGTTTAACAACGCTGAAATCCACTTGTTATATAAAACTGCTGTGGCCAGTGCAGGACGGAATCCCCCAAAGATTTGTCTGGAGGTCTAGGACAAGTTCAGTCGGTAAACGGGAGACCAAAGGGATCTCTCGTGCCTCTGGGGGAAGCCAGGAAGTATTTTCTCATTTTCTCTTTGCGAAACCGAAGCCAGTAAGTTGGTGTGAGCAATAGCGAAATGGTCGCTTTTGGGGAGATCGTGGAAGATTGGACCTGCGGATGCCTGGGGACGGGGCTTAGCAGAGGGCTGGGGAAGGAGGCTTGCAGAGGCTTTCCCTGCGAAGAGGGGTGGTGGAGGCACTAACAGCGCTGATGTGTCGAGACCTCTGCAGGTTTGGGCTCAGAGGACGTGCACCATCCATTGTTTTAACTGCTGTTTTGAATGAAATCTGCTCTTTTCCTGCAGGCAGCTTTCATTTTTTTCTCAAATCAGTAGCCACGCTCCCACTTTAAAGCAATCTTTTACGGTGTATATAACTTAGAATTCCCCAATTTAGGGATAAATAAATAAGCTCGTGAGATTAAAATAACTTCATTTTAGTGGGGTGCTATCGAAGTTGTTAGGCAAACGTACCCAAGCCCTTTGGCCTTGGGTAAACTTCCTGCTCTCAGCCTGCAGGGGCTGTGCCTTCGGGCTGTAACCCCGGGGTTGTAACCCCAGCTTTTTCCTCCAGCAGGGCCTTCCCCCCATATCCAGGGGAAATTCTGTGGCGTCTTCTTACCTGGCTTGCTCTGAGAAACCGGGAAAAGACAAGCGTGTTTAAATCTACTTTAAATAACTAGGTTTATTCTGGGAGTGTCTGAAATTGGCACCTTTGTGGCCTAAACCTAACGCGGGCGAGGGAAACAGCTTGTGTTCCCTGGGAAATGCACTCCGCAATATGTGGCTGTCTCCAGAGCTGGCTTCCGAACAGAAGTTAAGCATCTAAATGGGGGGGAAATCGCTGGGTAACCCCTTGAAATCGGTGATCGTTTTAACCAGCTGTGCTAGCAGGAGTGCTTAGTATGGTGTGGTGGGGATATTCCTATCCTGGATTCTTTACGGCTTCGTTTGAATCCAGAGCGAGCGTTTCCACGGCTGAAGGATTGAGGGGTTCAAAACCAAAAAGTTTTCGTCTTTCAGTCTGGAAATAGAGCATTGAAATAGGCCCGTATCTGGTCATTATGCTGTCTGGTCTCTCTAATTGGCGGAGCTCATTAGCTTTATGATAAATCTTTATGAAATCAGACTTCAAACCAACCTAGAATTTATCTGTACATCACTCACTGTAGTTAATTACAGCAACTTAAACGCTACTTTTACCACTTACTCTAATTTCTACCCCAAAATATCTTTAAGGTAAAAGCCTCCAGCAAATTAGAGTACTTATCCAAGTACAGGTTTGTGATTAAGAAGCAGATGTCAAGTTATAGTTGGCTAAACCTCCGTGGTGTGGCCAGCACAAAAAGCAAAGTGCTGTCAGAGCTGAGGCACGTCTGTGGAGCCGTGAGCTGGTGAGAATCGTCTTCCTGAGAGCAAAGTTAAGATTAAAATGACAAATAGCCTGCCTGCTTATCCAGTCTTACTCTAAAACAAGACTTTAATAGTTGGTATAACTTCCTTGCAGAGCTGGAAGACTTGTGGCTGAAGCTAGGTGAGTTTCATCGTCAGAAAACATAATTAATGCCAGTGTTCTTGCTTTGGTCTAGGAGCGAGCGACTTCTGCAGGCTCCTTGCTTGGCTACAGCCAACAGAGGAGCCGGTGTAGGTTTGTGAGCAGATGTCCCCCTATGGGGCAACTCTCGTCAGCAGGTTTTTGTTTCATTTAACTTTCAGTTCACGGCGTACAGTTGGTCGCAGCGAGCTCGTTCCCCATCCAGGTAACTTCAGCCTGCTACCAGGGAAATAAATCCGAAGGAACCACTGGAAATTCTCTGCACACAGTGACGGCGATTACTTCAGAGCAGAGGTGTCTAAATTAGAGTCAATTAGCAACACAGATGCTTTTTTTCACCTGTGGTCTGTCAGCGAGAGCCTCAGCTCCAGGTTTAAAACCAGCTGTTTCCCTTCTTCAGGGCGCAGGTCGAAGATGTCTGTAGGTTCGAAGCAGCCTTACAACAGATTTTTGTGCGTTAACAGCGGTAGCTCACGAGGTGCCTGTCAGATCAAGGTGTCAAAATGCGTTGGATCTCGTTGGCACGTTTTATTAACTGTTTACCCGGGGAAAATACAGCCTTTCCCTGGCAGTGCTGTTGGTGCAGCTCAGGTAAGGTACGGGCAGCAGCCCACCAGGTGGGCGCGCAGCGTGTGGCTGGTGTGGGTGTAAGCACACCGCCGCGTTTCCTACAATGGGAAATAGGAGGGTGAGAGCGCTGCAGGCGATGGGGGGAAGAGATTTCCTTCATTTTTGAACTGCTTCCTTATTTTTTAAGATTTTTTTTTTTTTTAGACTTTTGATGCTGTGCGGTGTAGTTCGTAGGGGCTGAAGGGCACGATGCGGTGCAGATGTTAGTGACAAAGCACTGGAAGTCCTGAAATCACGGTACCTTCGTTATGGACCTCTCTTTAGTTCTTGAAGATGTCAAGGCAGAACTTCACGAGGGAGTTCTTCCACCAGAAGACAGAAGTGGGGTGCGTGCTGCTTAGGGTGCTGGCTGCCGTGCCCTGGTGTGTAGGATGGAGCCCGCTTCTGCGCTTCGTGCCTGGGGGCTGAGGTCCCTCCTGGTGGCAGCAGCACCCCTGGGTTATTGGGCAGCTCTCACCCTGGTGCAGCAGCAGCTGCTCTTTGTTTTTCTGCTCTTGGTGCAAGGGGGATTGTGCCATTTCCCCTCCCAGGAGGATACTTCCTGCGGTGGATGCAGGAGGGGACACGCGCGTGGCTTTCGGAAGCACCCTCACCGCTCAGGTCAGCGCTTCTGCAAACAGGAATGGGGTTTCTCTTGCCCTAAATTGCTGGGCTCACAATGCGAATGGAAAACTTTTGGTACTTAACTGCCTTCTCTTTGTGTTCTTGCGTGGATCTTCAATGCACGTCGCTTACAATGGATCCTTCACGTCCAAATAGCTGTCCTTTCACGGTGGCAGTTACAGCTGCTGCTGTTTAATCTGGACTCACTGAACATTTGCTATTTCTTCCTGCTTTGAAGACTGTCCCTACCCATTTCCTTCAGTCTTTCCTGCTGTAACAGCTCCTCAGAGAATATTCTCGCTGCAGCTAATGAAGTGCAGGCGTTTCAACAGCTGAAGGCATCTTGAATTTTTGTCTAAGCGTTCAAAATAAAGGTGATCTCTGTGGTAGGTCTCACTTGTCCCCTAGCTTTTTGAACCAAAAATACTCCTCGTTGGCAATCGTATATATTTGGACAAGGCTTTAAAATTGAATGCGGTGTCTTAGGAGCCTCTTGGAACGGATCTTGGTGCTGAAGTATTGAGTAAAATAAGTCTGAATTTTTATTTTCCTTTGAGGGAAGGAAAAGAGAAAATATTTCTTAGAGTAGTTACTGTTTAAATAATTATGTTGAAGTCTTACCAGCGTATGCCACTAGAGGGTAGTGCTCATTTAGAAATTATTCCTGGTTGTCTTCTAATGTTGGCCAGCAGCGTGGTATTTATTGCTGATTTCACAGCCTGTAGAGAGAACAACAACTTTGCTAATTACACATTTCTGTAAGATTTTCTGTCTGGGAGCATTTAGAGTTTTGCTTTAGAAATGTAAGTCCCAATATCTTGTAAAATAATATAAAAAATGAGAAACAGTTCAAAATGAGTTTTTCTCCACTCTGCAGTGTTTTAATAGATTTCCGAGGCGCACAGCGTAAGTACTACCAGTAGTGTGGGAGTAGCTGTGCTGAGGGTGGGAATTACTCTGCTCATTTCGTGTAGGGAGGAAGTAGTGTTTGTATTTGGCAACTGGAGCATTCGTTAGTCCTGAAACAGCTAGTGCTGTTCCACCTCGCCTGTCTTTCTTTTTTCCTGCTCAGTTCATCTGTTGCACCCTTCTAACCAAAAGGTTTGAGGCCAAGAGTTCAATGTACTTATAATCCTTGACACAATGTGGGGCTAAGTTGGATTCTTTTAAGTGATGGTCACATGGAAAACTGCAGAGGCATAATCATGTACTTGCATAAACTTAGCACTTCTTAAAAAAAAAAAAAAAGACCCCAGCTGTCTGAGGACCTGCACTCCTGACAACTCTTTTTCCCAGAGCAGAAGTTAATTGACACAACAGAGGTTTAAGCAAGTTGGTTTGGCTTCCAAGGCTGAAATCAAAATGAAATCATTGGGATTTTTGATATTGCTTAATCTTCATTTCTAGCAATTGTAATATCTCCTGCCACATGGCTTGATGTTTACATATTTGAGGTGTCTTCGTATTCTGTGTGATAAAATAACTTTTTCCCACAAAACTCATGTCAAAATATGCTGACTTGTTTAGATGCAGTTTTTTATATCATCATGAAGTATTATAAAACTTTTATTTCTTTTTTAATCTTCTAGTTGGTCGAATTATGTTTCAGCTCTTCTCAGATATATGTCCAAAGACTTGCAAAAACTTCCTTTGCTTATGCTCGGGTAAGTAGCATGCTTGCATTTAAGAATTTTAATGTTTCTTACGATTACTGTTTGTTTCAACAAGCATAAACCATAGCTAAATAACAGTGCAAATGTTTTATGTTCTTTTTTTCCTGGTAAGAGCAAAGCTGGGACGTGTTAGTGCAGAGGATGACTTGAAGAACACTGATACCCTGTTACTCAGTTAGAGTAGCGGAGATTCTGCATATAATTCATCGGGCCAAATTAAGTTCGTGGAGCAAAAAGATATTTCCTGAACCTAATGTGGGGCTTCTTTAGATAGAAGTGATTGGTAAGTGTGAGGCTGTGGTGGGATTATTGATCGCTCAAGCTGCACATGTGTAAAAGATGACCAGGACTTGACAACTTCCCAGGACAGACATTACGAGATCGTGTCATTGCACAGCACGCCGGTGATGTATGGCTTGATACCATGTCAAATTCTGCTTACTCTCATACCAAGAAAGTGTATTTTAGGTTCACAGGAGTGCTACACGGGGATCAGAAGAGAGAAGCATCTGTTAAATGTGAAGAGAAGACGTCTTCATTTTTAGCGAAATGAAGGACTGAGTGGGAACGTGATGATCCCTTAAAAATCCTGGGGTTGTTTGAGGGGGAAAGAAAGAATAGATCTGGGAAATCAAAGGACAGCGTTAGTAAAATAATGACTGGGTCTAATCTTTTACACATTTTTTTAAGCAGGAATTAACATTTTTGAAAGGCTTCTAATGATCGGAAGAGTGAGGGTAGGAAGGGCTTGGTGGTTTTTTGATCCACGCTGTTCCCTGGTGAATTTGCAACCGTAAGTTAAAGATCAGCCTTGATGAGGTTATTACAGGAACTGCTGCGTGGTATTTATGCGAAGGATGCGTTATGTGGTTTGTTGGTCTTGTGTACAGGAATGCTCAAGTACTTGTAGCATACCTTAAATCAACTGCATCAACGAAGCCTCTTTGTATGTGAAGTAACTGTTCTCTGGATGATTCAAACTTTCCTGCGAGACCTTCCAGACGGCATTCCAGTGCCTGGCTTTAGTGAACAGCTTTCAGCTAACCGTTTATGGGGGACATTTATTTGCTGATATCCTTGTACGTTAACTTCTTGAAGCCTGTCCTGTCAGGGCTCAAATCCCAGAATGTGACACATTCCAGATAACATCTGACAAGATTTCGGGGTCTTGCATCACTACGAACTTGTGGAGGGGACAGTATGTAACTCAATTTTTTTTGAGGTGTGTGTAGTGATGCCTCGTCTTTTTTGGTCATTGAAGAGAGACCTGGGGATAGACTGGGAAGGGGGAAGAAAGTTAAGACTACCGTAGAAAAATGGGCAGCTTCCTTGTAATTTTTCTTAATCAGAATAGATAACGGAAGATGAGAAATAAGATGGAGTAGCAGACCGAATAGCATAGTGTCTGAGCCTCAAGTCCTTCATCTTGTTTTTGTTTAAACCCTTACAGCAGCTTTGCTAGAAAAAGTTAGACGGAAATAAAAGACAAAGGAAGGAAAAGGTATTGGAGATCACAGGCAATGAAACAAGTACTTAGCAGAATAATTAAAGTTTCACAGCTTTGTGTTGCATCCCTTTTTGAATTGTGTTCTGCAGCTGGCTGTACAGGTTTCGTTGAAGTCTCCAGCTAGAACCTGTGTTTCAGTTAGCAAAACGTTTGAAAGATAGCACGGAGTCCTGAGGTCTAATGTAGAGATCAAACTCAGACCTAAAAGCTACCTGAAACGCTGGTTTCATTCCTGCAAATGTTTGTGGTTGTGTGCTCACAGGATGGAGTTATATTTGCTAGGTGTTTTTAAAAACTTGCTTATGTATTTTCCCCCCTCATAATTTAATTATTTATATAGAGAAGCCTGGAGTAACATTTTTTTTAATTTTGGTGTAATTAACGATGAAGAGAGTTAAATTGCATTCACTGCTTTTGCCAGTAGAAGCCACCTCTCTGCTGCCATGCTACTTCTCAAGTTTGAACTTGGGATTTTGGGGTTTAGAGCCTAGCATCGTGCAGCTAACATTAATCCTTACCTTGTTCGCACCAGTCACACCTGTGCTGCTCTTCTGTTTGCTCGCATTTCTTCCTATCAGTTGCTCTGTCTGCCTGCTTCTCCTTGACAGGTTCTTCCAGTCCGTTTGTTACTGCTAATCGTGCATGCCACCTCTGCCCTCTTTTCTCGTCCTTTCTGTATCTCTGTTGCCTCAGCACCCGAGCTACGAACCTGCAGCCCGAGGATGCTGTCTGCTGCGTGGCGCCGCAGGTGACCGCTGTGGCCAGGAGCAGCAGGCCAGGTTTAGGGTCATTCGTGCTCTTCGCAGCAGGATCCAGCAGCGCTGGCACATCTTTCTGCCTGTCCCCAGGGACGGATGCAGCTTTGTGGTTTGACCTCTACTTCTGTGTTTGCCTAGACTGTGTTAGGGGGTTTTCCAAGCCTGTCTTCAGAAGAGCAGCAGTTCAGTGGTGGGAGATGAAGGTGAGATCACGTATACCTCTGGCAACCAGAGCTGAAATGAGGGCTGCTTTAACTTCTTGGGCTTTTAAGCTGCTACACCATCCTCAGAGACGAAATAAGTCACTTTTAGGAGCTGGGCTTCCCCGACTCCTTTCACTTCTGACAGCCAGATCCGTTTAGTCAGCATGAAAGCCTGGGTTCCTGTCAGGTATATCTTTTACTCTTATCTTTGCTCTTTGCAAGAAAACCTTGAATCATTGGAGATTTACCCAATACAGGGTCGTTTCCTGGTGTTGACATCCTGCTGCAGTCTTACACAAGGACTACGCTTATTTAAGGAAGTAGATAATAGAGAGGGGGTGATATCCCATTATTCTGGACAATATAATCAAGGTAATAGAATACCTTAGCAGCAGGCTGTGAGCATTGCATGTTTGCATAATACTTAACTGCTGCATGCTAGGTGGATCTAGCATGTTATTTTGCTTCAAGACATGTGGGTACCCACCTGCGCTGTAGCTGGTGAAGGCATCGTGGCTTCTTAGTGTCGTGTTTCCCCACTTTTCCTGCTGGGGACCTCACAGACACTTGGCTGGGGCTGTGCACGGCCATCCCCTCATTGTGAAGAGGGGTTTCACTTGTTTCAGAGCAACGTGGTGTGTCCCGAGAGAGAGAGACCGGAGGTCAGGGTTTCAAAAGCTGTGCCCATCGCCATGCCCCTGCTGCACCCTCCATAATCTGTGAAGCAAACGTGGAGGTCAGAAACAGGTGGAGGAGGACAGGGTGATTCTGGCTGCCTTCCTGCAGCCTGACGTTGTCACAAATAGGCCTGGCTCCTGGGAAGGAATGCTGTCTGCCTTGATAGCAAGACGCTCCTTGCATTTAAATTAAACATCTGCAAATGCCAGTTTGCAAGTCCAGATCTTTCAGTCCCCTCCCAGATAAACAAAAATCTGCTTCTTGGAGCTTAGTCAGGAGCTTGCCTTCCTATAATCTCAACAGGAGACTGCTGTTGGGCACCTGGAGCAGAATACCTGGGATTAGGTTGGCAGTGCAGGGTGGTGAGAGGGCCTGAAACTGAAGTTTACCTGTCAGAGGTAGAAGGGAACTTCGGTAAAGGTCCTTGTGTTGTGCTCTCCTCAGATGATGGATTATCCCTTACAGTCTCAGAGTAACAACTTTTCATCCATCCCATGTCCAAGTGATTTGCAGCACGTGGAAAGAATTCTTTAGGCAGGGAGGAAGCAAGTAGGTAGGGCTGTAGGAGCTCTTAGCGGACCAAGAAACTAAGACTTCTTAACACAAACTTGGGGCTTATATGTGTTGACCTAATTTGTTCCCTGACTGGGGTCTATACAAGTGTCTCCTGTAAACAAATGTTTCCTACTAACTGGGGTCTCTGCACTCCCAGTCCTCATACCCCCGTCCGGGTGCCTAGTGGCATAATTCTTCCAAACTTTGGAAGATATTTTAATGCAGGTTGAGGTGCTGGGATGTCTTTCTCAGAAATCAGCAGGCTTGGATTACAGCTGCGCCATGTATCTGTCCACTGAGCTCCACTTTGTAGGGAATTTCATGCTCAGAAATTATTTTGAAGAAGCCTAACTTTTGCTTGTGCCTACTTGAGTCACCTTGCAAAAGACTATGCTGTTAATGGGAGGTGAAGAAGCAACAGGTAGCGCTGCTTTATCTTTTATAGCTGTTATTTTATGTGTCTCATGTTCATTAGCACTAGAGGGCTAGAGCACTAAAATCCTTGAATTTGTTCGGTGACAGTCTGTGGATTCTTTTTGTTTAAACTTCTTGCAGGTGAGAAAGGAATTGGCAAAACAACTGGCAAGAAGCTGTGTTACAAAGGCACTACATTCCATCGCGTGGTTAAAAACTTCATGATTCAGGGTGGGGACTTCAGCGAAGGTAAAATACACCTTTAAAACCTAGGTGTTTTAAATGGAACGGAGATATTGTCTATGTGGTTATAACATAATTTTGGAATACATCGTGGAAGTATTAAAAATGCCATGAAAATACTTCATTTGCTGAGAAGTATAGCGTAGATCCCCTGTGTCTTCATTAATTTCTGAGGTTCTAAAATGTTTCAACCAAAGTGATACCTCTCATCTCAGTGGTAGTACTAGCAACGCTCATTACTGCTTTATTGATACAAGGACCTTTCTGAACAAGTTAAAGTGGGGGGAAAAAAGGGAGTAAATGAGCTAGAAATGTTTAATGAATAAGTCTTCTTTTAAAAGCAGGTTTTCCAAGAGTGTTTCCTTCCCCGCAGTATGTGCACAACATGATGTTTCAACTGGTTGTCCTGTGAAATACCTGTCAAAGTGTCTGTTATCCTCTATCTTGAAGTCTTCTAATGGATAAAAATGGGTGGTGGGAGAATATACTGTGTTGAGAGTCAAGTAGAAGTAAAGATGCCTTTTAAAAAAACCCTTTTCTCATCTGTTCCAGTGGTCTCAGCTGCTCTGAGCAGGACAAGATCATTGGTCATGCCCACTGTCCTTTTTTTGGTTGTCATTGTATTTTCTGTTGCTGCTGCTCTAGCAAATGGCAGTGGAGCCTCACTTCAGGTTTTCTAGTGTTCAGAAGCACGAAAGCAGTCTTCATTTTCAATATTCTGAGTGTCAGCAGGACAGTGAACTGCATAACAAACAGCCCTGCCTTTTAATTAAGGGGCATATGCTCATGTATTAGTAACTGGCTGGCGTGTCCTGGTGTCTTATAACTTGGTGGAATGTTACATGCAGTGTTTTATAAACTGAACAAAAGGTTTAATCCATGCTTTTTAATGCACAGGTAATGGAAAAGGAGGTGAATCTATTTATGGTGGCTATTTTAAAGGTAAGAGCAAGTATATTTTTCCATATTCTCAGCTCAGTTGTGAGATAAGCCTCGATTCCCAAGATACTTAATGAGAAGAGTTCTACTTATACATCACCTTTTGCATGAAACTAATGTTGCATGAGAATTATTTTTATATGCATGACTTTCAGAGTTTTTTTTTTGTAATATTTAACTTTAACTGACAATTAATTAAGGCTAACATTATTGATTAAACATGACTTTCAGCATGGAGGTTAGGCAACTTTATTCATGAATAAACTCCTATCTTCCTGCCTAAAACTGTCAACATATTCTTTTGTTTATAGAGAATGTGGTCTTTTGCAAAATGAAAAGGTAAGAGACAAAAGCTCAGTAACACAAATTCAAACTCTGTTCCCCTGTACCTTCCCTAGTAAATATATAGACAACTGATACATCCCTTTGTAGATGGATATCTGTGTTGCTTGGACAAACGAAGAGTTCTGTGTCTAACCTTTGTGAGGGTTAATGACTTAATCTGGGAAAGAATTACTGGCATAATTTTCAGTTCTAAACAATTATTTCTTCTTTTTAACGTCCCTTTTCTCCCCTCCCCTGTTCAAGGTTTGTATGCTTAGTGCTCATTTCCAAGTGTTTGACTTTGTTTATATGCTACGTGAGTTATTTTACTTGGAAAGAAGTTTTAATGTGCGCTTACCTTTTTAATCTGTTGTTGGAAAGAAAATGGTGATTTTTTTTATAAAGTATTCATTTAAGGACATAATTCTTTCTTGCAGGGAAAAAAAACAGGTAGTTACTATGGTATTGAAGTGTTAATAAAGGCACTGTGTACATAACAGCCCACTGGTTCTGAATGTTTTGCAAGCAGGTCTGGGTGGCTAAGTGCATGCGGTTAAGTTTGAAAGACAGATGAGTATTGCAGTCTCTAGTCAAAAGAAGCTCTTGAATAGAAAAAATTGCTAAGATCTTACTAGCCTTAGTTTCTAAAGAGTGTACTAAAGGTGGTAAGTGCTGAGCACGCAGTATCGTGTTTTGGTATGTAAAATAACAGCTGTGTATGCTCAAACTATTTTTAGCTTTGAAAACAAATTTTCGAAAATTACCTGCTTTAATATTAACGCTGTAAAAACAGAAGTCCTCTTTAATTCACTGGAATATGAAATACATGTTTAGTTTTAATTGGATTTACATTTAGGTTGAAGGAAGAATGTATTATTTGGTCTCTCTTTCAGGTATCTAGGGGTCTGGGGGTTTGTTTTGTTTTTTTTTTTCCTTATGTGTTTTGATGCATCCAGCTTGGGATTGATAGGTGGCTGTCTTTTAACTTGCCATTCCAGGGATATGGCTGTTTCAGTAGATCTTTCTACCTGAGGTGCCTGCTGTGTAAATAACAGTATCATTTATGTTTTGTTTTAGCATAGCAGTAAGTCTACCAACTTTATTTTATTGAGAAAATGCTGGATTTAAATTTAAGTCTGAGGATCAAGTGCTTACTGAGAACACTAATGATGAGTTTAATTTTTTCCATTAGAGAAGTTCTTGCTATTTCTGAGACTTTATTTGGGAAATGTTTTCTGTATTGAATTTTTCTACTGTAACTTTTGAGTCTTCATTAGATTTATGTTTTTTCCAACCTGTTCAAGTTTCTTTAGCGGCGGAAGAATTTCTCCTTGTAGCACCCATAAGTTGCTAAGAAAATTACTCGTATTCCTTGTCAGGGAAAATCTGACAAACATATTTTTTCTTCAAACAGATGAAAACTTTATTCTCAAACATGACAGAGCGTTCCTTTTGTCAATGGCAAACCGAGGGAAACATACCAATGGTTCCCAATTTTTCATGTGAGTAGATGTAATGTGATAGTTGAGCTTTTGTTAAACAGAGGAGCGCTGTTCATGAGAAAGATGGTATTGCTAAATTACCTATAACGATGTTATCCACCTTATTTTGAATAGGGTCGAGTGGGTGCCTCCTGTGTGATCTATAATAGGAAACATCAGTTCTCACGACTTGCTTGTGGCATTCATTTAGGATAGAAGCAGGTGCTACATGATTGCTCCTTGTTCATTGCTTTTTACTGAAAGTATGGCTATGCTATTGTGTGCTCTTAGCGTCCAGAAAATAATAGATTCTTTGGTTTTGTGCGTACCAACCACATTTTAATAGAATATCTGCAAATTACAATGCTGAGCATTGTGTGCAGAAAGGAGTGAGATCTGTGATAGAGATGGTTTGTATGGTTTTGTACGTGCCCTTCAAAGTCCTATTATTTATTTTGGGGGGGGGGGAGGAGGGAGGAAGGGGAATGTCATTTTATTTGGAGAGAGCACTTTATTTTTTCCCTTTGGAGTATTTGTTCCAGACATGATTTTCTTCTGCGTTGCTGGATAGTACTGTTCATACACACATACTATTTACTTTGGTCCCATCACTATGGAAAATAATGTGCTGAAAATGAAGTTTTCCCGTATCTTAATAAAAAAAAAAAATCAATCTATTCCAGTATATAGCCACATTCTATTATTTTGCAGAAAATGCATGACTCTGTCATGAATAAATGGTCAAGTCTGATGTAAATTGGAGTCTGTTGATTAAAGTAGTTATATTCTAGGTCCAATAGTGGTATTTAAGGTTACTAACGTTTGTTGATATTCATCCTGTTAACTCCCTTCTAAAAATGTTGCCAAGTCTGATGTAAATTGGAGTCTTTTTGATTAAAGTAGTTGTATTCTAGGTCCAATATTAGTATTTAAGGCTGCTAATGTTTATGTCAATATTCATCCTGTTAACTCCCTTCTAAAAATGGCCTTCTGTTAATGTTTAACAGTTTCTGTTTGGGAAGATGTAGTTTATAACTTTGGGCTTTTGCTGAGAACTTTCATTGTGAAATAACGACGGTGTTTTCAAAATTAAACTTCACTGTAGTTGCTTAGCTCTAAAAACTTTTTTTCTTTGCCATCTTTCTTGGGGGATAAGAGTGAATGGCGCTTCCCTGTCCTCAAAAGAGTAAATTCTCCTGAAGAATATTCCTTTTTTCCTTTGCCTGAAAAGAGCTTCAGTATGATACAGTGAAGTTCAGATAAGAGACATTTTTAGGTCTCTTCCTAAAGAATGCCCTAAAAATGGAAAATTAATGAGAAACCTAAGAGTGAGTTTTTCAGTTACTCCTGTTCTTTCTGTAGAGAGAGAACTGTGTCAAAAGCTTATTTTCTGTTAACCTTCAAACCAACTTCTAAGTGATATGCTTTCTTACATTTATCCATTCAGATTTACTGTATATACTACTATGAAAATCTCTAGACAAAAAGTCATTTTAAAAGCTCTCTACAAGACACAGGTTTGCTATTTATTACTTGGTGATATCTGATTCTCTTGTCACAATTTTCCATTTTTAAGCTTATCTGAACAATACACATCAAAACTTAATGATGCTACATCAATCAAGAAGCTATCATTTGAGGGCTCTAAAGTTTCTTTTCATTCCTGTATTTAATTCAGATGTCTTCCTCTTTCAGTTATGATAGTCTCAGCTTACTTGTTCAATTTTAATGGACTTAAAACGCCCTGCCTCTCACCACGCAGAGGAACAACCTAAGCTTGTGTCAGATGCTAAATTATAGTTTATGTACGAAGACAAAATTAATAGTGTTTGAGAGTACTTTTTACCAAATATGAAAGTATTTTAAAATATGTTAATGTTTCTCAAAGAATTCTTTTTCTTAATCATTGTAGTGAGAAAGCTTTATGGTTTGGGAATTCAGGCAGAGTAAGGCATAATCATCTCCACGGAAGCTAGATTGACCTCAGCTGCCTGTGTTAATCTAGAGCCATTTTTAGTGTCCTGGGGTGTCTTGCCAGGGCTTCAGCTGCTGGGCAAGAAGGCTGTGGATGTTCTGAATGTCATGTCTTGCCTGCCTGCCCCATGTATTTTTCTTGGATATCCTGTAGTGTATTTAAATGGCACTAGCTTTCCTTGGGGTCAGGCAGGTGAATAAACCTCTGGAGTAAGCTCCTGAGCTCCTGATAAGGTTTAGGTGGGCTGCTGTATAAGTCTTTAAAGCGTGCTGTAATGCTTTAGACCCTTTTGATTAGGACTTCTTACCACATGCAGACATCAGTGTTGTTTGAGATAGCACTGGGTATCTGCGAGACAGGGTGTGCCATCCACAAGACACCCAGTGCTCCTGGAATAGCAGCTGGAAGCCAGACAGGATCCCACAGGGCACTCACAATCTCTATGCTGGCCATTGAGTGTTCTCCCTGCATCTGGCCAGTAGCTGAGGTGCCTGGCACGCTTTCTCTTAAGGCTTCACCCTGCTGGGCAGCTGAACTCCACCACAACTGCTCTTACTCCTCTTCCTCAACAGAACCGAGGAAGAAAATACAACAAAAATGGCTCGTGGGTTGAGATAAGGTCAGGGAGTTCCCTCCCCAGTTACTGTCATGGGGAAAATACTCAGCATAGGGAGATTAATGTAATTTATTGCCTGTTGCTAACAGGCTGAAGCAGTGAGAACTAAAGGCAAACTGAAAACACTTTCCCTCATCCATCATCTTCTACCTCCTCCCCTTGAGCAGTGCAAGGGAATGAGGAAGGGTGGCTGGGGATAATCTATGACAGCTTGTCTCTGTCACTCCTTCACTGTCACTCTCTTAGAGTCGCAGAATATCTTGAGTTGGAAGGGACCCACAAGGATCATTGTGTCCAACTCCTGGCTTCACGCGAGACCACCTAAAAACCAGTCCTTATGTCTGAGAGCATTGGGCCATGCCCACTGCCCTGGGGAGCCTGTCCCAGTGCCCGACCACCTCTGGGTGCAGAACCTTTCCCTAACACCCAGCCTGACCCTCCCCTGTCCCAGCTCCATGCCGTTCCCTCGGGTCCTGTCACTGTCCCCAGATAGCAGAGCTCAGCGCCTGCCCCTCCGTTCCCCTCATGAGGGAGCTGCAGGCCGCCATGAGGCCTCCCCTCGGCCTGCCCTGCTCTGAACAAGCCAAGGGTCCTCAGCCGTTCCTCATAGTGAAAGGTCTAGAGGGCAAGACCTATTTTTGTGGCCTTCCTTTGGATGCTAGTAGAAGTGTGTACTGCCCGAAACTGCACACGGTGCTCGAGCTGATGCTGAAAGTCCTCCTGTCTGCTACGGCACTCTGTTTGCTCACATTCACCTGGCCACTGAGCAGAACCCCCACATCCATTTCTGTGGGGCTGCTCTCCGGCCTCTTGTCCCTCAGCCTGTACACACAGCCAGGGTTGCCCCTGTCCTATGTGCAGAACCCAGCACTCGTTAAACTTCATATTGTTGCTGACTGCCCAGCCTTTGAGTCTGCCAAGATCTCTCTGCGAGGCCTCTCAACTCCCAAGGGGGTGAACAGCTCGTTCTTGTTTAGTGTTGTCTGCAGACTTAGTATACATTCAAGTCCTGTGTCCAAGTAATTTATGGAAACATTAAAGAGAACTGGCCCTAAAAGGGAGCCCTGGGGAACCCCACTAGTGACTGGCTGCCAGCCTGCTCTAATCCCATTTATTATAATGCTTAGAGCCCCAGCCCATCAGACAACTGTTCACACATTGTATTACATATTGTGCTCTGCCCATGCTCTATGTGGGGTCCCTCCCACGGGATGCCATCCTTCCCAAACTGATCCTGTGTGGGTTTTCCATAAACTTCAAGAACTGCTCCCATACGGCTCCGTACCACGGGGTCCATCCCCCAGGAGCAAACTGCTCCAGCACGGGTCCCCCACGGGCGGCAGCTCCCCCCAGACCCCCTGCTCCCGCGTGGGCTCCTCTCCACGGGCTGCAGCTCCGGCCCGGGGCCTGCTCCTGCGGGGGCTCTCCATGGGCCGCAGCCTCCTCCAGGCCACATCCACCTACTCCACCGGGGGCTCCTCCACGGGCTGCAGCGTGGAGATCTGCTCCGTGTGGGACCCATGGGCTGCAGGGGGACAGTCTGCTCCACCAGGGGCCTCTCCACAGGCCGCAGGGGAATTGTGCTGTGTGCCTGGAGCACCTCCTGCCCTCCTGCTGCACTCACCTCGGGGTCTGCAGGGCTGCTTCTCTCCCATTTCTCACCCCTTTCTCCCAGCTGCTGTAGCACAGCAGGTTTTTCCCCTTAAATCTTCTCTCCCAGAGGCCCAACCAGTGTAACTCATGGATCTGCTGTGGAGCTGGCTCTGATCTGACATAGGGCAGCTGCTGGGCTCTGCTTACAGAGGCCACCCCTGCAGCCCCTTTGCCACCACAACCTTGCTGTGCAAGCTGAATACACTTGCAGATGCCTTTTTTAATATATTCAAGTTTTGGCATTTAAGCTCAATCCCTTATTTGGTCTCCAGTGCCGTAGCTCATCCTGGGAACAGGTGCAATTACAGAATCCATAGGAAGCCACTGAGGCTGCTCATAAAGGCAGATGTGCTTGTATACGGTCAATTTGAAGTCACATTTGTGTCCAATAACTGGATTTACAAATAGGCAAGGATGGATGGTGAAACACAAAGTCAGCAATCTGTGCACTTTTTTCAAAGTGAAACTTGGCTTCTCCTTCATAATATATATATAGAGTTTGAATTTACAGTTTCAAAGTAGAAAACAGCTAAAGATTATAGCTAGACAGTTTCTGACTTTTAACTTTAAAATGCAATATTTTAAAGCAATAAGTTTTGTTTGACATTTGTTTGATTACTTTAGGGAATATACTTTGCATCTCTACAGCTTTTCTTTTACTTCCTTAAGTGGTGTGCTTTAAGTTGAAATTAAATTGTCCTTCTACTCAAAGAAGTAGCTCAATTATTCATTAGTTTATCATTAGGAAAAATATTTTTCAAATGTATAACCTGAGAATTGTGTGAAAGGCAGTCTTAAGTGGAAATCTTCAGTCCTTAGATTTTTAAATCTGAATATGTTTAATTTACTGATTCTATTTATAGAAAAGGAAATAGCTCATCTCAGTCAAACTTTTTTAAACGTTTACATTTGTTATAGTGCATAAATAACTTCAGGGATTAGAATTCTGAATTCCTCTATCGTATCGTTTCCCAAAGTAGCAAATAAGGTGTGCAAATAAGTTATTTTTTATGTAAGTATTCATTTGATTGGGGCTAAAATAATAGTAAGAATTCTGAATATAACATTTTTACTTACTCATCAGAAGTACTTCCCCCGCTTACCACGGATGAACGTCATTTGGAATAACTGGTCTTTACAGTAGCGAATCAGGCAGCAAATACCTCTTTGGCAGACTGCACTAGCAAACTGGTCACAACAAGACTAAAAATTATTAAAAGTTGAGCCACAGTGATCAGTTTACTTGAAATGGAAGCTCAGACCAGTTAATGAAGCATCCGACCAATTCTAAAGTATCATCAGTTTTCTTTGATTCATCAGGAATTCCTCTGGTATGCGTGAATGTGTTGAAGCATTCATAAGCAACAGTAGAGAACTGGACATCGAAAAAAACGGTGCAAGTGAAGTTGGGAAGCTTCAGTGATGCCAATTGAAGAAGAATAAATGTAAAGCATGGGTACAAATTGGCAAGATGCAAAACTAGAGTCCAGAGTAGGTATATGTCAGAAGTGTTATGTTTAATGCTCACTGACTATTTTTTTTCCCTACTTGAATAGGGGTAGCAGTTAGGTTGAAAGGAGAATGTTTGGCTACAGCAGGATTAAGATTTTCATGCATATGCACTTTACATATACCAAGCCATTCACACACGTATCTTAACCTGGTCAGATGAGAAGCATCTTACTGAAATCCAGCAGAAAGGACACAGGCTGTCTGGCTTTGTGAAATGCTGGAATTTCAACTTTCTGTACCCAAAGGGGTCTGTTATAGCATTTTATTGCAGATTTGTATTGAAGACATTTGTAAGACCCTAGTTTATAAATTAGCTATTTATATTTTCAGATAGCTCCACTATTAATTTCTTTCTTTTCTGCGAGTAATTTCTTTCATTTTTTTAAAGCCAGTTACTTAACAAGTGTTCTAAGCACAACCTGAGTGTGATAATGTTTTTTTTTTTAATTGTCCTGTTTCCATGTTGCTATTAAGATCCAGAATTTCTTGGGTGGGGTGGACATTGACAGGAACCACACTAGAAACATCTTCCTTTTTCTGTATATTCCAGCACCTGCTTTGGACTGTTGTTGAAAATGTTTTTTAAGTTATATACTGTTATTACTGGGAGTGAAGGGATGCATCTAGAGTATTACAGAAATGCCTCTGGGGTCTTCGGGTCACAGATTGAGAGCTAAGGGGAATATTCAGCCCGTTCTTGGATTCTCCAGCTCAGTGACTGTATTACTTGCTGGATGATGTTCTTCTGGAGCAATGTATTTTGCTTCTCAGACGAGCTGATCTGATGAAGCTATCTCATCTCTTTGAGCAACTCCCTTGTGCCTGTGGCCCTGCCCAGCCTGCTAGTAAGTTGTAATACAAAATAAGTGCCACTCTTACGGAAATTAATATATAAAGCACTATAAAACTTGGGAGTCTACTGATTCTACAAGTGCTAACAAGTAACTGTGCTTCTGTTAAGTCATCCAAAATCTACTGAGCTGTATTTACGGCAGAAGTAGAAAAGTGAATGTGCAGAATGAGACATAAAGAGAACAGCAGGAGGCAAAAAGAGTAACCAACTTCTTTGTCACTTGGAAGCTTTGTATAATTGACTTACCACCTTGCTATTGAGTCATGGATTCCTCTAAACTACCGAGGCTGATACCTTCTTATTGCAACTTAGAGGAGTGCTAGGTTTATGTTCGTTATCAGCTCAAACAGTTAGTAGTTCTTGCCATTGTGTTAAAAGCTATTTAAAATTTGAGGCTGTTTTGCTATTAGAATGCATTTTTCCCCATATTGAGGGTATTGTCAGTTAATGTGGCTCTCAAGGTTTTTTCTTGCTCCAAACTAAATAGCTTTTTTGGTTCAAAAATCTTTTCAATGTATGGTAGTGTCTAGTTACTAAATTTAAATAAATTAACTTATTGGAACTGCTAAATGGCTAAAGGCTAAAATAAATGGTGAAGATTTTTGGGTTGGATTTTACAAGTGATTTCTGAATATTACTAGCTTATTAAGTGGCTCACTTCTAAGTTTTTTTTCCTTCAGTGTCCCAAACCAGGTATTTTTCTAATCAACACTTTTTTTTTTTATTTTGAATGAAATAACTTTGAGCTGATTATTGAACAGTTTACAGAAATATGAAAGAGAACTACAAAAAATTCACATTATCCTTGAGCAGAGGCGATGTATGTGCACTTGTCACGTAAGCAGGTCCTGTCAGTTTGATCAGGTTTACGTAGATATACAGCCCATGTGGAAGCGTTCATAGGATGATATTTGCAGTAAGTTACAAATGGATCATTTCACTGTTTGGATATGCAGAGAGATAATTAAGAGCTAATAGTCTGTATGGGAGAAAAAGCATAGATTTATACTTAACTGATAGTGTGTTTTGAAGTTACAGCTGCTCGTGAGAATTATACCGGAGCAAAAGCACAGAATTAGCTGGTGCACGTGCTTTGTGCTTTTGCACCTGCAGCATTCTTGTTTTTCTCTAATTCTTAACACAAGCAATAACAGCTTTGCACGTATTTTAGAGGGCACCTTTTTTTCGTAGTTTTGGAAAAGCTTCATAATACAAGGGAGGTACAAGCTAACTACGAAATCTAAGAAGCTGTGGACTTACTGACACGTTTCATTTTGTAAACCAAACCATTTCACGTACGGGCTGCCATCCTATGAAGTATTTACCTAGGACTGGGTTCAGACGAGCATTTGAACACCTATGTAACTGCAAGCATGTGAATAAACCCATTGAAATCCGTTATTCATCTGCTTAAAGTTGTGCATGTGTTCTAACACTTGGATTGAGGCTCAGAGGGGACTGGGAGGATTCTCTAACAGTTTTCCTGTGTAATAGTGGATGCAAGCAGGCTATGTCTGTAGTTTTTTTTTGTTTTTAAAGAGAACTTACTGTAGTTTTCAAAGTACCTTGTATTCTAAAGAAAATTTAGAGCCCTCTTTTAGGCATCCTTGTTCTGCATACAACTTGATTAATATTAATTTTAAACTTGTATTTAATAAAACATAGACTCAGTTTTGTCTGAAAATGTATTACAATTTATTTCTGCCATTTTTGTGTAAAATTTACAGAAACAGTGTTACATCGTGCGCTCCAAAGGTAATGTCTCATTCCTCTAAGGCTGTGTCCTTTTCTTTTCTCTTTCTGTTTTTAATCTTTCTTGTTTTTCTGATCATATTGTTACGTGCTTTGAGTCCTTTGTTAGGTCTGAGGCTCTCGGGGGGTGGGCAAAAAAGGTGCTTTTATCGAAAAGATGTTCTTCTCTTCACCAATATCTTAAACCAATTTTCTTTAAATTGGGGGGTGAGTAAAGATATTTGTCCTTCTCCAAATAACATGGATAATAACATCTATAATAAGGCAGATGTTGAATGTTTTAAATTATAAAACTTCTGTATAGAAATGTTTTAATAAAACACTATTTCTTGGGAGGGACTCATCCTAACTAGGTTTCTGTAGTGCAGAAGTAGTAAGTAGGTTTTCTCCTGGGGAAGTTTTGAAGTCAGTGTTCAAGAAATGTAGGGTGGAACATGGGCAAAAAGAGCTTTGACGTGGTCTTCTAAGGTGCAAATGTTTGCAGAATAATTGCAGTGTTCCAGCCCTAACCTCGCGATGAGGGAACTTTCAGAAGCACAACGAGGAGTTTGGTTTCTGCTTCCCGTGGAAAGTCTTGCAAGTTGCCCGACTCCTCCTTGTGCATCTGAGAAGTTTGCTTTTGGGTAATGCTTTTCTGTGTGCTTCCACTTCGTGACCAGGCAAATGAGAAAAATCCTGTCCACTCTATCAAATTGCCAGCGTAATGAAAGAAACTAAATGGCTTTACTAGTTACCAGCCGTCCATTTCCTTGCTTATCAAGGACCAGTCCAAAGAAAGTACTTAAATAATTTGCTTAAATAATTTGCTCAATTGGCCTCCAAGTGCTGCTGCAGCATGGCAGGAGCACGCTACTACAGCATTCATAGCAGGCGTGTTTGAACCTGTTGCTTTCTCGAGCTGACTCTAAACGCTGAGACTCGTTGACTGTTGGTTTCACTGAAGTAACCCACTTCTATTTTTCACTACTTTAAATCAGCTTTGTCGTTAAGCCTGCCAAAAACGTTCACCTAACAGCAGGTTGTTATTGCAGTTAACTTTTGCTTACCGAACTCCCAAAGCTCTGAGACTTTTTCTGTTTGTAGCCACGTGCTGGGTTAGCGAGGGAAAAACAAAAGATCAGCCCTTGCTGCTGAGAGATGAGACGTCTTCTTGATAGCATTTCTTTCCCTTTGTTTTCTGTAATATTTAGGATTACAGAAGTAGAAGGTCTGGTTGGTGTTTGGAGCTTAGAAAAATCAGAGTGTAAGCACTCCTGATTGCAGTTCCAGCTTCTGGCACGGGTCCCAGCACTGCAGTGCTCTGTGGCCTCCTAGCTGAAAGCCAGAAGGAAGCTACGTGCTTTATCTGGAGTTATTTCGTTGTAGCAGTGAGAACCTGACTTGGTTGTACCATCGAGAAGCATCTGGGCCCTGTGGGGTTCTTATTTTTATTTTTTTGAGAGTGTAGTACAGTGGAAGGAAGCTGGAAAGTCAAAATAGTGCCTCGGGAAGAGAGGGAGAATGTTTTCAAATAATAAAATAGCTTCAAATGCAAATTAGATCGACATTTATTTCACCTCCCCTCCCTTCCCCCAGTATATAAGATCAATGCAAGTTCTGATGTTCCTCACTGAATTTGTCTGTGCAGCCTGGTTCTCTGGGCAACGTTGCTCCCGTAGGTATGCCTGCATTAATTTCCTTTCCCTTCTAGAAGAGGATAGAGAAAGGTACGAGGTCATAGCATTGACACCAAAAAGGTGAATCTTAAAATACAGCTGCATATGCACAGCCTTGGCTATCGCAATTATAAGTCAGCTTGGAAATTTGGCGTAGCTCCCACCACCACCACCTCTGTGCAAAATGTTATGCAGTGGCATTTCCCCTTTGGGCTGGAAACAGCTGAACGTGGGAACCTGAAAAAAAGGGAGAAAGTCCGAATTTATCACAGAAATAGAGTATAGGGTACCTTATAATGTCTGCTTGCATTGTGCTACTGTTGCTTTGGGGAAGCCTGTGAGCTTATGAGCTGAATTGCTGTAGTCTTGATGGTTAAAGTAGTATTGCTTTGTATTGTGAGTCCTGAGGCCAATCAAGTAGATGGAAAGTAATAAAATAGCAGGGAAAAAAAAAGCAAAGAATCTATCACATATGATAACTCTGTTTTCCTGTTCCTTTTTTAAATTGAACTGACTTTAAAGTGACCTTGTAATGTAAGAACAGTTTCAGAAACGTTAAATTCCATTAGTTGGCCAGTACTTATTTCCAAATTGTATCTTTGTGATTAAAGATGTTAGTGAGTTATATTTGAGTGTGTATGTAAAGGCATTTGAATATTGTTTATTGCATGCATCCAATGGTATTTGGTACAACTTTCAAGTATGCACAGTTAGCTAAACTTTAAACAAAATTCATGTAAAAGATAAGATGAAAGGAAAAAAAAAAGTCTGTATGTGTAATCTGTAAGGTTTTTAATTCCGTGTGTGTAACTGGATTTTTTCACTATTTTGTCTTACCTTCACCTTTTTTTCTGTGACATTCTCCTCTTACTTCATCTGAATCCTTGATTTTTTTTACCATCTTACCATCTCGCTGTTTGTCAAACAGAACAACAAAGCCTGCTCCCCATCTCGATGGGTAAGTCCTTTATAGTTTCTTCAGCGATGAATAAATTCAGAGTTTATTCATGAGGCTTTGCGTATCGTGTTGGCAGTAGGCAGTAATGGGGAAACACTTTTACTTCTGTGAAAGATTATACGATAGAAAAAGATGGGAAACTAAAATTTGAGTTCTATAAATATTTCAAATTGCAACTTATTTCCTAAAACGATTTGAAAACTTGGAAGGCCCTTGATCTTAATATTCATTTATTTAAATCCGGTTGCTGCCCTCAGTCCCCAAATCAGGTTGAAATGTCAGGTTTAACATGTTTTGATAGTACTTTTTGTGACCTGTTTTATCTCCAGAATATGTAAGTTCCTGAAGTGCAAGTTATAGGGCAATTGGAGGAAGGAAAGAGGAATGTGGGGCAGTAGAACAGAATTGGGGATTTGTTAATAATTGCACCTTCAATGTCAGTGGGAACGTGTAGGCTGAGATTGCGTAGACCTAAAAATGCTTCTTTTCTGGGGAAAGCTGTGCTTCTGTGCTGTATTTGTTTGATCTGTCTATTACACAAAATTTCAAAAGTAAGGTGGATGAGAAATTATGACCTGTTTAGTGCCTGCTAGAAGAGAGTAGCATGACATCATGTTGAACCAGAGCAGACCTCCATTACATGAAGTCTTATTGTTGTAAATATAAAAGTAATAAAGTTAAAAATAAGATTTTTTAATATCTTTTAAGGGCCAGTCGATGCCAGTGAAGCTGAATGCTTCTATTTCAGAATGACTTCTTAAATCTGAAATTCATCGGAGAAAAAGCGAGATATAAATGTTGTACTTCCCAAATGTTTTATTTCTGCAGCGTACATGTTGTCTTTGGACTGGTTATTTCTGGTTTTGAAGTAATAGAGCAAATAGAAAATCTGAAAACCGATACTGCCAGTAGACCCTATGCAGATGTACGAGTTATTGACTGTGGGGTGCTTGTTACGAAATCAGCAAAGGATGGTAAGCATACATATGCTGAAGTTAATTGAATGTTGACACTTTTTTCAGAGTATAAAAATTATGCCAGCATCCAGAAATCACTATGGTGAATCTCTAGAATTTTAATTTAGTTCTAACAACCCTTTAAAACTTAAAGGTTGGCGTAGGTGAGTAAGGCACAGCAAGGGAAAAGGTTTTCTAACCTAAACCTTTGTGCCTTAGAAAATGTATGCCTGCTTCCTGGTCTCCTTAATTAATATTTGAGGTTCGTGTGACATACTCAAAAGAAATTATGACTTATTTTTCTGAGTTTGAAAGACGGTAATCTAAACAGAAGCTTTTCTTGATGTAGAATTTTGTGCAGTTTCTGAAGGTTTATTATAAGATATGTCAAGTTAATATCTGCCATAAACATAGTCAACATAATTTACCTTTTAGTGAGAATTCATAGGAAATAGATGGTGTTAGATATGTCTTTGGACAGGTGCTGTAAAGCTTCAGGTTGTTATGAGTTAGGATATTTTAACTTTAGTTTTGACTTTCCTCAAGGATAATGTGTTTTTTATGTCCTGCGGAGAGTCCGAGGAAAGATAATGTAAAAGTATGGGAATGCGGAAAGGAGAGGATGGCAAAGCTTGGCACATGTGGATGTTTAACTTCAGTTATAAATTTCAGTGTATGGCTTATCATAAAAATGCTTTGGCTTTGCAGCATCTTAGATGGCAGAAGCTGTGCATGGAGGTTCTTACAGTTCACTGAAGGTGTTTTTTACAACCATCTTTGTTGGAAAATATCTGTGTAACTTTATTGGTTTACACGGCACAATAAATCCATATAATTGTTCTTTAACAAACCTCACTGTTAAAAAAAAAATGCTCATGGTTTACACACAGATCCTCTGGAGAAGCACGTGTGTATTCACATATATAAAGTTGTATATCTTGTGTTATATTTATATACACACTATGTGTTACATGCATATGTGCACACTGTAAATATTATAATATCTGTTTCTAAGCTTTGGAGAAGAAGAAGAAAGTATGTTCTGAATCAGAAGAGTCAGAATCCTCCTCCAGTGCATCAAGCTCTTCAGAAAGTTCATCTGAAAGCGAAGCTGAAAATGAAAGAAGCAGAAGAAGAAAGCGTAAAAGAAGAGCTAAAGCAAAACAATCAAGAAAACGGAGAAAGGAGGAGAGGAAAAAAGAGGATTCAAGATGCAAGCGAACCTCAAACCAAAGATGGTGACTACTTTCTCAAATTTAAGAATGTCAGAGGAATTTGATAAATTTTGCTTTTTCGTGAAGTACTTAAGCAATTAATATGACGGTGCTTTTATTCTGTAAGTTTGGATTTTGATTTTTTTAAACAAATCACTAAAGCTGAGCTTGTTGGGTAGACTTTTCTATGAAACAGTTAAAGATCTTTGTAGATAGAATCTAGAGTAACTTTGAAATAAATGTCTAGCATGTTAAAGCGTTTGGGATTTGCTCTACCTGTGTTAATGTAATGTTAGGCAAATAGAGACCTTTGGTTCATACTTGATTATATTTTAAAAATATTTTATGACAAATGGCAAATTAAAAGCAAAATTGTTTGCTGTAGTGTGAGAACTGAACCTTACTTCTAATAACACACTGTCCTTCCTTTAGCATAAAATGAGCTGTTAATGAAACAGCTAAGTCATCTGAAAGCTTGTTGCATCACGTGGGCTTATTGTGGGAACCTGAACGGTGGTGTTTGTCATTGATTTTTATTTATAAACTTATTTTTCCTCCTAGCAGCCTTTCTGACAAGAGCGATGTAACAGAAAAAGCAACTGATGTTAGCACAAAGAGGGATAAGCCTGTCGTACGTCCTGAAGAAATTCCCCCAGTGCCTGAAAATAGATTTTTGCTAAGAAGAGATGTGCCTGTTGTCAACGCAGAACCTGAGCCGTAAGGAACATTGAGTTTTATTATTGTGTTGACTTTCGTGGTAGAAACTATGCATAAAACTTTCTCACTAACATTATTTTACCAGAACTCACAGCAAGGGATGGCTGTAGTGTCAGAATTTCTAACTGAGGCAATTTACCTGTCCTGTTTACTGTTTTTCTTTGGAATTTTCCTTTCAATGTGGTTCAGTTTTTTTCAGTGAAAACTCATAAAATACTTTCATCGGTCCTTAAGGGTCATGCATGTTTTGACCTTAAACACAATTACAGGTGATGCAGAAAAACAAGGTTCATTAATTCCAGAGAAAATTTTGCAACGTAAAATATAGCCGATATTTGATTGCAAGGTAAACTTCAGTAGGAGAGGTAATTTTTCAATTTCCTTAGACTAAAGGATCAAACTTTAGTGCAAAATCAGTCAAACAGAATCTTACAGCAGGTTGATTTTTTTGGAATAGGAGAAAATACATATTTTTAGCAGAAAAGACATCATGCATTCACAAGTTGCTTTCAATTTGTTTTGCATGCCTACCCAATTGCAATTTTTTTTCTATCAAATTTCGTCACTTTTGGATTCAGAAGAGTTAATATAGCACACTCCTGGGCATCTCTAAAATCCAATCACTTTATTTGTTTTAATTCAGGTATAGTCTGCTGTAAGCTCTTTCTTCTTTACTCATGTTTTCAAAGCTTTTGTATCTGCTTCTTTCAAACTGTGTAAAAAGGAATACTGAATTACTTCTTGCTGAGGAAAGAAAGAAGGCTTTAGAACCTGGGGAGTGTTATGACCTGCCACTCTGTCTGCTAAGGCATTGTTGTGTAACTGCTGCGATCTTGAAACTGTTCTTTCCATGTCATCTTCACCATTTGTCCACTAAACATAAGTTAGCTGCTTTAGAAAAGCTGTGTAACGCTGTATCAGAGTGCTTTGGAAGTTCATTGTTAGCCTTTATTTATCACAAAGGCAGGTCAGATCTGCAGAGCTGGTTGAAAACCAGTATGTATTGATTGGCTTTCATCGCAGGTCTGTGTGTAGCTGGCTTGCTTATTGGAAAGCCAGTTGCTAAATTCTTAGTTCTGCCATATCAAAATAGGTAATTAAGGTACTTCGCATGATTAATTTAAAATTAGGTTTAAGATAAAATTGGTTTTTTGTGTACACTTATATTTTATTAATTTCTTTAGGAAGCTTCTTGATGCTACACCAGTTCTAACCGACCAGAAACCATCAGTCTCTAAATCTGGACGAAAAATTAAAGGAAGAGGCACAATAGTATGTGACTTACTCTTATTTCCTCTCACCCAAAGTATCTTGTCTGACCTTGAGCTATGAACTTTGAATTTCCTTGAAGGCTTTGTGTGGCACTGTAACTGTTGTTGACCTACAGTAGATTCAAGCTTAGAAGGTTGAAATCTTGTTGCCAGGTAGTTCATTTTGCAGTGCTTTTTCCTTATTCTTCTTCTTAATGTCTTCTTGCCTAAGCATTGTTTGGGAAAACAAAGGCTTACCCAGCTACAAGAGTAGTGTCAGCCATAAGAAGTAGCTTCAAACATAAGAATAAAATTTTCTTTGTAAAGACTGAAATGAAGTCAGGAAAGGTTCATCCTAGGCAAGCTGCAAGATCTGAAGCAATGAGAAAAGACAAGCTTTTACTCTCTCCATTGCTTGGATTTCCTCACTGTTTCTCCTAAGCACTAGGACTGTTTCTGTATAACAGCAGACAAGGCTGTTCTGAAGTGTCCTAAGTATGTACAGCCCTTTCTGACATATCAGAACTGGGAGGACAAGAGATATACTTACAGGGTCTGTGCATATGTTGCTGATAAACAATTTTTCTGGCAACACTGGCAGAATCACTTGTCAAAATGTCAAAAAGCAGAACTAACAGTTTAAGTATATCTTTTGTTTCTGTTTCTAGCTAGTTAACATAGTTTGCCAAATTTCATCCGCTCTCCTGCATGAGATGAAGTCTGTGTAATTTCAGATAACAGTGCACAGGCAAGAAGTTACTTTTTGCCATGCTTGGACAGAAGGCTTTTTGCAACTGCACAGTCCATTTTTTCCTACTTTGTGAAGGCTGTCACTGCTTCTTTAGATCTCATTCCTATTTCAGTGCTCTGGTAACTTTTGCTTTTGCATTAGTGCCACTGTTCTTAAGCAAAAGTTTTCTCATCCCTTCTTTAATCCATGATACAGGGCCCAAAACTGTTGATTTTCAGTCGGTTGAAGAGGGAGAAAGTAAGAAGATATTTCTTAAATGAATTCTATGTAAACCAATGCATTCATCTTTCTCTTTTTATTCTGGGAGACAGTCTAGTTTTTTTTTCCACATATCGCTTATTTTATAAGTGGCTCAAAATAATTGAGTAAAACCCAGATGTTTTTCTTCTTTGTTAATTGAGTCAAGGAGCATCTAATTTCCTCGTATGAGTTACCTAAGTGTGTATCCAACTGGGTAATGGAAAATAATGACTTGGCAATATTATGACCATGTTTCTGCTGCTGCAGGAAAAGCTCTTCTTACCTCTTATAATGTTGCGCCTAAGCATCATTTTCTAGCATGAAGCTTCATTACACTTTTTTGAAAGATTTTTTGCTTAGCAGATGTCTTAAACTGCCCATTTCTGAAGGGCTGAACAGCAGTGACTTTTGAAACAGAGCCTGTTTTTATGATTACAGGCAGCTAAGTATCTGCTAACTGAACTGAAACATCTGTGCTTTAGTATCCTGGAGGGGGGAAGTTTGGTTATCTGCTGTAATTGTGTTATTCCAAAAAGTGTAATGTAAAGAGAACTTGACTTCCTAAATTCTACATTTTATGTTTTGGAAAAACAGGTTAGCTGGCCCCTCTCAGGCTTTGAGAAGTGCCCTCAGAGTATGAAAAGACAGCTAGCTATGTAATCAGGCTCACCTATAGCATATATTCATACCAAAAGTGGGTATCTTTGGCAGGGAATTCAGAATTTGTGTTCTTCCTGCCCTTTGTGTAAATAACATTGTCTGGCTTGTTATGAAGATGCATGCAAAACTTGTATGAGAGGTACCAGATACAGAATATATTTTTTCTTTAAAGGAGGCTGTATAATATAAAAAGTAATTGTCTTTCTTTGGTTTTATAGCGGTATCACACCCCACCTCGATCGCGGTCGTGTTCTGAATCCGATGATGATGAGAGTAGTGAGACCCCTCCGCACTGGAAAGAGGAAATGCAGAGATTACGAACATATAGACCACCTAGTGGAGAAAAGTGGAGTAAAGGCGATAAGTAAGATCCTTACTGCACATTTAAAATGACTTTTTTTTTTTAACACAAGCAATAATAGGTTATATAGCTGTTCCATGTCATTCCTGTTTGACTGACTAAAATGCGTAAAACTATCTTTGTATTTAATATCTTCCCACTTCCAGTGTTCTGAATTTAAATGGAATCTTTCTTGTAATCTTTCCTAAAACTTTTCTTCTTTGGTGATGTGACAGCAGGTCAACACATGCTGAAAAAGCGTAAGGTCACAGAGTAGTTATTTCTGATGGTACTATCTTCAATACTTAAGAAGAAATTAATTCACCTGTCCAATTTCCTACTGCTTTCCTCTGAGATAGTCACGTCAGATTTCCTTTAGCCTTGAACTTGGTTAACTGGTTTTTTGATAATAAGTAAGACAACCAAATCCACAAAGCCTGTATTAAGTTTTAGCTTCGTGTTCTTTTTACTGTTACTAGCTCTATGATGTAGCTGACTTTCCAGAATTTCTGATGACTTGATAATCTGAGTTTGTATCAAAATGATAGATAAACCCCAAATGCAGAACTGAAGAACATATTGAAAAATTGCAAATGTTTACCAAACCTGTTTATATACTGAGTGCATACAATTTGTTGCATTGCACTAGCTAGATGGTACCTAAATAAGGTGATTAAAAAATACATTTAAACATAGTTTATAAATCCCATAGTTGCAGAGTTCATAATGATGTGGACTAGGGTAATTAAATCTCTTTGCGTGGGTTTATAATGGGCACAATTGGGTGGTGATGTCTGATTCATCTCTTACAGAGAAGTGGTAGCTTTCCTCATAGTCTTGTAATTCCAAGTCTTAAAACAAGTGTAACAAGCTCATTCAAAACGCAATTGTCTAGTGGTAAATGCAGGGATTTTATAGTTCATAGACCTCGTTAATTGCCTTGGGACAGGGAGAGGGGAAAATACTTACGAAGTTCTTACAGAATTTCCACTTAGTGTGGGGCTCGCTTGTTTGTTTTTGAGGTTGAGTGACCCGTGTACAAGCAGATGGGATGAAAGAAGTGCATCACGGAGATCAAGGTCTTGGTCACATAACGGCTATTCTGATCTGAGTACTGTGAGATATTCCAGCCACCACAAAAAGCACAGAAAAGAGAAAAAGAAAGTGAAACATAAAAAGAAGTCTAAAAAGCAGAAGCATTTCAAGAAGCACAAGCAAACGAAAAAAAAGAAAACATCAGCTTCGTCAGATGTGGAATCCTCTCATTCCTTCGTCAGGAGGAAGAAGTCATCTTGTGATCGTGAGAGGAAGTCTCGTTCTTCTTCATCATCTTCTAGACATTCATCCAGAAGAGACTGGTCTAAATCTGATAAGGAAGACCAGAGTTCATCAACTTTATCAAGCAGAGACACTCGGTCATACTACAGGTCCAGGTCCAGATCTAGGTCTAAATCAAGGTCTTACTCTCGAAGTTCCAGATCAAGATCAGCCTCTAAATCATCACGTTCCCGAAGTAGATCAAGATCAAGTCCTAGCCCTAGGCATCAAAAGACTGTTTCCAACTCTCCACGAAACACTTCGACACGATTAAATGAGAACAAGCTGAACAAGACTGCTGACCCTGTAAGAGCAGTTATACTGCCGACGGATAAAGTCGTCATACCACCGGTTGTCCCAGAAAGCCTCCCTGTCATACCCTTAAGTGATAGCCCACCACCTTCAAGGTGGAAGCCTGGGCAGAAACCATGGAAGCCATCCTATGAGCGAATTCAGGAAATGAAAGCTAAAACAACCCATTTAATACCCACCCAAACTAATTATAATGTAGTTGTTGTTAAAGAGGCTAACACTTCTTCCTCCTTCCGAAAGCGACAAAGGAGTTCAGATAGTGACCGAAGTGGTTATTCCAAATATCGTAGCGATAGAAGCTCGGATAGTTGGCCGCGATCGAGAAGCAGGTCCTCCCGAAGCAGGTCATACTCAAGATCTTACACAAGATCTAGAAGTCTGTCTAGCTCAAGAACAAAATCTCGTTCTTCTGGCAGATCACAGTCACCGAGTAAATACCGCAGTGACAGGTCGGGTTATAGTGAGTCAACATCTTACTATTCCCTTAGTGATGATGATAGGCACAGAAGCAAAAGAAAATCTACATTGGGGGATCAGAACGCTCGGTCTCTTAAACTACGGCAGGAAACAAGCTCTGAAAGCACTCTCCCTTATAAATGTACAAAAGACTATGACGAGTCTTCTCAAGGACTGAAAGAGAGTGACAGTTTATCGTCTTCTGACTTCTCTACTGACAGTGAGCATTCCAGCAAAGTGAAAGGAGCCCAAGAAAAAGAAGGCCATTTTCAGTTGGAAGGAGATGCTCAGCAACAGGATAAAAGCAACTTAAGTTTGGTGAGAGGGGAGGAGAAATCCAAGTGTGAAAGGGATGCTGATCGTTCTAAAAACAAAGCCATTAAAGAGAAATCATCTGAGCAACCTAGAGGGGGTGCAAAAAGTAAACGAAAATCCTATTCAGGTAGCAAATGGGACTCTGAATCAAACTCAGAAAGGGGAGAGGCTAGGCGTAGTAGGGCAGATTCCAGAGCCTCCTCTGGTAAAGAGGAAGGAGAGGCCACATCAGGATCTGATACAGAACTTAGCGTTACCAAAAGGATAAAAAAATCAAATTCCTCAGAAGGCTTTCTGGATTCTGATTGTACGTGGAAGGTGAGCAAACAGTTGTCATCTTCCGAATCTGAGAGTTCTCATTCTAGCTCAACAAATGCTAGAGGAAAGTCAAAAAAGGCCAAACATGAATCAAAAAAAACTCTTAAAAAATCTCACTCCAAAAAAGCAAAAGAAAAATCCAAAGGAAAAAAGGAGAAGAAACACAAAGTTCAGAAAACAAAAGAAATGTTTCATTGGCAGCCCCCGCTGGAGTTTGGTGAAGAGGATGATGATGATATAAATGAAAAGCCAGTTATCAAGGACGGTAAAAAAGAAAAGCAGCTTACCAGGGACATAAAGGATAAAAAACAGCAAGCTTCTGAAAAGGATGAAGTAGTCGAAGACAAAACGGGAAATGGTGAAAAGCCTTGTACGGATGAAAACCTTCCAGGTAAAAGCACTACTGATGCCTCACCAGATCACAGTAACCTTAATAAAGATAACGTTGATCCAGACCCTTCAGCCAATGTTTTAAACTCAGGAATAAAAGTGACTGCTTGCAAGAATGAGACTGAACATGTTGAAGAAGGTAACCAGAATGGGTTGGAAGATGTTGTTCAGACAGATGACAACATGGAGATTTGCACTCCAGACCGTAACTCACCAGGGAAGGTGGTTGTGGACACATCTCCTGTCATTCTCACTGCCAAACCTCAGGCTTTAAGTGCTAGTACAAACAAAGATTTACAGCCTCCTGAACAAGATGCTGTCAAATTAGGAAACAATGTTATAGACTTTAATATTAACAAAGAAGAAAAAGAAACAGGGAAGCAAGAAAATAACTCTGTCCCTGTGTCTAGCACTAAAGATTGTAGTTTAAAAAGTGAAATCACTGAAAATACACAAAGCAATCCAATCGATAATAAATGGAAGCCTTTGCAAGGTGTTGGTAACTTGCAACCAGCTACAATTAGTACTGCCACAGAAGTAAAGAACGTAGCTTCAGCACCAGAGCCTAAACCAGCAGGTTTAAGGATTGAAATAAAAGCTAAAAATAAAGTAAGGCCTGGATCTCTGTTTGATGAAGTTAGGAAAACAGCACGGCTAAATCGAAGGCCAAGGAACCAAGAAAGTTCCAGTGAGGAAGAGTCTCCAAGTAGAGATGACAATAGCCCATCCAGGAGCCTCAGTAGGTCACGAAGTAAATCTGAATCTAAATCCAGACACCGAACAAGGTCTCTGTCTTACAGCCACTCAAGAAGTCGATCCCGAAGTTCTACATATTCGTATAGGTAAGGCATTCATGTTCCTGTTCTTTGTGTTAACTTGAAAGTTCCCAATATTCTCAAGGCATGTTTTTCTTGATCTCAGCTTATGTTTTCTTTTAAACAACACTGTATATTTTAGCACATATGGGATACTTAGCTTGAAAGATAAAGCTTTAAAATGCTTTTGCTTCCCATGTTCTTGTGCTCTTCACTTGAGTTATTCTGGTCTGTGCTTTTCAAAATTTGTTTCTTGATTGTAGGTCAAGAAGCTATACGAGAAGCCGAAGCAGAGGCTGGTATAGTAGAGATCGGTCAAGAAGTCGAAGTAGTTCCTACCACAGTTACAAGAGTCGTAGGTAAGTTTCTCTAATTGTTAATTTTGAGGTGTATTAGCAGACCAGTAAATGGTGCCCAGAACTCTGATGCTTCAGTCTCTGAGCAAGTTGGAAATGGGCTTAGCAGTGCATGCTGCTGTCTGAAGCATCTGCTTGAAACATGCAAGTTAAAACAATCAGATTTTGAAATTTCCTGTTACTGAAAAGGAATTGTATTTCATGTTTTACAGTATGAGTAAGGAATTCTGTGAAAATCATGTTCCCCTCCTCTTTCCCCTTCTTCCCTGTTCAGCACTTGTTCTTGATTAACTTAACACACAGTGTTTTGTTTTTGTTTGTCAGTCGAACCTATAGTAGAAGCAGATCAAGAAGTAGTTCCTATGGTCATCACAGCCGATCCAGGTATGGATTGTAGTTCTGTACCAACTCTGAAATGAATTTATTTACTATAAAAACATCTTAGCGTAAGAGTACCGCTGCATACATGCTATTTATTTAAAAATGTACTGTCATGTTAGCAACTTTGAGAGCAACCAAAGCAAGAATAACATAAGCGAGGCGCTTGGAAAATAACCAAGTCATACTGGTGTTACAGTGATAGGGGATGGTATGGCATAAATAATGGTGAACACATTTCCCTTTATTGTTAAATGGAATATAAAAATGAAATATAAATGGGAATAATTTTGTTGTTTGTTAATACTTCTGAAAGCAAGCTTTTATTTCACATACCATTTGTAGTGAAAACTCGAAACTTTAAGTGCTTACTAAGTCTCTTGTAGATTAATAAGTTTAATGTTGTTTTGATAATACTGAATTCTGGTATTTAAACTTCTACAAAAACTTAGAATTGTCCTGTTTTCCCCATCCTTCAAGAGTAAATTCTATATAGCGATGCATCTCTTTGCATCTAAGTGTCACGCATTTGAAATAATTGACATTTTAGACAAGGAACTGTAAATCTACAATGACTTTATTTTCCCTTTAAAGCAGGTCATACACATATGATAGTTACTATAGCAGAAGCCGAAGTAGAAGTAAAAGGAGTGACAGCTATCGGAGATCTAGAAGTTACGATAGGCGATCCAGGTATGTTATTTACTTGCATGTCTCTCATACCATATTTATGCAAAAGAATTTGCAAAGTACGTACTTTAAGTTCATGAAGGCTACAGTCTTTTTCCCCAACCATAAAAATATATTGCATATATAAATCTGTACATGTTCAAAGTAAGCATATAATTTTTTAATAATGCTGCCCGTAAGTGGTTTTTAAAATCCTGCAGTGAACTAGCTCTTAAGATTTAAATCAGGTGCCCTGTTACAAATTAAAAGCTACCTGGTATGCAAAGAATTCCATTGGATGGTGAATACTTTTTTTTTAAAAACCACTTTTGCAGTCTAGCCAAAAAGCATCTGCAGAGGAAGTGAAAAATTACAGCGCTATCCAGAATTAATTTTTAACTTCCTAGAACATGTTTTGAAAGAATATCTTAACCAGCAAATCTGGTGTGCTTCTGATGTCACTGTTTGCACTATTGTAAATTTAAGCTAAGTTATCCTACTCAGTCCAGGGGAATTACCATAGGTGCAAGTGAGCACATTTCAACAGAGATAGAAGTGGAATGTGATCTTTATATAGGGCATAAACTTCAGCGGTAAGTCAGACAGATATCTGGCTGCTGTAAATTTTCGTCCTCTGCTGTTCTCATACTCGTTTTTTCACGATGTAGTATCACCTCTTAATGGACTCTGGTGTCACCAGTTTCCTCATCAGATTCCGACAGTAAGACAACTTCTTCATGTGTTGGAAGGGAAATTAATTATATTAATGAAAAGTGTGGAAATTGTTCCAAAATCCTTGTTTTGGGATGTCAGGAAGCATCAGAGAAACAATGCTTGATTAGGATATGCCTATCCATTCAGAAAGCTTTCCTTACAGGCATGAGGCTAGAAAATGTCTAATTAAAGTTCATTCTGTATAATTTGAATATGTTTTGTGGCTTATCTGAAACAATCTGTACCATTTCTTTATGCTTGGCCAGGTGCTGAGCTTGGAATTCTTTTGGTTTGGATAAGCCAGAACATTTGAACATATTATTTCCCTTCTGCAGACACTCACGCACTCCTGTTGTTGTTATGGAGCCTAATTATTCAGATCCTTCTTCGAACTTCAAATTGCAATATGTAAAGGCAAGGAGCTGCAAAATCATTTTGGTTGAGAAATAAAACTGTATTTGTTAGAATATACTTCTTAGTCAGCTGTTAGCATTAACAAAAACTTAACTGTTTTTTGGATGATTTCTTAGCTGTATTAATGAAAGGAAGAAATCTTATAGTTACAATCAGAGTTTGACTTGAGTTGCACAGGGATTTCAGCACGTAAAGTTAATGACTATTTTAATTTTGAGTGTCCATTAATGTATGTTTCAGTTGTTATATACATGACTGTTTTCTTCTTGTCTCGTGCATCTGTCTCAATTTTTTGACATGATGCTATTTTGAATTTAAAGCTCAAAATAAAATTTTGAAGAATTCAATCTTTTCTTTGTAGATCGTATGGCTCTGACAGTGAAAGTGATCGCAGTTACTCCAACAACCGAAGTCCCAGTGAAAGCAGTGGGTATAGCTGAAAATGTTCCTTTGACGATTGAAACCATATTTAATAAGTTTGTCAGTGTTATGTTTTTAAAAAAAAACAGAACTGTTCTGAGGATGTCACAAGTGAAGTTGAAGGATGTTTACTGAGCTAGCTGAAACTTTACCATTTATCAGTGAACTCACTTGACTGACTATACTTAAGGAGAGAAGTACTGAAGCTCAACTCAACTGTTTTTTATGTCAAACGCTACTTTTACAAAATAGAAAAAAAGGGTTTTATTTCCTCGAATCGGATTTTCCAAGCCATGAATGACACTTAAGTGAGTTTGCTGACGCCACTTTTCTCGGTGCAGCAACCAGTACTGTCTTCAAGTATGTTTATAAACACCTTAAGGCTTTCTGCCTGTTACTGTTAAATATGTTAGCAACTATAAAACTGTGAAGAACTTCTTACAAAGGCTGGCATTTCTAGTTTATTAAAATGTGGGTTTTTTTTAGAGCTGGAAGGTGGGTTCCATGCTGTCTTGTGTGACTGTTGCGTTATATAGAGTATATATACAGCAGCTAGTTGATGAAAACAAAGACTGCCACGATGTCTTAATCCTTCCTGTGCTGTGGTGTTACAGAAGTCTGCTCAGAAGGGTGAGGTTACACACAACAGGAATTGTCAAACTGACAAGCAGCGAGCGAAAGTGTGATGAATTAGTTTTGATCTCAAAATCCAACCTGTCTAAACTTTTGCATTTAAAAGCCAAGTTTGTGTTAAATTGCAGTGTTCGTTAGAGGCTAAAGAAGTGTTTCTGAGCGGTCACATTTAAATTCCTACGGCAGCGCTTGGCGTACTTCAACACGTTTTGAAGTTGAATGGTGTAAACTTGAATATATCATGAGTTTGTTCAAAACACTTCTTAAAAACGTAAGTGATAAGTTTTGAGAAAATAAACCATAATGGTTCCTTTATAAAATGTCTGTAGATGTATCCCATTTGCCAGAGGGAATATCAGTGTGCAGGTCCTGAATTATATATTGTTAAAGTGAAATGACTACGAAAATACTGGTATGCCTGATAAAGCGTGGAAAGTACTTTCCAAGTGAAGTTTAATACCAAAAATGACTACGTGTTACAGGTAAATGGCTTGCAAAAAACATAGACTTAAAGCTGAAGAGCATAATTTTTTTGCAATATTCTGACTGAGTCAATTTAAAATCATTTATAAAGTTTTTCAGTGTTTAGAAAGTTGTATACTAAGAGACCGTTTTTTAATGGCATATTGTCGTACCCTAAAAAGCGGGGTCTGTAGTAAAAACAAAAACATACTAACGTAGCTTTATTAGAGCTAATGAGTACTGTTGTATTATAACTACTTTCATTACTGATTTTCTGTAATACCTTGAGATGCTTTAGTTTTCTTGAATGTTTTCAAACCTTGAAAATGACTTTTTAATCTCATCAGGACCCAACAGCTTTGAAAACGAAAAGTAGTAATTTCTTGCTTAGACATCAATTCATACTGTTTTTTATTGAATTAAGCTACTCCAAATTAGCTTTTGGTACACTTCGGAAACATGAAAAGAAAGCTCAAAGTGAAATTTGAAGACTAACGATGCCCTGCACATCTGTACATGACCAGCTAAATAAGACATTTGTGCGCAGGTTCCTAAAACGGAATCTGTCATACAGTTTTCCCCCTTTTTAGAAGAACCCGCAGTCCTGAACTTAAACTCCTGCTCTTACAATTCAATGAAAAACTGCTTGCACGTAGTCCTTTCAAATCAGTATTTTGTAAGGTTCTTATAAATGTACTTAATGTTCAAATGCATTACTCAAATCAGTATGTTTGCAGATTTCTTTTTGAACGGTAGCAGCCATTTCAGAGTCTCAAATAAATATTTCTTTGCTAACTCAAGGTAATGTTTGTCGCAGTTCCGTAGTTTTAAGTAACTTGTTATTTCCCCTACAGAGACAATAGCACTAGTGGGCTAATGGTGTAACAAAAGTTACAAACGTAAGCGTTGTCACTCAACGTTTCCTCAAACAAAATTGCTCCAGAATCTGATTTTGTCACGTTTCAGATCTAATTTGTTTTTTTTTTAAGGCCAGGAAAAGGTAGCGAAATAGATATATTGTCAATCAATTGTAGTTGTCCAGAATCGCTGCAATGTTACCGATGTCTATTTCGTATCTTGAATTAAAGCTTTATAAAGAAGTTCCATCTGGTAGATGGTTGGGGAGGGATGTGAGGGAAGGGGGGGAGTATTTTTACTTGGTGAGTTCTGTTAAATTGTGCTTCAAATAGAAAATGCACCACGGAGCTGGTTTTCTAATGTCAGTCTGTTTTTGCAATTTTGTTATTCGAAAGTAGTTGCTGTTTGTAAAATAAACTTTTGTACATATCTGCAAATGCTGTTTTCTCTAAATCTGGAAAAATCCATTGCTGCTTGAGGGAAGCGTACAGGAAAATGAGAGATGCGCTTTAATTTCTGTAGCTGCTTGTCCCTTGCAAGACTACAAGTTGTCTTTCCTTCTCCTGACCTAGATAGAGAACAATTCCTCTGCAAGACTCTGCACTAGGTTTACGTAATAGTCATCGGAGGAACAAATATTTTGAAATTTCCAAGTGATTTGAGGTCTCGCCGTTTCCTCAAGGTACATGACAGTTTCTTACCCTTTGTGAACAGATACACTTAACAGATCTTGGCGGAAATCTCTGAATGTGCGGAGTTTAACTGCCCTGCTAAATATTCTTTCCCAAATTTACATTCCCACATCGTTTCCGTAGCACGTGGGAGATGTGGTGTCGGTTGAAGTCAGCAGATGTAATGGCTCAGCATGCTAATCCATTAGTCTTGCAGACCTTCTGTTCCAGGGAAACTGGATTTCATTGGATATGCCAGCTCTGTCCTAATGGAAAAATGAATTGCCTTGATCTAAGGTTTAAAAAATGGATTTCCTTATGGGCGAGGACAAGCGGAGGTGTTGCCTTGTTTAATTTAGCCCTCAGCATGATCCGGCTGACCTGGCATTTCCCAGACGTGGGAAGATGGCTTTGGGGGAGGCAGCACAAGAAACTCCACGCAGGAGAAAAGCAGGAACACCAGGTGATGTGGGCCGTAGCAATAAAAGGTGTAAAAATGGGAATTCAAGGTAGGGAAAGTCTGAGGGGCCACCTTGGTTTGGGAGGGAAGACGGCAGACGAAATAGCAGAAGAAATGTCAGACAACTTGCGTTGCACTAGTGCAAAACAGGTTTCCTCTTCCTCATTGTCGGCGAGTCAGCCTCGCTCGCTTTTGCGTGCAGAATGTTCCCTTCTGTGCCTGAGCAGCCGTGGGCCGTGCAGAAAGCGGACATGGGAGCAGCGCAGGTGCTGCGGGGCTGCTCCTGCAGAGGTCGAGCTGTCCCCTCCTGCGGGCTGGCGGCGGGGCGCTGCGCCGTTTAAAAAATAGGGTAGGTGACACCCTGCTACGTCTTCCTTGTTAAGGACTTTTTCCTGTTAAAAAGAAAAAAAAAATATCTTAATCCTGCAGTGTATTTCTTAGCTCTCGCTTGATTATAACAGGGGTTTGGGATGGGGGGAAACGTGGGGCAAGTGTTTTAAATCTGGTTCCGAAGGTCAGCTCTGTGTTCCTGGTTGTTTTGCCAATAGGCTCCCTGCCGCCCAGCACGCGGAGTATTGTTGTGGGGCAGCTCCGCGGGGCAGGCGCGCCGCCTCCAGCTTCAGGTACGTGCTTTCCTCCTAACTTGTCGAGAATAAGAAGATAATAAACGAGCTGCCTGGCTGCGAGGGGTGTCGATCAGAAGAGGAATTGGTTTGCACAAAGCATGCATTTACAGAGCCCCAGCATAAATGCAGCTTTCCTACCCTATCTACACGCAGAGAGCCTTCGTTCCTGCTCCCGTATCGCTTTTAAACAAGGGTTATTTGTGTCGTCGCACTCGAGGGTAAGAAGCATTTAAAGTGCTCTTTCTGAAGATCACCAAGTATCTGGCGGTGGATTAAATTTCTCTCGATGGCTTTGGTGGTTCGTGATGATCACGCTTACAGTTGGGAGCTGAGCGCAGTGTTTAGATGACCTTGAGCTGCACTCTGTGATCCAGCTGGTGTAATTTCCAAACCCAGCGCTGCCTGGGATTTAAATCACGAGGAGATAAAGCTCTGCAGGCTCCACCTCTACTTAACATCCATATAAATACATTTTTTTTTTCCGTACGGTTGTGAAACAGTCATGGTTTTCCCTGGTTTTGAAATGCTCTAGCAGCCTGACTGTGGGAAGGCAAAACTGTTAAAAACCCTAAACCATTAAAGGGACCCGACCACGGATTTAATAAGGTCTGCCTGGCCCTCTGCGATGGGACTGCACGCACGAAACCAGCCTGTGATTTATTTTTCGGTTTGTTTTTAATGGAAGCAATATTTCACAATTGCAGCAGAGGCACGAAGACTGGGGGGGGCGTCATTAATTTGGCATTAATTGCTGCTTGCTGTGATGTGAGTGTGCCCTTGAAAGAGCACGGTGCTGCCCAAGAAAACAACTCTCCTTATCCACCAAGGGGCTGACGTGGAGAGGGAGCGTTCCCCACGGATGCTCCCCGGAGCACAGTGGAGGCCAGCAGGGAGCTGGAGGATGATTTGGAAGGTCCTCGGAAACGGGAGAGGGGTTAAGGGGATGCTTCCAGGAGAAACGACCTGCCCTTTTGGGAAGGGCCCGGCAGAAATACTGCCATACCTGGCACGATGAAAGCTTTTTTAATCAGTGATCCCATACCAGCTGAGATCAGAGGCAGCTCCGTAGGGGGAGGCTGCTGGTGTTTCACCTCCTCCCCGGCTGTGGCCTGAAAGAGCTGAGGGCCTGGATGTGGCTGTGGTGATAACCGAGCTGCAGGTGCACCAGGAGAAAAAAAAAAGAACCAGGAAAAAATGGAATCCTTCAGTAAAGACCCCTGGCTTTTGCAAGAGTTGTAATACCGGTGTTTTACATAATACGTAATACATAATTACACGTGGCATGTGTAATACATGTAATACACGTGTGCGTTTTCTGTCCCTGTTGTCCCCTTGTGCTTTGAGGTCTGCAGCCTCCTCTGGTGACGGTTTCCACCGTCTAAAGAAAACACAGCAAGGGGAAAAATTCATTCTCTATGCTATAATGTGCAGTTTTGGTAACGTTATGAGTGTGCTTGGCTCTGGTTTGGGGAGAAGTAGTGAGCAATTGCTTAAACTAAGGGAGAAACAAAGCCAAGAAGTAAAAATAAATAAATAAAAACTACTGAACCAGCTTTAGCTATGCCAAGCATGCCTCCTGATGCTGAAATCCAGCTTGTTTTGATCTGCTTGAGTGACAGGGTTCCTCTACACCTCCTGCAGCAAGCTGCACGCCTCCCACTCTTGTTTTCCATCCCCAGCCATAGCACTGAACAACCGCCCTGCTGGAAAGGGGGGTGTCTGAGCTCCTAGCCCCAGGGCCCTCTCCTGCTGTGGGATGTCTCCTCCTGCCCCCCCTTTCTGGGGTAAATCACCCAAGTTCCCATCCAACCTGTCTGTAAAATGGGCTAACGCTGGGTTTCGGCAGCTGCAGTGCCAAAACCAGCACTTCCTTGAACTTCTGTTTAAAAAAATAAATAAATAAATGTATTTTCTGATGTCTGAAGCTCTTTTGCTGCTGCTGGAGCCCATCACCACTACTTCCCGAGGTCAGAGGAGAAGAGAAAATGATCTTTTGGGAAGTGTTGTGCCAGCCCTGCCCCGCTCTGCTCCCGCAGCTTTGTGCCCCGGCCTTACACAAGCACCGACTTTTTCCTTTGTTTCCACTGAATTGCAGCCTATTTTTTTTTTTTTTCCCAAGCCGTTTCTCTAATGTGTCAAAGCTTGTTTTGAAGTCTCAGCCCATCCTCCCCAGTACTGGAAGTCCCTCCCGGCTCGCTATCGTTTGCAGCTGTAATAAGCGAATTCGCTATTCATGCAAGTAATTATTAAAAAAATATTTTGAGCAGTACCAGGCCTGGGACGGCTCCCCGGGGACTCCGGGGCTGTGTATCTCTCCGGTTTCATGGCGAAGTGTAAATAACTCCTCCAGCAACGTTTCCCTCCAGCTCCATGTCACCGGGTCCCTGCCACCCCTCCGGTGGCAGCAGCGCGGCCTCGCGAGCGGCGCTCCCCTCGGTTTTAACTCCCCCGTGCCAAATCTGGGCACGGTTTTTGATGAGTTGCTCTGGGGCTTCATTCCACTTCGTAATAACGAGCTGAAACTCGGCTCTGGCTCGAGCTTGTCTGACCTGAGCCGGGGCTGCTGGAGCTTGCGAAACATCGCCCTGAGGTGCCCGGTGCCTGCCGGTCACGCTTGGACGCTGTCTCTCGGCTCCTTCAGCTTTGGAAAGCTGAGCGTCCGTGCACAGTCCAACAGCTCGTACTGCTTCTTTTAACATTAACATAGAAGTGTTCATGTACTTCATGTTCCTCTTCCTCACCCCAGAAGTTTTTGTCGGGGGGGGGACTGTCTCCCACGGCCATCGGTGTCAGCGAGGGAGGGACGCTCGCTGGTTTTCCCTGTTCGTGCCCGGTTTCTCTGCACAAGCGTTTACTGAACGAGATGGCTTCTGGCCTCCGAGCTCGTCTTTCTCATTCCCAATCTGTAGCCCTAACGGGATGGAAAAATTCCCCATGGATTCCATTCCATTTGAGCCACAGGGGACCAAAACTACTTAGAAATGAACACACCTCGCATGTACCTGCTTTGCCGCTCCGCCAAGCGTCAGCATTCCCCCGGCAGTCCTGAAAAGCGCTCTCTAACCGAGGTCCCATAACCTTAGGGTGCTTTGGGTGGGAAGGGACCCCAAACGCCCCCCCAGTCCTGACCCCAGCCATGGGCAGGGCCCCCTGCCACCAGCCCAGGAGCCCACAGCTCCATCCAGCCTGGCCTTGGGCACCAGGTGGGGTGTTCCAAGGGCACAAATGTCCATCTAAGGGACAAGTAAGGATCTGTTCTTAAGAAATAGGTAAAAATTAGAGTGTGCTTGGAGACCGGCATGCTCAGAAGGGGCCAGCAGGCAGCCCAGCCAAGGCAGGGCTCATTTTTGGCACGCAGCATCCCGCAGCCCTTCGCTTCCCCAGCACAGACTCCAACCCGGGGCGAAGTTTTCCCGGCTCCCTGGAGATGCTCTTGACTTATAAATGCAGCTCTGGCTATTTCCTGTGGTTCTTAATCTTGCTAATTATTTCAATCAAGGTGTCGGTTGCTAACTTCCTACCTAATGAAATGCCGCCTCTCGTCCTTCGCGGTGTGAAGATGCCTTTGAGCCGCCAGCCCCGTGCTGGGAAGACCCGCGCAGCTCTCACACCTGGCTCCTCGACAAGCAACGCCGGTGCTGGAGGTGACTTTCCTCGCCAGGTTTCTGGGTGATGGATGGATGGAAAGTCACCTTCACGGCGCGTGTCCGAGCTTTGTGGAAGTTCAGTCCTTGAGTGTGCGCGGCGCGGCGCCGGAGCCGCTTCGTGTGCGTTTTGGTAGGGGGTGGGATGAGGACTCAGGCTCATTGGTAGGACTTGATGGGGTCTAGCTGGGGTAAGAAGTCATCTGCCTGCATCTGGCTGGACGTGGTGATTTTGGTCTTTTCCAGCCTGGATGATTCGGTGAGTTGGGAGAACCCCGTAGTTCCCTTCTCCATCCAGATGTGCCCTTCTGATTTTGGCTAGCATTTTATCCATCCCAGTAGTCTGCTTCCAGCAGCAACAGGAGGAGACGATTCTTCAAGAGAGCAGGCCAGGCAATATCTGCAGCTCATGCACCCCTACTCCCCCAGCAGCAATCCTCACACCAACGAGGAGCTGCACCAACGAGGAGCAGCCTGCCCATTCCCTCTGGGATCTGCAAGCATACTGATGGCCTGAGCATTTCTCCAGCCCTTTTTTGAGCCCACGAACATTTCTAGCTCCTGTGGCAACCTGCCACCTAAAGCACACCTTGGCCACACATTGAGGTGGCAACTGGGATTTCAGCTGTAGCTGCCAGCTCCAAGGCATCACATCAGCGTGGTCTGGACTTTTTTCCTCCTGATGCTTTACCGTATGCATTCCTGTACCAAAATTCATTTGAAACTTTTGCATCTGCTTTTGCATTTATTGAGGTCCTTGTGGGGTTGCTCACCATCCATGTGGCATTTGGGGACACCGGGAGGGCTCCCCTGCGAGCGTGAGCTGTGGCTGTGCTCCTCGCCCACCGGGTTGCTGATGAGGATGGTGAAGAACCCCAGACTTGGTGCCGGCCAAGCCTTCTCCATCCTGAAAAGTGGCCACCGAGCCCTGCCTTCTGCTTGCCGACTTTTACCCAGCTGCTGAGCAATAAAGGGGCCTTCGATCTTGTCCTGCAGCAACTCGTTTTCTTTAAAAGTCTTCTCAAGGGTGTTAAAAACAACAAATATTTATAAAATCCTGTGGTTGTCCCACCTAGAGCATAGAATCCACATACATTTCCATGGAAAAAAAGGCAAAGTTTTGTTGAATTCACATTTGGCTGGCGCCCTGAATGCAGCAGGAGTTGTTCGTGCAGGGAAGTAGTAGCCAAAACTGGCTGGAGACAAGTCTGGTGGGAGAAAACAAATATTTCTTCCCCCAAAATGTCAAAACTGCCAAGTCGAGTTGTTAATGGAGAGAGCTCCTCCAACACACCAGCAGCGAGGACAGCTCGGCTCGGCTCGATGCACCCAGAGCAGAGGCCTCGATCTTTAAACCTGCAGCTGAGCAACACTCAAAAGAGCTTTTTTCCCCCCAATACCTGACCCAGTGATGCTCTGTCCCTCTGCTGTAACACCCCAGGGACGAGCAGGAGCAGCTCAAGAAGCAGGGGGATGACCGCTGGGCCCCATTCCTGCCCCTTGCGGCACTTTTGTGTCACCCACCTGGAAAAACCCCAAACCCGGGCCTGGGGCTGCCCCCAGAGCTGCGGAGGGAGCAGAGGAAAAGAAGTAAGGTGGAAAACCCTCTGCTTTCAGCAGCACCTTGAATCAGCACAAAAAGCAAATCGGTGACTCCACAATTATTTTTCCAGGGGTAAAACAAGCTAAATGTTTTTCAGGAAATCTGGAAGCGAGGGGGGGAGGGGGGTTCCTCCCCCTTCCTCCTCTGAGCAATTTTTCCTTTAACATTTCGGTCTTCTCATCATTCAAGGGTTTTAAGTAAACTTCCTCATGCTGGCATCGTGGCGTATAAAAAGCAAACCTAATTATTACGGAATTTGTAGAAAACAGGGCCTGCAATCCAATAACAGCTCCTCTGGGAGCCGAGCCCTGGTTGTGGCTGGCTGCAGCAGCTCCCTGCGGGGGGGAGCGATGGGGTGCGGGAGGGTGCCTGCAGTCCCCTTCCCATCCCCGCCAGCCCAGGAGAAAAGGCCTTCGGGGTGGGATCCTCACCCCCTGAAAGGAAAATAAGTGTGAGGGGTGGGCTGAGGTGGAATGCACTCAGCGGGGTGAACCCTACAGCGTTTTGGGGCCAACCCCACAGCATTTTGGGGCCAACCCTGCAGTGTTTTGGGGCCGGGTGCCGACCTCCTCCCCGCCTCGGACCGCAGCCCCGGGTGGCCTTGGTGAACCTGATCCGGTGCCGTTCCGTCACCTGCAACCACTTAAATAATTTTATTATTATTTTTTTAATCCAGTTTGGAGTCAGGAAAAAAAAAAAAGGGAAGAATTGGGGTCAACGCGAAGCGGCCGTATTTCAGCCGTCCTGTGAGAGCTCATCTGCTCGCTGTGGGTGTTCTCGTTGCGAGCGCCGAAGCGGGCGACGTTTTCCCTTAGTAGGGCAGGATCCGCGCCACGGCCCTCCATAAAAGGGCCATAAAAGGGCAGCGCTTTCGGTGCGACCCCCGGGGCCTCCCGGCCTCTCCGGCCGTGTCCCGCCGCGGTGCTTCGAGCCCCGCCATCCTCACCCGAGCGCCTCCTCGGCTCCTTCTCCTCTCGTGCCTTTTGTTTCGTCTCTCTCCTCCTCCTCCTCTCTGGAGGCTACAGGGAGAGAGGCCAGAGAGCCTCCAGGAATGTTCTTGCTTTCCCTATTTTTTTTTTTCTTCTCTCTCTCTTGGCCTGATTTGATCCCTTCTTTTCCATAATCTGCGTGGTGCCTGCCCAGAAAATCAGCTGCTGAGTGGAACCCGGTTGCTGAGCCGGCAATACACCCCCAGCCTCCATCCCGCATCCCCCAGGCCTCCATCCTGTATCCCCCCGGCCACCATCCTGTATTCCTCCGGCCTCAGTCCTGTATCCCCCTGGCCTCTATCCTGCATCCTGTTGCTGTGCCTGGGCCTTCATTTAAGATTTGTGATGACCTTATGGGGTCACTTGGTTGCCATCTCATGGCCCAGTGCAAAAAATGAAGAGTGGGAGCAGCAGGAGATGTCCCCTCGCGGGCACCATGCTGCCTCGAGGTGGGCTGGGACCCAAGGCTGCTGCCATGTCACCAGCACCCCCCTGCCTCTGCTCCTCACCCACCAACACCTCCAGGGCTTCCCTTCTGCCACTGCACCCATGTCCCAGCGGCAGCTGAAGTGACCCCGGGGCTGGGGTGCCTCTGTGGTGTGCTAGGCCCCGCTACCCTTACGTTGGTCAGTGAGGGTGCGCACAAGGCCCCGATGCCTCCACACCTTCCAGATCCTTGCACCACGAGCATGGAGCTACCCCTTCAGAGACCCCAGCAGATGACCATGAGGGAAAAAAGCCCCCAGGAGAGAGACCAGGCATGGTGCAGGGCCCCCTGTCTGCCTAAATCCACCCGGAGGTGTCACCTGCCTTGAGGATGAGGAGCAGAAGAAGCGCTGTGGGCGGGTTCAGAGGATGCCCACGCACCACGAGGACGACCACAGCCTTCCCCTCACGCTCCCCGTCCCGCATTGCCACCAAACCCGATGGAATCACCTCTGCCATGCCACGAAACCACCCCACTGGGCTGGCTGGGCTCTGTGGGCAGAGCTGGGAAGTTGCTCCACCAAACCCCACGTAGGGCAGCGTTGGCCAACGGAACCAGGCGTGCTTCATCTTTTAGGAACGTTGCTCTCATACTACAGTTTTTCACCCAAAAGTGTCGCTGGTGGTGCCCAGAGGACACATCCCCTTGCGTTGGTGGCCATGGCCACCATAGGCACACCTTCTCCCACACCATGGAGGAAAACCCACAGCTGTCAAAGGCAAGGAGCCCAGGTGAGGGGTTGGCTCAGCATCCCCCAAAAGGGCAGGAACCCCATAAGAAGGCCACCCAGGACACCACTCCAGGGCTTTGTATGGCCACCACGTATCCCCCAGCAGCTGGTGGAGCTTTCGGAAACACGGCCAGGTTAGGGGACACACCATCCAGGCCATGCTTTCATCCCAGGAAAAGCTTTTTGATAGGGGGAAAGCTCTGCTTGCTTCCAATGGGATTTTTTTCCTATAGAGCAGAGCTGAAAGCAAGACGGGGGGGGAATTAAAACCAAAAACGAACAAAATAAACCCAGGAAGCCGAGCGCAGGCGGGACGTGGCCGCGGCGACGTTGCGCGCGGAGCCGAACACATCTGGAACAAGTTACGGCGCACGGCAACCCGAGTGCAGCCCAGACAAGTGCAAGACGTTACGGCATTGCCGCCTGCGGGGTGGGACGGGGGGAAAGGGGCTGGGGACGTGGGATGGAGGCACAGCAGCCCAGGGGGTTTGGGGTCACCCTGAGGAGGCTCGGAGGGTAGCCTCGGGGGTCCACTGCTGCCCCCATGGCGGTGTTGTGGGGTGGGGGGACCAGGGTGGGGGTACAGGGGGACCCATGCAGGTCTAGGGGCAAAAGAGCAAAACCCCGCTTGGGACACATGGGGGGCATGCCGCTCCCCACCCGTGACCCCCCCACTCCTAAAAAGCACCTTAAAAACCCAAAAGCACCTTAAACCCCCCCCGACCCCAGACCCCTCTCCACACCCGGAGGATCCCTGTTGCATTTCCACGCTGGCAGGAGAGCTCTCCACACCCCCATTTCCCCCCCCCTATTTTATTTTTATTTTTTTTTAATAAAACTGATCTTGCTGACCCCCCACACCTCCCCAACTCACCCTTTCACAACCCAAAACCCTCTTTATATATATATATATATATATATATATTTTTTTTTTTAAATCTTTTGAGGCCAGACCCCTCCACGGTGCCTCAGTTTCCCCCTCCGGGATGCTGGCGGTGCTTGGTGGGGTCTCCCCACGGCGGGTAGGAGGGGAAAGAGGGGGGTCAGGGGAGGATCCTGGGGGGTCGAGGGGGGTGACAGGAACGGGGGGGGGGTCCCGGGGGGGCTGTATGGCGGCGGGGGCCTGTCCCTTTAAGGGGGGGCAGCGGCGGCCCCAGCTGATGCTGCGGCTCCAATCAGCGGCCCAAGGGCTCTTGGCAGCCGGAGCCGCCGCCGCTCCGCATTCCTCCGTTCTTCCCAAAAGGGGCTAACATGGCGATGGGCAGGATGAGGTGAAGGAGCGAGGGAGGAGAGGAAGAGGAGAGGAAAGGGGGGGAGAGCAAAAGGGGCGAGAAAAAAAGAAGGCGGGGGGGAGAAAAAAAAGAAAGCGGGAAAAAAGGAGAAACGATAAATAAGGGGAAGGGGGATGCGAGCAGGGCTGGCAGCGCGGTGATTCCCTCCTCCCTCCGAAAAGGGGAAAAAGCAAAAAAAACTAAAAAAAAAAAAAAAAAAAAAAAAAGGCAGGGAAAAAAAAAAAAGGAAAAAAAAAAAAGGCAGGGAAAAAAGGCGGAGAAAAAAAAAAAAGCAGAGAAAAAAAAAGCAGAGAAAAAAGGCAGAGCAAAAAAGGAAAAGGGGAAAAAAAGCGAAGGAAAAAAAAAAAAGGCAAGAAAAAAAAGGCAGAGAAAAAAAAAAAGGGCAAAGAAAAAAAAAAAGGCAAAGGGGAAAAAAAAAAAAAAAAAAGCCACCAAGCCAGCAACCCACCCAACCCACCAGCTCCTTTTTTTTCATGGAGAGCACAAACCCCAGGCAAGCGGAGGAGGACCGGGACTCCTTTGCGCGGAGACCTTTGCATCAAAATGGTAGAGCCTGCGCCCCCCCCCTTCCTTCCCCCCCCCCTTTATTTTTTTTTTCCGGCCCCCCCTTTTCCTTCCCCCCCCCTTTCTCCCCCTTCGGTTGCTTCGCAGAAGCCCTCCCGCAACTTGCCCCGGCGGAGGCTGGGGGGGGGGGGGGCCCGGGGGGGCTCCAAGGGCGAGCTGGGGGCTGCTGCATCCCCTTTGGGGGGGGGGGGGTTGGGGCACGGGGCGAAGGGGGGGGCTGCAAGCAGCGCACCCCCTTTGCACCCCCCCGAAATGGGCCGGGGGAGCTCCTTTTGGGGGGTTTTATTTTTATTTTTTTTGGGGGGGGGGGGGAGGCTGCTGCTGCATGGAGGAGCCCCCCCCCTCCCTGGAGCGCAGCGCGGAAATGGTCTGCGTTCGGCTTTAATTGCGGGATAATTAATAATAATAATTAATTAACCCCCCCCCCCCCCCCCGCATCACACCCAGGCCCCCGTTTGCATGGGGCTGCCCTGAGGGGTGGGGGGGTGGGGGAGGCAGGGAGGCTGCACCCCCCCCCCCCGGGGTGAGGCCCGGCACCCATGGGCCGGGGGGAGGCCGCTCGCCCTGCTTGGGTGTGTGTAGGGGGGGGAGCTGGGGCTGGGGGCTGGGGGGGGGGAGGGTACTGGGCAAAATGGGGGGCAACTGGGAAAGTTTGGGAGCCCTCCCAGGCCAGAGGATCCCGCGGCGCTGAGAGGCCCGGGGCTCCCTCGGCGCTTTGGGTTCCCGGATGACTCCTTCATGTTGCCGAGCCCCCGCTGCGGGTGGGGGGCACCCAGCGGCCACCCCCCCCCCCCCCCCTCCTCCCCCGGCCTCACCCCATGGGGAGCTGCTGCAGGGCTGCCCCCCCCCCTTCTCCCCCCCCTCGCGGCACCCTGGAGAAACCCCCATTTCCGTGCCGTTAAAAATAAATAAATAAAATAATGAATAGCGATGATAATAGGAACGCGGCGCGGAGGTGCGTGGCGGTGACCTATTTTCGCCAGCGGTGGTTTTCTTTTTGGGGTAGGGGCAGCGAGCAGGCCTTGAGCTGGATTCGGGGGGGGGGGGGGGGGGGGGGGGGGGCGGCGGGGAAATCCCTCGGGATGCGCCCGGCGACCTCGCTGTCCCCAAAAGCGAGCGGCTGTGGGGTTGCCCCCGTGCCCTGGCTCCGTGCCCGTCCTAACAGCCGGGGTCACCCGGGCGGCTTTTGGGACGCGGCGAGGGAAGCGCCGGCGGGGGGATGCCGGAGCCGGCCTTGCGCTCATGAAAATCCCGTTTGCATCAAATCGGGCCCCAAAACCGTGCCTGTGTCCCCCGGGATGAGTCTGGGAGGTTTCGGTGGTCCCCCGGCGGCGCAGATGGGGATGGAGATGCCGGAGCCCAGCTGGGTGGGGAGGGCGAAAAGTTGGGGGCCTGAAATTTTTCTTCACGTCGAGCTGGAGGGGAACGTGCTCGGCAGAGGGAAAATCCTCCTTGTTGGAAGGAGGCTGCTTGGTTATTCTTATTTTTGCTCCCGACCCGAGGTGCTGCGTTAGGGTTTGGGCTCGAATTGCCGGGGCGAGCAGCGGTGAGAGCCTGGGGGGGGACCCCCAGACCCCCCATCCCACCCAGCCTCGGTGCTGTGGGAGCCTCAACGGAGGCGGGAGGCCGGGGTAGAGGCTGGCTGCGTGTCAGGTGCGGGACCAGCTCCTCCGTGGATCTTCTGGAGGAAAAGGGGCACAAAGCTGGGGTGCACAGCCCCTCGCATGGGGACGTGGCGGTGCCTGGGCCCGACAGCTTTCCGCGTGGAGGCAGAGTCCAAGATTTTATTTATTTGTATTTATTTTGGCTTCAATGCTGTTACGTTTGCTTTGACCCCCCCCCCCCCCCCTCCAAAAAGAAATACAGAGCATCCGTAGGTCCCCTCACTGCTGTTTGCATCCTGGCTGTCCCCAGTGTCCCCACCAGCGAAGCTGGGGACAAGCTGAGGATGGGCTCAGCACCGACAGCGCTGCCATCGACCCAGTGCAGGATCCGGCCCCCGCTGGCAAGGCGTCCCCCACCCTGTTCCCTTCCATCCTCCTGTCGGGGACACGTGGGGGCCTCGTCCCCATGTCCCCACCGCTCCAACCACCTCATCCTGAGTTCGGACACGGGGAAGGACCGGAGGCGTTGGCACCGCTGGGGAGCACGGGGGGCCTCGCATCAGCCCGTTGGCCTCCCCGGCCGGGCAGGGAGGTTGGAGGGAGCGGAGGAGGCCCAGTTGTTGAGGCCGGGTTCGGGGCTGAGCTCTGGGAAGGGCTGCGCTCAACCTTTAACCACGCCGGCAATTTTGTGGTCTGGAGTCGGGCTCGGGGAGCGCCGTGTTTTTAGCCGCAGGAGAGCAAATCCCAGAACCGCCGGGGCCGATCGAGGTGCGAGGCGAACCTCGGAGGTGTCGAGGGAGAAACCGCCGCCGCGATGCGGGGACGCGGGGGCACCTGCGGTCCTCAGCTCCCACCTGCGAGGGTCGGGGACCCTCGGTGGCACCCCCCGGTGTGGCGCGGGCAGGGTGACGTTGCCACCCGCTGCCCCTTCATTCCACGGAGCCCGCGTGGTGCCTGATTTCTGGGGAGATTTCGACCTCTTCTCCGCCAGTTCTGGGGCTGGGACGCGTGGGGACATCCATGGGGGTCCCGTAGGGGGGATGCTCGCCTGCTCCCCATCCCCGTGACCCCGGTGCACGGCGCTGCAGGGCGATGCGTGCCGCGGCCCCGCTCGTGCCAGCACCTCGCGCCGGGGCTGGGCAGCGGCTGGATCCGGCCCCTGGCGCAGCCGCTTGGCCGGCAGCCCGGCCGGGGAGGTTAGTGCTGGGGTTTGTCCTCGTTTCCTCCCTTCATCTTCCCTCCGCTTGTTTTTCTCGGGCTGGGGAGGGAGGCAGGCGGCAGCTTTGCGTGTCCGTGTGTCCCCCACACCCTCCTCTTCCTATTTGGGGTCCCCTAATCCTCCCCCCCAGCCACCCGGAGGGCTCGCGCTTGGTGGCACGGAGCGCGTCCCTGCCAAGGGGCCCCCTCTGCAGCACCGAGACGCTTTTGGCTCTGATTTGCAAGCAGCGGGTGCCTGGGGGACCCCACATCTCTGCTCCTCTGTGGGGTCCCCCCCAGCATCACCCCCATGGTTTGGTTTCACCGGTTTGTTGGGGCCGATGGTCTGTCCGTCCGTCCGCCCTTACAAACCATCGCTGTGGCTTTGCAGCTCCGTGCGCGAAAGAAAAGCAGAAGGACGCCGGGAGGGTTGAAAAAAAATAATTTTTATTTTATTTATTTATTTCTTTTTAATACAAAAGCACAAACGCAACCAGCCCTTAAGCAGCGGCTCCTGCTCCCCTGCGCCGGGGCCCCTCAACCCGGCCTCTGTGCGAGGCCCAGCCCCGGGGATGGGGGAAGGATCCGTCCCCGATCCTTGCTCCAGGACTGGTTCTGCTGCCCTCCAGGCTGCTCCCTGGAAATCGTCTTTGAACCAAAGTGATGAGTTAGAGGGGAAAAGCAACCGAAGGGAGGGGAAAATAAGCCCCAAAAGCATCCGGCTGTCACCAGCGTGGGCTAATACGCTTCTTTGTTGGCTCTTGGGGTGGCACGGAGGTGTTTTTTGGGGTGTCTGACACCCCGAGGTGGGACAGGCGCTGGGAACATCGCTCCCCCACCCGCACGCATCTCCTGAAGCCATGGGTCGGGACCTGCCGTTGCCGAACATCCTCGCCCAGCCAAAAATCGTCCTGTATCCAACCAGGCGAGCCCAGCGACCCCTGCAAACACCTCTGCCTTCCGTCTGGCTCTACTCGGGGTGGCCTCGAGCATCTCCACCGTTCCCAGCATCCTTCAAATCTTAGGGAAAACACAACCTAGGGAAGGGACGGTGACATGAAGGCCGTCGGTGGTTTGGGACCGTGCCCACCTCGTGGCCCCGCAGCACCCCGTGGGCGGGATGCCGGCGGTGGGCGCTGCGAGGCGGCCGCTGGGGCTCTGCCCGCCGGCAGCACGGCCGAGCTATTGTTTTCCCTTCCTGCTTGTTTTTCCGGACGTCCTAGTGAAATCCTAACCGCCCCCCCCTCCCCTCCTCGCAGCGGCTCCCGGCGAGGTCCCGCTCTGGGAGGGCACGCAGCGGGAGCGACGCTCCGGCAGCTTTCCGCCCCCGTTTATCCAAAAAATTGGGCAGGAACGGCACCGGGAGGAGCTGGAGCCCTGCTGGAGGTAGGGGACAGGCGAGGGGGCGGCGCGGTGGGGAGAGCCTGTCCCATCGCCGGGCTTCCGTGCATGGCCGCGGTCCGAAATCTGGTGGCTTCTTGGGTTTTTTGGTGATGTTTAATGGCTTTTGGGGGCGTTCTGGGGGTGTTTCTTGAGTTTTTGGTGGTATTTCTTGTTATTTTTCGGCTGCTCGTCCTAGGGTGGCTTTGTTGCCAGGATCGTCTCGTCGTATTTAACTACCTGGCCTCAAACCTACAAGGAGAGGCTGCAGATCCCCTCCGAGGGTGCTGGAATTTGAGGGTGAATCTCGGGGATCGAACCCCAAAGCGCTGGCACCTGGGTCAGCATTGATTTAGCGCCGTGCCTTTGTGTCATTTGAATTCTGCAAAAATATGGGCTTAATGCTCTTCCTTCCTTGAGCAGAAGTCTGAGCGTGCCATTACGTAGGGATCCAGCGAAGCGCTTTCTCCCCAAAATGCAGCGTTGTCCAAATTGAAAATAGGACAGGTCTTTATATATATATTTATTTTTTGATGAGCAAGTATAAACAGCGTCCTGAGCTCCTTATTAAAGCACTTTTCCTACGTGCAATTTAATACTTAAGGTCAACGTTAAACGCTTCGGCGGGTACAAATGATACCCAGAAGCAGGCTGCAGGTTTTCACAGGAGAGCTGAGTTTGGGGGATTTTCAGGGAGCTGAAAAACGTTAAGGAAATTCCCGAATTAGTCTCGCAGCCACCTTTTGCGCTGCGGTGCGTGTGTGCAAGGGGGGTATTTAAATAACCCCAGTGCCTCCGTGGTTCTTGCTTCCTCATGGTGGCCAAATTTTGGCTCCCCGCGGTCCAGCGAGCATCAGCATCTGCAGTTCCCACCTCGCCCTTATCTCCTGCTCGCATCCTGGCTCCTGCGTCCAGCCAAGGGGCAGCAGCGAGTTTGCTTTGAAGGGGAAGGAAGGAAACGGGGGCTTGTGCGCACAAAAAAAAATAAAAATAATAATAATAAAAAAAATCCATCGCCATCATAAAGCCTGCGCGCGGCGGGCCCCCCGCTCGCCCCCAGCATCCTCCTCACGGGCTGTTTCGGGCCGGGGCTTTGGCAGCGATGGTTGGAAATGCTCTTAAAATAGAGCCGGAGGGAAGCGTCCGCGCGGGGGGGCTGGCTGCAGGCGCCGGCTGGCCCGGCGGGGTGGGGATTTCGTGGCCACGCCGCTTTCGAATAATCCTGATGGGGATTTGCTCAGTGCCGGGGCTCGGCGGCAGCGCCAGGTGGTTTGGTGTTAGCCCCGGTTGGGTTTGGGAAGAGGGTGCAAGTGTCCTAGGGGATGGGGGGCACCCAGAATCGGGATATGGGGTTGGCGACGCAGCGTGGGGCTCGCTCCCACCACGTGGCACCACGTTGGGCCTCTTGCGAGGCTAAACGCCGAGCCGCCATCGAGCCAAGGCAGTGATGGCAAAAGTGGGGTTTTTAATGAAAACAGATACGTGTATTTGCAATTAGCCCGTGGGAAGGGGCTGTGGGATCGCCTCCCTTGTGTCTGTGTGGCCCCAGGGGGATGTTTGGGGACGAGGCGGGGATGTGACCCCCGCGGGCGCCTCGACGCCGCGGCTCGGGGCTTGGCTGGGGCGCCGGCTCTGGGCGAGAGCACGAAAGCATCTGAGAGCAATAAAGAGCAAAAACCCTCCCGCTGACAGGCCCGGGCTGAAGTCACCGGCGGGCCGCGGCCAAGACACGCATTGTCCTCGCCGCTGCTGGGACTGATTAGAGCCGCCTGGCAGGACCCGGCGCTGGGTGAGGGGTCAGCCCCTTTTTGCCAAAAACGCCTCGATCCGGAGCAAAAAGCCAGCTTTTGTTTTCCAGGCTGGGCTGCGACGCCGTCCAGAGGGCCCAATTTCCCCTGAATTGCCCCCGTTTCTCCGCCCGCGCACCTCTGCCGGCCTCGTGGCATCCTGTGTCGGGAGCCAGGCAAGGTGCACACCGGCGTCGTGGATGCTGGAGGGAAAACCTGAATTTAGGGGTTTTTGGAGCAAGATAAAGGCGGGGGAGTCCCTGGCAAGCAGCAAAGTGCTCGGTTGAGAGCTTGCTGTTTCTTCGACATTCGTGGTGATTTTTGTTATATCATCTTTTGGCCATCCAAATTCCTCTCGTCGGCGCGTCGTTGGGGTTGGAAAACGGGGACGGACGGATGGATGGGGGGACAGACAGATGGATGGGGGGACGGACGGATGGCTGTTCCATCTGGGATGCATCATTTTGTCCCAGATACACCCACAAATCCTCATTTTCCCACCTCCTTGCCCCGCTCCAGACTGCGGAGCTGCATTTTTCCTCCTTTTCCCCAGGGCGCGAGCGCTTGCTGGGGCTGCCCCGCGCCGGGGCCGGGGAGCCGCTGGGTGGTTGCGGAGCAGAAATTCCAAGAAAATGAAAAATTTTAGCTGGGAGGAGGAGGGATGTTGTTTGTTTGTTGAGAAAACAAAGAAAACACCCATTTTTTATTATTCGAGCAGTTTTTTTTTCGTGCTCTTTTGCCTTTGGCTCACAAAAAAAAAGGACAAACAAAGTGCATCTTGCTGGAATCTGTCTGTTGATCAAGAACTGCCGTTTGTCCCAGAAATAAGTGTCAGCCGAGGAAGTCCCATGGAGCAGGAGTTGCAGGATGAAGCTGCCCCTCTGCCTCCATCACTGCACCGCATCCCTGCGGCGGGACCGGGCGCGTCCATGGGGCTGGATCCGGATCCGTCCGCGCAGGTCTTCTTGGGTGCTTGGCATAGAAAGCAAGAAGGGAGCAGAGGGAAGAAAAGCTGGGGTCCCCGTGGGACAGGGGATGAGGGTCCTGGGGGGTCTGTGCTGTGGAAAATGTTTGTGGGTTGAAATAAATACCAGGCAGCACCAGCAGTGGTGTTTGCAGCATCTCCCGGCCCAGGGCTGCAGCTCCCAGACTTGAGTTTTATCAGGTGCTGCCTTTCCCCGGGCAATTAAAAGGAACAGACAGGCAAAAAAGGGAGAAAAAAAAAAGTGTAGGTTATCCTGGTGAGTCCTGCTAAAGTAACTGCCAACGTGAGCCAGAGCATGTAGCGTAATTCGGTAATTTCTTTCAAGGGATGCGTGCTTGACTGGGATTTTGCTCGGGGTGGAGTAGGGTGAGGTGGTGGAAGAGCCAGTGGGTTCGTCTGTATCTGCCCTGACCTCATGCGACAGGGAGGAAGAGGAGGAGATACAGCCCAGGGGCTGCTTTCTGGACAAAAACCCCACATTTGGTGGATTTTATGCAATAATGTTGTGGAAGTGGAGAGGTTTCAAGTCCTAATTTCTTCCTAGCTAGGAGGGATACATCTCAGCCAGCGCCTAAAGTTGGTGAACATCCCCTCCGGGGAACCCCATCTGATTCAGGAGGTTGAGGACATCTGGAAGTGTCCCCTCTCCTGTGCTGCATCTTCTGTCCATGGGCATGGAGGGCTGAGTCGTGCTTTGGCCACCCCCACGTGGTGGTGGGGTGGTCAGGCTGCCTCCTGCCCACGTGGAGGGCTGTTGGCAAGGGCTTGTGTAGCTTCAGCCTGCCCTTGCGGTGAGTTTTCTCCTCCTTGGTTGAGTCTGATGGACTCAGATGGGTGGTGGAACGGCGTGGTTGGGCCCGGTGGTGGGGCTTCCTGTGTGGTAACTCCCAAGCTTTTTGGTTGGCGTCTTCAAGCTGGGCCTGGTGGTGGAGCTTCTTGGTTGGTGAAGGCAAGTTTAGCCTGGTGGTGGAGCTTCTCAGTTGGCCTCTGACATGGGACACGTGGACAGGGATGGGTGGCATGGCTGGGCAGTTTTTTTTCCTGAGGAAAGAGCCTTCCTGAACACTTTTATTTCCTTCTTCCCCACAGCTGATAGTCGAAAAGACGACTGACTACCCTTCGGCTGAGTACTCCCTGGTGGAGGATGTAGCCCTCCACTTCACGTGTTTGATGGACAGACTGAACGAGCAGCGCCTCTTTCAGCCGGACCTGTGCGACGTGGACATCGTGCTGGTGCAGCACAAGAGCATCTTCCCGGCGCACAAGGGGGTCCTGGCGGCCTACAGCCAGTTCTTCCACTCCCTCTTCACCCAAAACAAGCAGCTGCAGCGCGTGGAGCTCTCGCTGGAGGCCCTCACCTCCCAGGGCCTCCAGCAGATCCTCAACTTCATCTACACCTCCAAACTCCTCGTCAACTCCTGCAATGTGCAGGACGTGCTGAACGCGGCTGCCGTGCTGCAGATGAACAACATCGCCTCCTCCTGCCAGGACCTCCTTGACACGCGCTCGCTCAGCCTGGCCGCCGACATGGCCCTGCCCGCCGAGGGCTGCGCCGGCCCCCCGCCCTACTACTGCGAGATCAAGCAGGAGGTGGACGCCCCCCACCCCAAAATCTACGCCCGGGAAGGCAACGACCCCTACTCGGTGCGGGTGGAGGACGGGGCGGGTGGTGGGACACTCCCCGCGGGGCCGGCCAAGCAGTACTACAAGGAGGAGAAGGATGGCGGCCCCGGCGCTGTCTGTAAGATGGAGGGTGAGGAATCTGAGGAGGACCTGGACAGCCAGGGCTCCTACAACCGGGAGCAGATCATCGTGGAGGTGAACCTCAACAACCAGACCCTCAACGTCTCCAAGGGGATGGAGGGGAAGGCGGCCGCCAGCGAGGCAGCCGTGATGGGGCGGCCCGATGGCGACGGGCGCGACACGGAGGAGGACGGGGAGGAGGAGAACGAGGAAGGGGAGGAGGAGGAGGAAGAGGAGGAGGACGCGGAGGTGGGGGAGGAGGAAGAGGAGGAGCACAGTGAGGAGGAAGACCTGGAGGAGACGACAGAAGAAGAGGAGGACGAAGATGATGATGAAGATGCGTCGGAGGTGAAAAGAGAAAAGAGCGGGCAGCCCCGCAGGGGTAGCCGAGCATCCAAGGCCACCAAATCCACCATGGCCACCAGGTCGCAGGAGATGGCCAAGGCAGAAGAGGAGGAGGAGGAGGAAGAGGAAGGGCAGCGAGGGAGGAAGAGGAAGAAGGAGCAGGACGGGCTGGGCCAAAAGGTGAAACTGGAGGAGAAGCAGCACTACCCGTGCAAGAAGTGCCCCCGAGTCTTCAACAACCGCTGGTACCTGGAGAAGCACATGAACGTCACGCACAGCCGCATGCAGATCTGCGACAAGTGCGGCAAACGCTTCCTCCTCGAGAGCGAGCTGCTGCTGCACCACCAGACCGACTGCGAGAAGAACATCCAGGTGAGCCAACCCGGCGCCATCCCACTGGGGGCGGGGGGGACATCCCACCACAAGAGGGGACATCCCACCATGGGGTGTCATCCCACCACAGGGATGGACATCCCACCACGGAGGGGACATCCCGCTAGGGAAAGTACATCCCACCATGATGGGACAGTCCACCTAGCATGGAGAACATCCCACCCACCTACACCCTGGGATGGGCTCCTGCTCAAAAATACTTTTGACCTTGCTGATGGCACATAGCAGACAGGAGGGACCCTTGCTTCTCCCATGACTCGTATTTAGGCTTGGGGGTTCCCACAGTGGCATGGGACTGGTGGATTAGTGCTGGAGGACTGTGGTTTCCCCTGGCCAGCTGGGTGGAAATGGGGTGTAACTTCAGGGGAGTAATTTTTCTTTGGGTTTATTCAGTTAATCTGCATAAAACACTGCGAGCCCCTAATGGAGATGCACTCCAGCCGGTTCCACCCAGGCTTAAAGCAATTTAGCTTAATTCAAAGAACTGCTGACATGAGTTGAAGTAATTGTAATCTGCCTTTTGTGCTCGTTAGCTCGCGTATTAGGAAATTTCTGAACCCACTTGACATCTGCGCGTGGCTCAGGCATGGCGTGTCCTTCACCTAGAGCTAACGGGATCTTCGTCTGCGTGTGCAAATCACCTCCATTAAATCAGTGCAATTTGGGGAGGGTAGATAGGTGTCCCAGTTGAGCAGCAAAATTACACATTCCTGCAGAGCCCTCCAACTCGTCTTCTGATCCCCAAGGAGCAGTTTTGCACAACGCCACTGCTACAAATAATATAAATCATGTCTTCTGTAGGGCTTTGCACATCATCCTTCCCATCAAATAGTGGGATTTTAAATGGTCCTGCAGCCCTACTGGGGGAAGGGAACATGGCCCAGATGCTGCTGAAGTCCTTTAAGGCTTATATCCCAAATAAAATGGGTGATGGAGCCATTTGGGGTGTCTTTCTGAGAAATTCGTGGGGCTGAGGATGCTTTTTTTGGATGTGTTTGTGTTCACTGGCCCGGGACCAGTGAGAGCATCTCCAACACCCCCTGCCTGCGGGCTTGTGGCTGGTTCAGAGCCTGTCGTAAGGCAATTCAAAGTGGGTTTTCCCAGAGCGTTGCTTCATGCTCTTCTGCTTTCCTGCTGGATGACATGGGGCTATCATCCTCCACCTCATTGCTTTTTTTTCCTCTCCCCTTTTTATCCCTTTTCCAGGTCATTTCAGAATAGGGGGAACTGCGGCTGCCCCTGTGGTGACTGCCCTCAGTGGAAAGCTTGGCTCATTACCTTTTACTTAGTGAATTATTTTTAATTTTATAAATACAAGCCAAATTCACTCAATTTACTCCGATAATATTGAATAACTTTATTAATATACTGTGGAATTGTTTCTGGATGGAAATGAGATTTTTTTTTCAACTCTATACCTATACCGGACAGGTTTTATTTCTTGTTTTTAACCACATCTGTGGAGGGACTTTTCCTCTTATCCCATCCGTGTCAGGTGCTCTCTTTTGCTGACTAGTCCCCAAATCTCACCCATGAACTTTGCTCCCTGTGAACGTTGCCCATCACCAGCCATGGCCCTGCAGGCTCCGTAGCAGCTTTCCGGCCACCTGAAAAAGGATTCAGCCTTCGCTTTGTCACATTGGATCTCAGAATCTCTTTTGGCCGTCTCCAGTGTGGTTTTCCTCTTAACTTGCCAGAATTGATCTTATTTGCCTTGTCTTTTGCCTGAGGGTGCAGGGCTCTGCCCTCAAGGCAGCTCGGTGGCAGCCGGGGGCTTTCCTTCGTCTCCCGCTTTCTCTCTCTCTTTAATTTTAATATTTCCCTGCAGCCTTTTCCTTTTTAAGTGGAGGAATGTGGAAGTTGTCCTGAAACATCTCTTAGAGCAGAGATAAAACTGTTCCGATCTGTAGAAATATTTACTTAGAAACGGCAAAGCTCAGAGGACTGCTCGTGCTGAAGTTCAGGCCTGCCGAGATGAGGAAGGCGAGCGCTGGGAATGCCTCTGTGACCCTCGTCGTGCCTCCCAGGCACCTAAATATAAATAGAGACACTGTGACTACATGACATAACAGTATATTTTCCACGGTTCTGCAGCCTCATAGAGTGCAAAATTTGGATGAAGCCCATCAATGAGCTCCTCCGGGTGGGAGGAGGAGGTCGAGGCCGCGTTATCTGCGCTTCTTCAGGCTCCGCCGTGAACCCCCAGGGGTTTGCTTGGCCGTGCTGTTGCCAGATGGCTCCTAGGCATCAATTAATTATTTTTCTCAACACACCGGCGAGCTGAAGAGACTCTGGTCCTGGTTGGACAAGAGGAGGATGAGTATCCATGTCCATTGAGGCTCAGTAAACAGTTTTGCCCTGATTTAGGCAATTCCCAGCCCTCCCTCGTACGGGGATGTGAGCTGAGCTCGTGTGGTAGCCATGGGCATGTGGTGAAAAGACAACTGCAGCCCGTGCCAGAGGTGAAAAAACAAGTCATGGCAGCCAAGGTTACAGCTTTTTCTGGCAGTTTTCTGAGAAACATCAAACTTGGTGGAGCTGGAAGGAATCTCTACCATAACTTTAAGGGGGAGACTTTGCACGTGCTTAAAAACGTCACGGCGTGACGTTGTGTTGTGTAAGTGAACGGGTTTTGGGGTCTGCTTTGGTCCATTAATGACTGTTATCTGAATTAATGGGCGTTAATAGAATTGTGGGGATTAATAGATATTTTCACAGTTTATGGATATTAATTGAATTTGGGGGATTTTCAGAAAACTCAGTTAGTGCTAAAGTATCCAGAATACCTGCCAAGGACTGAAGTCATTCTGCCCTGTCTTGGGCCTCTCTTTTTTCCCATATCCCTTGCAGCCTCCTAATGCTGAGATAGTGGGTTTTTTTTGGATATAAGGTCTTCATTGTGTGCAAGCATGAAAGGCCCAACTAGGAATGAGCCCCTGGTGCAGGAGGCAATGGGTATGGGAGTCTTCTCCACCCATTGTCTCCCTTGGAAAGGCATCGCCCCCTTCTCCATCCGATGGATAGAAATTTGAGTTTTGGAGATTTTTGACCGACGAGGTCTGGAGCAGACTTGGTGTTGTTATATTGGCTTTAGGTTTTGTTGATAATGTTGTCTTTCAATGAAGCAAAACCTCAAATGTGGCCATGCCTCGGGACGTTCCCCTGCCTCCCTGCCCAGCCCCTCTCTCGTTGCAGTGCGTGACGTGCGGGAAGGGCTTCAAGAAGCTCTGGTCGCTCCATGAGCACAACAAGATCGTCCACGGCTACGCCGAGAAGAAGTTCTCCTGTGAGATCTGCGAGAAGAAGTTCTACACCATGGCCCACGTGCGCAAACACATGGTTGGTGAGTGTGGGAGGTGCTGGGGCCACGGGAGGTCTCGTTAGGGTGCTCGTCTGGCATTCCCATGATGAAGGGCGTTCTTCTATTTCTGCCGTGTTGGGAATTTAGGGCTGGGCTAACTCTTGGTGAGCTTTCTAACGGCAAACAGAGGCATTGAGACTTGCCTTTTTTTATCCTGCGGTGCCAGGTAGTTAATGCTGAGAGTGTGTCTGCTCTGTACAGCTTGCTTTTGGAGCAGTTCTCTGCTGCAGAGCAGGCACGGCACCGGGGAATCTCATTTATTTTATTTAACCAGAAAAAAAAAAAAAAGACTTCAGAAGTGATCAAAGGAGGGTTTGAAGTGTAACCATCCTTCCCTTGTAAAAGAGGATGAGCCTGCGCCAGCGCTGGGCTTTGAAAAGCAAACTGCACATGGCAGCAGCAGTCACATCCCTCAGGCTGGCTGCTGCTCCAGGTACCAGAAAGGACCAAAAAAGGGATTTTTTTGCAGGCAGCGAGGAGGGTGACCCACACTGGGTTGTTTTAAGGAGAGATCTGAAGGACAGGGGGCTGTTGGTGAGCCCAAAGATGTGTTCATGGGTGGCACGGTGCTGCCGTGCATCTTCTCAAGATGTTTTTGGGTTGGCCGTGGTTGGGCACCAGTTGTGGGATTCTGGGAGCTGTCACGGGACTGTTGGAGGTGGATGCATGGGGAGGGCATGTGACGCTGCTCGCCTTCGCTCCAGCTCACACCAAGGACATGCCCTTCACCTGCGAGACCTGCGGGAAGTCCTTCAAGCGCAGCATGTCCCTCAAGGTCCATTCGCTGCAGCACTCGGGGGAGAAGCCATTCAAATGCGAGGTAAGGTCCCTTCCCTGGGAAGTCATTTTTTGGCACTATTTTAGGCGGAAAATTTTGATTTTTGTGCTGCTCGCCCACGCTGCCGATTGGGCAGGGGTGGGACAGGACGCGGGGGTGTTTGAAGCGCTCACTGTCCGCTCGTCCTCGCCCTGCAGAACTGCAACGAGCGCTTCCAGTACAAGTACCAGCTGCGCTCCCACATGAGCATCCACATCGGGCACAAGCAGTTCATGTGCCAGTGGTGCGGCAAGGACTTCAACATGAAGCAGTACTTCGACGAGCACATGAAGACACACACAGGTGAGAGAGAGCTCCTGGCTTGTGGGATGGGGAGCAATGGGGCGTGGGTGGCACAGATGGAGATGGGGGGGAAAGATCCGGCCGCCGCTTCTCACCCGTGCCCCCCAACGCAGGCGAGAAGCCCTACATCTGCGAGATCTGCGGGAAGAGCTTCACCAGCCGCCCCAACATGAAGCGGCACCGCCGGACCCACACGGGCGAGAAGCCCTACCCCTGCGACGTCTGCGGCCAGCGCTTCCGCTTCTCCAACATGCTCAAAGCCCACAAGGAGAAATGTTTCCGCGTCAGCAACCCCTTGGCTTCGGACACGGCCGCCCCCCAGCCCGCCGCCAGCCCGGCCCCGCTGCCCCCCGGCCCCGGCGTCTCCCCGCTGCCACTGCTTCATCCCCTCCCACAGAGCCTCCCTCCTCCTCCTCACCTACCGCCACCACCTCCCCTGTTCCCTGCGGGGAGGATAAATTCCAATAACAACTAGGTGCCCCCCCACGCCCTGCACAGACTGCTCTGCCCTTCGGAAATGCCCGGGGAGCCATGGCTTTGCTTGCTCTCTACCCCCCTTCCTCCTCATTTTGGGGTTGTTTTGGTGTTTTTTTTGTTTTTTTTGTTTTTTTCATTTTCTCGCCTGTAAAGCCTTTTTTTTTTTTTTTTTTTTTTTGTGGAGAGGGGGAGCTGGGGGAAGCCCCTGAGGAGCGTGGATGCTTGAGGGGTAACCGTCCGTAAAGGTGCAGATAAAAGGCATCGCTCTCCGTTTTGTCCCAGCCGTCAGCCCCTGTTGCAGTCTTCCACCAGCAATCCCCGTCATTGGGAAAACAGGGAAGGGAAGCCTCTCCCAAAGGGACTTTTCCCACCGAGAGATGGTGATTTGACCCAGCGAGGGGACGGATGCCGACGTGCAGGTTCCATCGGCTCCGTCCCCAGCTGGGCTGCTCATCCCGACCCTCCCCGGCTTGCCCCTTCCCCGCGCATTGGCTTCATCTCCATGCCAAGAGGGCGGTGGGGCACGGAGGAACATGATGCTGCGCCATCCGGGGTGCCAGCACTTCCGTATTTATAAGCAGAAATCTAGCTAGTGGTGCTTGAATCCCTGTACTGTAAAGCTGGTCTTTAATCAGGCCCTTTCCCCGAGAGTTGAGGTGGGCACCGTGCAAGAGCTTCCCGCCGGCCCTGGTGGCCTGTGGCGAGTAGATGTCCCCATTGGAGAGCCATCAGCAGCCCTCGCCTTGTCTTCCTGCCCCAACACAGGTTTTCCTCCCCGATAGGCAAAAGCACAAACACCGGTGCTGTGTCTTGGGGCATCGGCAGCCAGCTGTCCCTTTGGTTTTGCGATTTTGGGGGTTTTCTTCTGGTCCCAGTGAGAGCCGGCTTTTGGAGTTTGCAGGGTGGCTTTGGAGGAGCTCAGATGGCCTCGGGACCAGTGGGAGGGTGGCTCCGGGATGGAGGAGCGGGACGCAGCCCGTTCTCGGCAGAATCAGCCCAGAATAGTGCCTTAACAATTCGAATAAACCCCTGACCCATGGGGGAGCTCCAGGCTGGGAGCTGTTGGGTCTCATCCCAAGGATTAGACCCTGGTCAGCCCAATGACGTCCCGTCCTCCAACTTCTTGCCATGCCAGGAAAGCCCACGTTACTCTACCAAGCTTCCCCTCCCCGTAGGGTTGGCAGCCCCTCAGGGGGGACCAGAGGGGACTGACATGCCCATGTTGTCCCGAAAAGGGCTGCGGTCGGCTCGGTGATGCCCCACGGTGTGGGTTAGCACCTCTCTGGCCACCTTGTCCTTGCGTGTTCGCCTCCCAGTGAGCTGAATGATGTTGAAGTTGAGCTGGTCTTGGATTTCACTTATTCAGGCTGGCTTTGTGCCAGCGGAGGAGAAGAGGAATTGTGGTGTGGAGCAGCAAAGCCAGGGAGGTTTTGCTGTTTTTTTTTTTTTTTTTTTTGTCGGACGCCAGGGGGTCCAAGCTGGGTCTCTTGCTGCTGTGATTTACCTTGGGGTGTCACGTGTTGATCTGACCATGGCTCTGTGGTCTCTCTGCCCAGGAAGGTGTCCCCGTTCTGGGTTGGGGTGACCTGGGAGCACCGCAGAGCCCCTGGCCTGGGCAGAGAGGTGCCGGGCAAGAAGTGGAGCTCGTTGCAGCTGCCCAGGCCAGTAGACGTGTGTGGATGTGGCCAGGTCGTGGAGGAGGTGCTGAGGAGGTCTGATGGTGGTTAAGGAGGGAGAGAGGACACTGCAGGAGCCCTTTCTTGTTCACACCTCGGTCTGGGCGGTGTTGGGGTGCTGGGGAGGGTGATCCACACCTGGCTCTGTGCGAAGTCTTTGTGCTTCGTCTTCTGGACCAAGCCAGCAAAGCTCTTGGGCATTTCTGAACCTGCCCCTGCGAAGCCAGAAGGGCTCATCCACGTGCTCAGGAGCTCTGCTGGATGGGGTTGTGCAGGGGCAGCAGCCTCACTGGGACAGGGGACTGCCCGCTGTCCTCGAGAGTGCCATTCGAGGTGACGAGTTAGGTGCCTGGTGTCCTCTGCTGGGTGGTGCTCCCCATACTCAGCATCTCTGGAGGGCCGGCTTTTCTCATGGGTGTTAGCATGTTGCTGTTCATCCTTGTGCTGGCTCGGATCCTGTGGAGCTCAGTATCAGGGAGCTGAGCCCCATCCCGGCTGCCTTGAGCAGGGGGAGGATGCTGTGGCAGAGCTGCCCTGCCACGTCTGACCTCCTCAGGTGGGTGCCAGAAGCTCTGCTGCTTGCCTTCCTTCGTGACCCCTGCGCTTACCGGGGCGGTGCAATGCCTTCTCCAACTCCCACCTGTGAGGGACGTGGGCACTTGGTTCTTGGGGCCATTGGCTTTTTGAAGGGACCATGACCCAGCCTGGAAAGTAATTGCTTTGGAGGCACTTTCAGTGGTACCCTTGGAGATGTTGGAGGGCCTCAGTAGAGTGGTCCATGCTGTCTCCTCCTTCTCTGCCTTCCAGACCCCTTCCCCTTGGGCTCCCTTGTGTTTCTTTTCCCTTGCACTTGGCATTGAGACAGGATGGGAGCCCGCACCCCAGGGAGACTTCACCTTGCCTGTATGGTCTTCTGTGATGGAGCCCATCAGCCTGCCTGCCTGGCAGATTCTCCCCCCAAGTAAATCCCTACACCAACGCATGCCCCCTCGTACCGCTCACCTGGAGGTGGCTTTCCCCATCCCTGTCCCAGCTCATCCTCTCCCAGTGAGGACCTGTGCCGCTCAGATGTCACCAGGAGATGACAGCTCCTCCTCGAGGCTGATGAAGCCACGTTGGGCTCAGGAGGGAAGAGCGGGTGCAGAGCACTTGCTGGCCCTCAAAAAACTTCTTGGTCCATGGAAAACCCGACGACTGCTCTCAACCACCTCCAGTCCCCTTCGAGAGCCTGCCCGGAGAGCCGCTTGGAGATGTCGAGATGTGACCATGCACACAGCACTTTGGAGAACCAGATCCCTGCTGCTCCCTCCCCTCTCCGAGGCCTGGGCAGCTCCCAGGAGTCCTACACAGCCTCCGAGCCCTTTTGTCTACGCCCTGACTCAGTCCCGATGTGTCTCGTCGTGTCTGGTTTTCATTAATACTAAGAGCTCAAAGGAGTCGCTCCCACGGCGCCTCGTCCCACATCCATCCCAGTCGGACCCTGTTGGCCCCCGTTGGGTTAGACGGGGCAGGGGAGTTGGGTCCGTTGTTTTCAAGCTTTTTATATTTTATATTATTTTTTTTTTTTTAACTCTTGCACCTTAATCTCTCACATCCCTTCTTCGACAGACCGTGAGGGTGGAGAGGGGCTTGATTTCCATTGCGCGTACCCATGAGCAGACCGCAACGCAATGTTCGGCCGATGGCTCTGCCCGCGGCCCGGACCTGGCGGAGTTTTGGGTTTTATTTTTCCTTTTGGTTTGAACTCTGGGGAGGGAGGGAGCCACGAAGGGAGGGTTGTTTTTGTTTTCTATATCCCAGGAGCCTGGTAGCACAGACCAGTTAGCCTCATTATGTCCATGAGGTATGGCTGGCCCTTTGGACCACAGCCATAACCCAAGTGCAGTGGGAAGGCGATGGATGGATGGACAGTGGGTGGGAACGGCTGTGACAGTGCAATAGAGACGAGCATCCGCTGCTAGACAACTCCACTGATTAAACTCTTGGTTCACCTGAAGTCAAGAGGGAAGGACAGATGGACAGACGCCCTTGGTTCACACGGACGGAGAGAGCTTCCCCGCACGCAGTCCCGCTTAATGACACACAACCGTGACGGAGTTGGGTCGAACTCACAAAGGAAGAAAAATTTTGAAAAACAGGAGAGAAAAAAAAAAAAAAAACAAAAGAAAATAAGAACAACCTCAGTAGCATGGAACTTGAAGGAAGTGAACAAAACCCCAAGCACTTGCCTCAAAACTAGTTACTCATGCCTGGTGTTCGGCTCTGTATTATTTTGCGGCATTCAGTACCGGTTGCCCAAACATGCCAAGTTAAGAGTGTATCGGTGGCTCTACTAGTGTGAACAACCTAAACGAAGCACTTTATTCTGTATAGATAAGGGAAGACGGGGAGGGGAGGGGAAGCGTGGATGCTTTTCGGAAGCGTCTTAAGTAATGTTCTAGGAAATGTATTATTATTATTATTATTACTTCTTTTTTTTTTTTTATGACCATGTGTAATCAATATATGTTTATCTTTAACGCCAAGTACAGCAGTTACTCTCTTTGGGACGGTGTGAGGAGGGGGAGGCTGAGGCTGCCGGTTTAGCCCATCATCACGGGGCCGCCAGGGCAAGGCATTGCCTGCTGCAGAAATGGGGCGACTCTTGCTGTGGTGTTGGCCCCGGTGATGTCCGGGAGGTCCCAAGAGGTGCTTCAAAGCTGCCTTCCAGGGCACAGCTCACAGCCAGCCGTGGCACCACGGCCTCATCCTGAGCCATCTTCTGCCTGGGGGTGCTGGAGCTGCTCTCTGGGCCACCGGCGAGTAAGACGAGCCATGGCGGGCTGTTCTGGGGTGTCCCTAGAGGCCAGGTCCTTGGCCGTGCTTTGAAACCTGCTTTTGGCCTCTCACCAAGGCACGTTCAGGGGTCGCTGAGCTCTGAAAGTGGTGAGAGGACAGAACTGGGCCTTTCCACTGCGTTCTCCCAGTCTGGAAGTGTTATGACTGTTACCAAAGAGGTTGCAAGTGGAAGGACTGAATCAATAAACGATTTGTCTTTTATAAAAGAAAGCCTAAAGCTCCACCACTTTCTTTGTTCCTATGGCAGGGTCTCGCTTCTGCTGTTGCTTCACACGTGTGGACTTTGTGTTGGGTTTGGTGGGAGGCTCTGTGTGTCTGTGTGAGGCAACTGGACTGTTGTGGGCCAACAAAAAAATAGCTTTTCAGGGAATGGTGATGGGTGGATGGAGGACAGGGCTCGATGCTTACAGCCCCGGGGGTTAGGGTAGGTGAGGACTGAGCTCATAGGTCCTACTGGCTGCATGAGCTTTGGGTGAACACCTCTGTAGGCAGCGGAGAAACCGAGGAACCCATCCAAAGGCACGCGGCACCTTCATTGATTGGAAATGGAGCTGTGGGAACCTTGCCAGCTGATGTCAGCACCGATGTTGGGAAGCTAATGGAAGACGAGATGATTTTGCCGCACCCTTGGGATGTACCTGCCACTCTACAGCTAGCATTGCCTGGAGAAGATACCCGTGGGGACCTGTGCTGATGGAATTGTGGGCATCTCAACCAGGAAACCACGGGGCAGCAGCAAGGAGTGATGCCTCCATGGGTGTTCCTGCTGGCGTTTCTTCCTTATGATTGCCTTTGGACTGAAGCCGCCTCTTGGCGAGGAGGTGGTGAACGTCTCCTGGCCAGAGTTTTGCTTGGCGTTGTGCAAATCTTCTGCCTTCCTTGGGCCAGCTCTGGCTTGCAGACTCTGAGAGTTGGCCCTTGTTGCTCAAGTGATGGGATATTTCAAGCTCTTCTTTTATAAAACTGCCTTTTTTCCTTTTATCTTTTCTTGCCCCGTGCCAGTGGTGGCGTCTCTCAGGGCTTCGTAATGGATGTGAACTGCACACGAGCGCTCACCTCCCGTTAACCATATCCCCAGTGGACAGCTGCAAGGTGAGAGGACTGAGGATGTGGACCGGCTTTAATCACCACTTCTCAAACTGTTATTGACCATAGCAACTTAACGAGACACTGCAGTGCTCCCCTTGACTTCAAAGGGCCCATGTTTACCCCAGGAAAGCATTTTTTGAGAGTCACATGGCAGCCGGTGGATGGGGATGAACCCTGGTTTATGACCGAGCACCTACAGCTTCCTGTTCCACAGCCAGCAAGAAGTGCTTGAAGCAGAGGTATTGGGTTCCAGTCCCAGGCAGGAGGTGCTATCCCACCACTGTGTTAAATGACTTTATTTTTTTATTCTGGGTAAAGAATCTTTTCACTTCGGACACAAGCTATTCTACATTTGCCACCCAGTCGCCTCGGATTTATTTTTCTTGTGAAAATGTTTTATTGCTCTTCTGACATGATTGTCTTCCAAGCAGATTATCCTGCAAAATTGTCTTTACTTCCAAACATGTTTTAGTTTCTCCAAGACTTCATTTTGAGCAAGACAAATCAGCCAGACTTTTGATACTGTAATTTTCATTGCCACTTTCAGGGTGTTTACAAGGTTTGTATTTGTTCTTTTTTATTGTCACCCCCGTTCACTGCATCATGAGGGCATGTAAGCATCCAGCTGGCTTTCCTCTTCCTTTCCCTAGGTAAGCTTCTAGTCCTCATATCTACAAGGAGAAACTTTAAGGATATGAACTCTAAAGTTTCAGCTCATAAATGCAAGAAAATAAGAATAAAATCTGGGTCTCTGCTAGGACTCTCCATGGGGCTGGTTTGCTGGATGTGTTCATCACAGCTTTTGCTTGGTCCTTGTGTTTGGTTGCTGTGGACATTCAGTTACGGCTCTATAAGCACGCAGACAAAGGGAATTTCTTTTGAAACATTTTAAAGATTTATTTTAAAATAAACCACTGGTCAGGCAGCATGGACATCATTAGATTTTTGCTCTAACAGATCTCTGTCCTGCTGCCAGTACAGTCATGTTTCTATCAAAACATCATTATGATAACTTAAAAAAAAAAACACAATGCATTTTTTTCTCAGTAGGAAGCTCTCTTTGAGCCAAACAGAGCTGAGATCTCCAAGAATTTTGCAAATTAGAATAGTGTTAAAAAAAAAAAGTTCAGAACAATAAAAATGAAAGACAGCATAAATAAAAAAAACCTTTCCCTGAAAAACAGCACTTGTCCAACTGTAGGTCAGGACACTGTGATCTGTGATTGAAGGTGAGGAGCCCAAAAGGATGGAGATGAGTGCTCACGGCCCTCCCTGCCTGTCTCTCTTCCCTTCCCTCCCCTACTCCTAGCACAACTCTTCCCCTTCTGCAGTCTTTAGCTCTTTACATCTCTTCAGTCCAAAGTCAGGATGGAGATGAAGAACCAAAACGTTTTTCTTGTCATTGCAATGTCCTACGAATTTCTGCTGCCCATGCTCACATGACTTTTTTCTTTTAACTGTCTCATCCCAACAACCTGCATCACTTGGGAACTCATCCAAGTCCCCCTCAAGGTCTGACCTGCACCACTGGCCTTCGCCTCTTCCTTTTCCTCTCCAAGGTGGGCTCTAGCACCACACCTCAGGTGAGGAAATATATTAGAGACCCCTTTGTCTGGGAAAACATCAGCTTAATTCCTTCAGACACACTTTCTGCCTCCACTGTTGGTTGGGGAGGTTCAACAGTGGTTGAGAAGATTGGACAAAACCTGAAGTGGAACAGAAGTATAATCGTTTTGTTCTGGAGTAGTTCATTGCTCCATGTTTGTTACTCTACCCCAGCTCCATGCAGGTTCTAGGGTCCTTCTGTAGTTATCTAGTGAGCATCATGAAATTCCCATAATACCTCAAGATAATTTTCCCCCTTTCCCATTTGACCAAGTAAAATGGTACCAATCACAGATGCAATGTCCTACACAGTATCTCAAGAAACTCTGCCATGTCTCTGTGCTACTAAGCATGGCCTCACCTCCCCCCATCCCTCCTTGTCCCAGGCCCCAGGGGAAGAAGTAAATCCTGCCCCACTACATCTTCGTTAGCCGCAAAACGTTGAGGCGCACAGGAAGGAAGGTGGCACCAGAGGCGTACTGGATCTCCCGGAGGACCCCTTCCCACTTCTTCTGCTCTTCATCATATCTGGGGAGAGACAGAGGGAGAGTTGCGGTGAGGAAAGCATCTTCCCTCCCCATTTCAGCTGCTCTCCATAGTGGTGGGAGGCCTGGTGTGTGGTGTGGTGTCCCACAGAGGATATTTGGCCACTGGGGGGTAACATGGGGACTTTCAGCCCTGGTATGCTTTGGTTCAACAGGCTAGAATGTGCAGATATCAGCTCATGGTCTCGCAGGAGACACCATTTCCACTGGAAATGGCTTGATGTCAAGATTGAACACCTCTGGTGAAGGCCAGATGCCTGCTGAGGGTGCTCTAGAGCCACAGAGCCAAACGACAGGAGCTAACCCCGCATTAGCAGCTGTCAGAAAGCGTTTTCTGACCGCTCCTCTGCTCCCACGTAAGACAATCTCATTTCCATCCTGAGCACTGGCTCTTCCCAGGGAGAGCGCTCATTGCACAAACACGGCTTTGAGCCAAAGGGGAGGTCTGGAACCAGCTCCAAACAAAATGTCAGTTCAGGAAAAAGCTGAAGGAGCAGATTTTCCCTGGTATGTTGCTGTATGAGGCTGGGAGAAATCACTGAATTGCCTAACGTGCCCTCCAGCACAGCACAGGCCAAACATCTCACCCAGAGCCCCCATGCTGAGCCTTCAGCCTCGTGCAACAACAACATGCTGAAGGCATCAAGAAAGACAGAAACTATCTGTTCCCTTGGTGGTTTTCACTGAGTAACGTCCCCCCACCTCCCATGCCACCATGGAGAGCCCCAGGGAAGGTCATCACCTCCAAACATCGTTCAGCTCCGTTGGCACCAGCTCTCCCGACTCAGTCTCCACCGTGGCGAAGCCCCCGAGCAGGTAGAGCACCCCAGCCAGGCTCACCAGGCTGACGGAGCTGCGCTCCTGTGGGAACTCGGTGAAGGTGTCCCACCTGCCATGTCGAGAGAGGGGACACGTTAGGGCACCCTGCCTCTCCCCGTCATCATCATCAGCAGAATTAACTAGCGGCAGATTAACTTGTGTAGGTTTACATGGGATGGGATCATACACTGCCTGGTACTAGAGATGTTTCCATCATCGCAGTTCAACTTCATTTTTCTGTGAGTAGCTGAGCTGTGGTGCTCACCCAGCGTGGACCAGCAGGTTCCAGGGGCTGGATGCAGCCACAAGGCCCACCCCAAGCCAGGGAACACGCCTCTTGCATAGGGTGAAGATGATAATACGAAGCTACAGCCCTGCAAAGCACCTAAGGGCTTGACCAGGTGGTGAAACCACTTTGAGTGCAAGCCTGGTGGGATCCACAGCCCAACCACAGTGGTCTCATTGATTCCCAGTGGTCTGAGAAATACAGACTGGGAGAAACTGGTATCAGGAGTTGCAAACAAGCTCCTCCTGAAGGGTTGGAAGCTGCTTAATGTACACCTACAGCTGGTAGCTAGGCCCTGAAGGTGTGCTCAGGTACATACTTGTTGGTGGCAATGTCGTACACTTCCACCGAGTTGGTCAAGCCAGAGTCGGTCACACCAGCCGCCACGTAGATTTTGTCTTTGTGCACCGTGGCTCCAAACAGCGAGCGGGCAGTTTTCATGGGAGCCAGCTCCTTCCACTCGAACTTGTTGGGGTTGTAGACACACATCTTCTTCAGGCACTTCCTAGAGAAAGAGGAGAGAGGAGAGGAGGCTCACTTGCCTGCCCAGCGGCAGCTTGGCACCACAGGAGTTTGGGGATGGCTGTTGGGAGGAATGTGGGTCTCTTGGAGGGATTTTGGTACCCTCTGCATCAGCTTTAGGGGATTTGCTTGGGTGTGCACTCAGGCATGACCATGCCCAGAGACATTAGGTGTGTGTATAACATGGCATGGCTGCTTTGGGAAAGGAATCCTAGAAGCTCAGCATCGTGTTCACACAGCTGGGTAAAGGCCCTGTGCACCTAAATTCCTCTCAGGACCTTGCAAGCAGCCTTCAGACGGTGTTTCAGTGCTTCTGGCTCAACATGACCCAGCAAAATATCATCATTAAGGTCTCCGTTACCCAGGACAGCAGTGTGATGTGTGTGGATGTATGCACGCCCACATCAGACCGTAATCCTTTCAGAGCAGAACCTCTTTGCTGGGTTATGGCATGTTTGCTCTGCAAACACTCACGCTTCTGCCTTGCGAAGCAATCCCTGCAACGCTCCCCGAGAGCGGCAGTTTCTGCAGGAGGGCAGAATAGGGGTGAGGTCTGAAGAGGTTTTTCACCCTCGTTGCAAGCATCCACTTGGGTTTAGCTACTAGGATCATGCTTCTCCACGGCAGGTCAGAGATGGAACTCCCATGATGTTCACTGTGCCCTGTAGGGCTCCTAAGGGCTTGGGAAGGGCAACAGCAACACAGACGAGCTCAGAGGGAAGTGGCTCTATGTCTTGCATGCCATCCAACCTCCTGAGCTCATCCAGGCTGGGGAGGTACCAACTCATGCTCTGCCCTCCCTCTAGTTCGGGGGCTGACTCCTTGGTTTCTCTCGGTTTTTTGACTTACTTGTCACTTCCTTTGCCGCCAATGATGTAGACGAGGTCCTTGTGCGACACCACCGCGTGGCCATAAACCGCGTAGGGGAGGGAATCAGCTTCACCCCACTTGAAGGACCTGGATCAGGGAAAGATGGGAGGCAAGAGGATTTGTAGCTTGCTGGGTGAGGCCCAGAGCACAGGGCGCTTTCCAGACCTGAAGGTGAGTGCAGATCCTGACAAATGGAAAACAGAGTATCTTAAAAATATGAGGTTTCCAATGAGGTAATGCTGAACCAGTAAATTTTGTCATTCTAAAAAAAAAAAAGGAAGATAAAACATAAAACATGCCAGATGCTTATGCTAATGCTCATCCTTTTCTGCAGCATCCTCTACTTTTGGGCTTTGTGCATAAACAGTGCCTTCTCCTAGGGCCTCACATCATTTACAAGCATTACCAGCCAAATACAGATGCGACAGAGATTCCAGCATTATGTAAAAAATGAAAACCAATGAGACTTGGGGGTGCAGTATTCTGAGGACAAATTTCTCCTTTTTTTTTTTTTTTTTTACATGACCTTTGATTTTAAAGTGCTTTGGTTTGCCAGCAGCCACCAAGGTGGTTACATCCACATTTTGGAGTACAGGGTTGTGCTGAAGCCTCTGAGCTAGCCCCAGGGCAGCTGAGCTGAGGACGTAGCTATAAGACTTGGAAACCCCAAAGCAGTGCCTCTGCTAGGATACCCACTGCTTTTCCATGGCAGACCCTCCAGCTCTGTCCACAGGCGGGGCTTTAGCACACCTGCGGTCTTTATTTTTACATCCTTATTGTTTACATTGGGTAGCAGTAGCCCCAAATGGAAACAACTAAAATTTGGGGACATTTCTGGTGATCTGGACCCAAGGGAAGGCTCATCATCAATTAGACGGCTACGTTCAGGGGGCAGGTATACAGGCACAAATAGGGCTGACCAATTTCTCAAGATGTGGCTGTTGATGTCCGCGTTGCTTACAGTCATCCTCAATTTTCATCCATGTAGGGTGTACCCCCCAAGACTTGCACTTTATTTTACCTAAGAATGGAGATGCCTGGGCTCTGAGTGCTTTCTAATTGCCCAATAACTCTGGGCAAACTGTTGCTCCCATAGACCAGCAATTTGTCCTCTCCAGGTTTGTTAGCGTTGAATTTTTTACCTAAATAACACCAGAAATAGGAGAGGTGTTGATCATCTCTCTGCCAGCTTCCAGCCAATATTTAAGCCACCCCTGGGCAAGTAGCAGGAGGACACGCAATATGTCCCAGAGGGGCAATAAATACCCTACTCTGGGGAAATGAAACTGGTTTCAAATCTCTGCCTATAAAACAGATTTTGGAGCACACAAATCTAAATATAAGCTGACCAAAGGCTTGTTAACAACTACCACTGTGCCTCTTTAGGGCAGAGAGGAGCACTCTTTGGATATTTCTGCCTCCTGCGAGCAGAACAGGATGGTCAGTTTTAATATAGCTCATGACATAACATGGTTCAGAGCCCATTGTGCAAAAATAATCATATATTCAGCCTGATATCAATCAGGGTGGGCCATTCAGTGCCACATCTGAATAGTTTCAAAACAAGCTTTCCTGTACAAAAACCACTCCCTGTGAGACCACAGCGAAGGTCACCAAAACTCGAACCAATGGGCAAGAGCAGAAGGAAAAATCTCCCCTTGCTCCTCCGTGCAGGTCCCACGTGAGCATCTGCTAAGTTCAGTCCTTGATAATTTAATATCCCAGTTATGGCTCCCACCCTGGGAGATTCAATTACAATAAATGAAGCAGCTGGAGAGAGACAGCTCGGAGCCCCAAGGTTCATCTCAAATCGCTCCCCGTGGTCCCAGCATCTAGGTGCAGAGTTCAAGCCCTGTCTCTAAACCTGGTCCCTGGAGAACCGGAGTCATTTTGCACGGCAGCTGCCTCACCTTCTCCTGCCAGCCACCTCCAGCCCCTCGCTCACACGTGGACACTTACAGCCGGTCGTAGCACAGGACCGAATCCAAGGTCTTCTCTCCCTCCTTCAGTTCTTTCCCTCCGACCACAAAAATGGAGTTTTCTGCCTCTCCCAGGCCAAAGAGGCAGCGAGGGGAGGGCAGGGGGGGCATGCCCAGCCAGTCTGCGTCCAGATGGTCGTACTGAAAGGAAACACATGCTCGTTAGTGTGTGCTCTCCCGGCATCTTGGCTTAATGAAGAGCCAGAGGCTAAGAGCAGGGCTGTTCCCATGTGCTGCTCATCACCCCAGCAGGCACTTTCTGCCCATGCCTTGCCCCTGCTGCTGCATCTGGTGCAGGATGGGGAATCTCAGTGCAAATCCAAGTCATACATCACCAGACGTGTTTTATGACAAGGCGTAAGAGCAGAGATGCATGAGCAGGAACGTTTTCTGCTCCGTACACCAAAGCCTTGGCTTGGAACAAGTTTGGTTGTTCTTGTCCTTGTGCTGTCCTGTCCTTGGACAGGAGAGTCTCACGTTGGACCTATGAAAAAAATAGTTCCTGGGACTGGAGGAGCTGAAACACTTCAGTCTTCGGAATTTTTGCCCGAACCTCTCTAGAAATAGCACATGCCGCAGTATTTCATCTTGTATTTTCTGTCTCTGCCAGGTAAGAGTGTGGTGTCAGCAATGCTGGCTACACGGGTCACTGTCTTGAGCAAGCAAAGAGTAAAATGCCTTCTGCTCCCACCAACTCTCCCTCTTTTTGGCAAAGCTCAGTTACCGTGTTCCTCCTCTGCTTCTCAAGATACTGATGTCCTCTACCACCTTGGTGTGAGAGATGAAACGTGTGTGTGTCTGCCAGAACAAACGGTATTTACGTGATACCCGTCTACCCAACATCTACACGGCCTGATGAAGCTGAGATGGTGCTGCAAAAACCAGAGCTCTTGACGCTGACCACGGTGTGTCCATCCCACCCCACAGCCACGGAGATTAATCCATACAGTGCCAGTAGATCAAACGGCAAAGTCCTTGGACATCTATGGACCAAGGCATTACCCCACTTCCCACCGGGAAAAAAAAGACGTGAAAGATTATGAGACAGCACGGGGCTGGGAGCTCTTTGGACATGGTGGGACCTGCAAACTGGGGCAATATTTTTAACATATCTTGGCAGCAGAGGGGGGACATCATGTGTTAAGCCTGGGGTGACCTCTAGCAGCCTGTCTGGGGGGACTCTGCACGAGGAAGCTGGGCTGAAGCACTGCCCGAAGCATCGTTTGCTGGGGGCTTGGGCCAAGGAGCTCCAGCTTGCTGGGCTGCCTCCAAAACTCAGCCTCAGCTGGGGGCCTGTGGCTGTTGTCTCTTTGTAAGCTGTGGCCCACATATTTGTTATTTATAGCGCAGACCCAAGCAGCCCGGTCACCAGAAGAGTTCCTGCTTCTCGATGGCTTCAGCATTGTTTTCAAGGCATAAATCTTAGAAGTGACAAATAAAGGATACCCTTTTCCATCTGGAATGTCAACGGAATCATTTTGTTCCTGCCAAAATGTGCAAGGCCTCTGGGATTTATCAGCATTTATATACATTGGTTCTTGTCCTTAAGTCTAAACTATCCCTGACCTAACTCTCAGCAGGAGGAACACGAAAACAGAGAGGATAGAAACAGAGTCAGAAGGTGCAAGATGCTGCTGCACTGACACTGTGGTTCAAGGGCTTGTCACACAGCTGCCTGCCTACATCTGTGTGAAATTTCAGCTGAAAAAGGCTCAGAAGAACATTGTATTCCTATACAAACTGTGACCTACATAAGGGCACTGATGGAAACAAATCACACCTCCACGGACTGGCAGCACCTTCCAGCCCTGGGACGTGTCTGCTCTTCCCATGCAGGAGTGTCACAGCAGGCTGTGAAGGCACCTCTGTCCGCTTTTTGAGGGGAAAGCAGCTAAAAATGGCCATGAGGTGCCCCATTAGGGAGCTGCAGACATCAATGACATCTTCCCCTCCTCTTCTCCAGGCTGACCAGACCCATATCCTTCTCTTCTCCAGCCCTAACCATCTTGGTGGCCTCTGCTGGACCCACACCAGTACCTCAATGTCTTTCTTGTAGTGGGGGGGCCCAGCCTGGACTCAGCACCCAGATGTGGGCTCACAAGTGCCTGATTAAAGGAAAAATCACTTTCCTTGACCTGCTTGCCGCAGTCACGGTAATACAACCTTGCTTGATCAGCAACAAAACAGGTGGGGTATTGATCTTTGGACATAGCTTGTTTGCCTGCTCTGCGCTGCTGATGGAGCTGCCCACATCTGCTGTGGTCAAAGCTCCTGCTCAGCACAAAGAGCCATTTCCCTCAACACTCCCACTGCCTTTCCCCTCCATCCTGCTTTCCTGGGCCACTTTCGTGGTTTCTTCCCACTGACTCCTCATTTCACAGGCTGCATAGGCTCCAAACGCTGCCCCTTTCCAGGTGAGGACACATGGTGTGGGTGCACAGCCCTACCCATGCAACGAGGCAGGGAAAGGACCAAATTGCATGTCTCAGCGTGGGACCTCCCCTTGCTTTATCCTTTCGATGCTTTACTGCTTCCTCCGAAAACAGATGTGAGCCATGGGAGAAATACAAAAGGATTTCTGGGTATAAGGGAAGGATATAGGATTTACTGGATTCATACAGGGTCAGCAGGAAGGGTAGGGGCCTTCTGTTAGCTCCCTGTGGGGAAGGTGCTCATGGCTTACAGCCCAGCCTGGGGCTCAGACCGCTCCCAGCTGAGTCTGATCGCAGCTTTGGTTCTTGCTCAGTTAGAGCAGCTACTTGTCTTGTGGGAAATCCCAAAGAGGCATCACACGGTGCCTTCCTCTGCACAGAATGGAAACAGCCAAGGCAGACTGAGCTGAAACTAGAACACACCCAGGGACAAGAGAAGCATTTGAAAAGGGACAGATATTGGTAGGTAGGCACGTACCCCACGTCCTTGGAGTGTTCTCTCTGTGGCTGTAGCTGTTGCTGTTCCCTGTGTTGGCATCTGGCAGAGTCTCTCCTACTTTGCTGGGGGTTCATACCCAGAAACATGAAGGATGCAAAGCTGAATCCAGCCCTGATCCCACTAACCTTCCAGTTAGCGTGCCTTATGGCAGCAGGGCTGGACCATATGCGTTGTTCAAAGTGACGCCCTGTTCAGGATTTGGATCAGGAAGGCTTATTCCTATCACATTCCCTCCTTCCTCAATGACCAGAACCCCCTGTCAGTGAGATCTCCACTAAAATATAATGATAAGAATCTCTAGTAAAGCAACTTACATGTCTCACCTTCATTTACAACCTTCAGTTTAGCATCACACGACAATGGATATTACTGGCATCTGGTGGTGCTCTTAAGTGGCCAAAGAAACAAAAAAGAAATAAAGCTGGTACCTGCAGGAAGTAGGAGCTCATGGGATCCTCTTTGCTGTCCTCGTTGTAGTACAGTCCTCCGACAATGAAGATCTGATTCTCTTTGGTCACCAGACTGACGTGGTTCTTGGGGATTTGAGCAGACAGGGAGGCAAAATAGCACTCATTGGCAGTGGGGTCATAGGCCACTGCTCCACTGTCACTGACCATGAAAATGAGGTCCTGGAGGAACATGCCAAAGCGCATTGTGTCGTTTAGGATCCCTGGAAGGGCATCCTCCTCTGCATCTTCCTCCTCCTCCACTGCTCCATTGACAACGTTATCTTTTGCCTGCTTTTCACTGCTTGTCTTCACTTTCTTCTTCTTCACCACAGTGAATTTGCCTTGCTGGGCATCCTTCACCATCTGCAGTTTCTTGAGCAGTTCTGGGCTGGACTTCACCACGGCATGCTTCTCCACGTGGTCCTTGATGTAGTCCTTGGACATGAGGCGGAAGCGGATGCTTTCAAAGATGACAGGCAGGGCCTTCTGCCGGCTCTCACGGTCCTTGGTCCCCACCCACTTCATCACCACTTCGAAGACAGTCTCCTCTTTCTCGATGTTGAGGGAGTCACTGGAGATGATGGCAATGAGCTCGTCGGGTGAGAGCTGGTAGAACTCCTCATCGCGGGAGACCAGCGCAAAGCGATCGCAGATGAAATCCCGAGCTGCCACGGCCAGCCGGGCACAATCCAGCATCAAACCAAGCCTGAAGATAGCCAAGCAGTTGCTGAGGCAAAGCCGCTTCTGCAAGAAGGACACGCAGACGGTGAAGATGGAGGGGATCTGGAACATGTTGGCCACGGAGAAGATGTCCTGCACATTCTGCTCTGTGATCTCCAGCTCAGAGGTGTAGATATAATGGAGGATCTTGCCCATGACATCTGGATCAACATCTTCCAAGCTGACCTCCTTCTTCTTGCTCTCTTCCATGTCTGAGAGGAACATTGCCCGGAAATATGGGCTGCAAGCTGCCAGCACCAGCCGATGGCAGGGAAACTCCTTCCCCTTGACTTTTAAGACACAGTCCAGAAACTTATTGTGGTCCAACATGTCCTTGAGTCCATCCTGGAGGAGAGTTTGCTGGTAGAGACGCAGTTCTTCCACTTGATCGAAAGGTAAACCCATAGTGCAGAGTAAAGCTCTTTTTTTCCCCGAGGCTTTCACCAAACCTAACTCTGTATTTATGAATATATCTGTCTGTGTGCCGCTGGTAAAGAAACTTACTCAAAGCAGGGCTCGCGGGGCTCCCTTGCTTCCAGCCTGTCAGCGCACAGGGAATGTGAAAGGCTCGCTGCTATCGCAGCTGTCTGTGTACTTCAGCTTCCAGCGCAGGGCTTTATATATAGCCGCAGCGCTACAAAGCTTAGGAATCCATATTGGAGCATGTGTAAGCCGATCACCCTCTAATATGACACATTGGACAAGGGGGAAGGGAGGGGACGGGGGGGAACAGCTGTACTTCCAGCCCCGATGCTTCAGGAGCGGCCTGGCAGCCCGTGAGTCACTGCAGGGGGGACGCGAGCTTCTGCCGCCATCCCATGATGGAAGACGCGTGCGACCCCACGGCACGGCCACCACGCTTGGGGAAACATCCTCCAGATGAATCAACCCCCCTAATCTGCCTGCTGGGTCATGAATGGCAGGGCTGGGACCTTCTCCTAACACCACTAAATGACCGCTCCGAAACCTTTTGCTGTGCTAAGAATAGACTGTGAAGTCAACGCTGGAAAGATGCAAGAAGGGAGCGTCTTGTGTGGGCTTTGTGGCACCCATGAGGCCAAAGAGCTCATCCCCAGGGCTGCTTTTCTGCACAGGTTTGTCCTTTATTCTCGTCTGGAGTCACTTTTCGAGGCTGGAAGGGGGTGGGGGATGAAGGTGAGTTATTTATTTACACCCGTGTATGGGGTATGAGACCTATGTGGGAAGTTACTAAAAAAGTCTCACCAAAGGAGGAGACCCCAGGAGTCTGGGGGAGGAATGTCCCTGTGTTGCCTGCAGTATGAGTGTAGGCCCCACCAGCACAGTCTCTGGACACCTCACCACTAATAAATCCACCTTTTCCACATTTTGGTGGTGGAGAGAATGTCTGAGGCAGATCCAAAATATAGAGACCCCAACAGTGGGCTTCAACTCACAGACTAAGGCATCTAAACCCAGGTATCTCCTTGCAAGTTAGGGGTCTCCTGATAAGGGCTACTGAGATTCAACACCCCCATGCTGAGGCCTAGAGCCTGCCCGGCCCTCAGCTGATGCTCCAGGAAAGCTGAGGACTCCATCAGGTCCTGTGTCCTGCTTGCACATCCTTGGATGTCAAGGAAGCCTCACGGGGCCTCAAGTGGCTGGTCCAGGTCCAGCTCTTCCCACAGAGCTCACGAGGAAGCAAATTAATTTTGACAGGCATAGGTGAGCAGAGTAACTGTAAGTGTTTATACCTATGCTGAAACTTCTACATAAGTCTTTTATTTTATCTCCATTATTATGGACCCTCTGGGCTCTCTGACACTCAGAGATGGCACAGATTTAATTAACAAACTAATTAAATCTATGCAAGGATGTTAGCCACTCTTCTCGGTGTATTTAAAGCCACATAACCACTTGCTCTGGAATGGATGTGCTTATAAAAGTGCTTTGTGCCATGACGGTTACCTACGTAAATGGGAAGAGGGAGGGAGCGATACTGGTACGAAGCCCTCTAGTACTGGTGAGGTTCCAGCAGCATCCCAGGCAGTACCAATATAGCAGAGGAGTAATCACATGCTGTTTTCAGAGCTCAGATCATAAACTTGTCTGGGCTGCTCATCTGTGACAGGATCAAAGGATGAGCATTGATCTTTGAGCAGGGTCATACCTCAGAAATGTTCCTTTGCTCACAGATGTCAGGGACTGGCCAACCCCATCCTCCCCTCTCCTTTCCTTCTGTATTAGTTTTTCATTTTTCCAAGCATAATCCAGTGTGACTGTGCTATTGTTTGGGATTTTCCTCCTCTGCCTTTAATCTCCCTTGAACCCCTGTTTGTTTTCCTTTTCACTGTGCTCTCAGCGTGTGCTGTCATTCGAGGTTTGCTTCCACATTCCTCACGTCACGAGGTGCTGCTGCCGAGCCAGCTACAGCCCAGCTCTTCCCAGAGCAGATCCCAGGCGATCCTGTGGCTTCTTTAAGATTTGTGGTCCACCCAGGAAAAGAACACCTCCTTGATCCCAAACCTGCGCTGGGGTCTCCATCAGTTTCTGTGGCTCTGCAGAGCTCCAAGGCTTGGGGAAGCAACCCCAGTTCTTCCAGAGCGCTGTCTCCCCTCACTTCTCATCATAAGGTGACACCTCTAAATGCAATGGGACCTACCTGAAATCGCAGCTCCTGTAGTAAGTATGAACTCGTATATGGTCTTGGACTGTGCAGGTGATTGAAAATGAGTACTGGCTCAGGCACAGGTGAATAACCCACCCTAGGAAGTGGTAGGCAATGAGCAGTGGGCTCAATCCCTCCATGAGCAACAGCTCAGTGAAGAGCAGGAAGGCATTGATCCACCTCCACAAGTAAATCTTTCACTTTAGAGACTGATGGAAATCAGTGCTTTTTCTGGGCAAACAGGGCCCAAGAACTGTTGTTTTAGGTTCATATTGACAGTTGATGGGCTTTTTCACCCTTATGGATTTCATCCTGGGGCAGACTTCTCCAAAGCAGCAGTGGCCAGAGCCTTCCACCCTTCAGGGAGATGGAAAACCCCGCAGGGACAACCACCTCAGGACAAATGAGCAGCTGGATTTTGGTTGCTTTCACCACCATGCCCTGCTTTGGCAGGGAAACCGGACTCAGACCCCCCTGCCCAAGTGGGGAGCGGCCCTATTTCTAAACACATCCAAGCCCACATGTCAGAGATGGGATTTACCAGGCTTCATTTTGCTCTGAAATGAAGCCAGCCCATTCTAGAGCCTGGTAGAAATGAACCATTTGGACTGAAAGGCCTCAGAGACACCATGTTATTCCACATGGATTTGGCTCTCTCACTCTGGGGGTGTTGTTTAAGCCCCCTACAACCACAGGGAGAAGCAGGCACCCCTGCAGCTGATTTCCTGCACCCACGTTAGAGAGTTGCCTGTGATGAGAGGGCTCCAGTGTTGTCCATCTTTCCCCTTTCACTTAAATCATGAATTCATACTAGACATCCTTAACTGTTCCCAAAGCCTCCTAACCCCAGCTCCATGCCATTCCCTCGGGTCCTGTCACTGTCCCCAGATAGCAGAGCTCAGCGCCTGCCCCTCCGCTCCCCTCGTGAGGGAGCTGCAGGCCACCATGAGGCCTCCCCTCGGCCTGCTGTGCTCTGGGTTGAACAACCCAAGGACATCAACCACTCCTCACACGTCTTGCCTTCTAGATCCTTCACCAACTTTGTTACCCTGCTTTGGACACCCCCTAATGGTTGCATATGTGGCCCAGGCTGGACTTGCAGGCTGTGCCCTCTGTGTTAACCCTGACCTCAAAGGGTGTGTAAGCCTCCTTGGCTCCTGAACACAAGCATATTCGTCTCAGATACAGAACATTCCTCCCCAAACAAGTTTCTGCCACAGCCTGGTGGGACAGAAGGTTGATCTGGTGGACTCCAAACCCTCTGAGCAGCTCTGTGCCATGGGGAAGCTCACACGCTGCTAATGGGGAGACCCAGGGGTGCTCTCAGAACTGATGTGCAGCTCTCCTGAAGCCTCCCAGGGCAGGCAGTGAAGAGCCAGCAATGCTTTGTGCAGCTCAGATCCACAGCCTTCAGGTCCTCTCCACCACAGAGTATTTGGAGTTCAGACTAACTTTCATCTCATATTTTAAGGTTATATGTTTCCAGGCTGGATCTCAAGCATGAAATATTTTTCTCAGTTGTGTGCATACTCTTCCCCCCGTCCTGTTTTTTATTTGTTTATGCTGGTTTGTCATTGCCATTTTACAATCTGTGTTTATATGCAGGGAGTTTGACAGAACTGGAGAGGTCTGGGGCTGGGTCCTGCCACACTGACGAGTCAAGACCACATCTTATTGATTGGTGTGGAAGACATTTCTCTCTCTCCATGATAGCAGTGGAAAATGAGGCAATTGACTCCCCCCCCCCCCCCCCGTAAATATTAATCTCTTATGGAGGCTTTGATCATGGTAGACTTTTCCCATCCGGTTTCCATTTGCTGCGTCACCATGAAGGTAAGCTGGTCTCCAAGCAAGTACCAGCAAAGTTCAGAGGGTTTTAACATCTAAAAGCAGATGAAAAGGCACATATAGATGTGATTAGAGCAAGCAGTGATCGTTCTTACAATTTGACTATCTCTGTGCACACAAATATGTGAATTGACTCTCTCAGCACCCCGGGGAACACTCCCAACAGTGCTGACTGCTGTAGAATAGGCAACACAACCCTGAACGGAGGTGGGCTACTCTGAGATATCTTTCAGCTAACTGACCCTGGTCTAATGGGACTACAGCAAATGATACCCGATGACCAATGGGCTAAGTCATTGTCTCCAAGTGGACAACAGTCCCCCACCCAGGGATGAGTGAGAATGAATGGAAAGCATCCTAAGGGGATCACTCCCCATCCAAGCAGGATCACTCCCTCCCTTATAAGATTTTAAAACCAGAAAGTTGAACGCAGGACTTACAGCCATGTTGGGTGTAACATGAAGGTGTCTAGTGTAGGACTATGAATTTGAAGTTTCAATAAAAAATGCTTTTTTTGGCTTCTAGGTGAGTTTTGCTATCTCAGTCAAGTAATAATGAGATCAAATGAGATGCTTTCCAGGAGGGAGATGGGCAGTTGATAAAACCCACTCCACAGAGGCCTATGCTGAGGCTGAGGGACTCCGCACAAGGCTGAGCAGTGAGATATGGCTGTGATAGCACCACTTTGGTGCTTCTGGCCTACAAGATTCCCTGAACTCTAATGACAGTGATAACCAAGGGGATGCCTTCAGGCAAAGAGAGGCAAAGCCCATGTTCTCCCATGTACTGTTTCTCTAACAGATTGCTTGCTCGGTGTCTAAGATTAGCTCCTCCTGACAGCTCCATTAGATGCAGCTGCTGGGTAAATTTAGATCCTTAGTGAATGGGTTATTTTCTCCCCCAGATTATCCAAGTCAGGAGAGCAGTGCAGAGTCACTGAGCTTTGCCATGTGAGTCATTCCAGCACCAGGAGCTGGGTGACTCTCCTTCTCCTCCCGTGCAGCCAGGGACACCCACGGAGACAGAGTCCTTAGTCTCTGCAGCTCAGGGTGGCTTCAGCTGTGTGAGGACACCCGTACAGAGGAGAAGAACTGAACTTTACCCTGGGAGGAGGCACATCATATCATAGCTGTTTTGGTGGTACAGAGTAAACGTGAGATGACGGAGAGGCTAAGAAACATCTACTAAAGGTCCAGCAGTAGACCTCTGTTTAAAAAGGATGTGCCTGGCAACAGAAGGGGTTTTAGGAATGTGACAAGAGATGCCACCAAGCACAATATCTCCCTGTACTTCCAGCATTTTGGACCAGGTCCCCAGAAAGAAAACCAAGGCTTCTGCCCCAAAAGCTACACAGATGCCAGTTTTACAGCACTAGACTAGTGATGTTTTACCAACATGGAAGTAGATTCAAAATACGAATGCAGCTACAGCCAAACATCACTGGCTCCAATTTGGTGACGCCGTTAAGGTGGGTGTCTATTAATATCAGCAATGTCCGATGTGTCAAAAGTGGAGGCAGAAGGTGAGGCCTTCCAAACATACCCTTCTGTCTCCCAGCTCCGACGGTAGCTCATTGCCCAGGGTTTCATTGGCATCACAGCAACATACCATTGATGAGTGGCAGGCACCATAAATGTCCAACAATTATTTACTACATAAATAAATGACATTTATCAGGGACTTCACAAATTACTTTGGCAGAGCTGAAGGCTTGCTAAGAACCATTCCTGTTTCATCCACAGAGAAGCCAGAACACACCAGCACCAAGCATCTCAACCCATGGTTGCAAAGTGGTCCAGATCCTGTGCTCACCAAACACTGACATAATTCAGACATAAGGCCACTGAAAGCTACTGTAAAGCGCAAGAGAGCTGCGACTATTTTGAGTTATAAACTCACCTCTTCCCCAAGGCACCGTGTTCCACATTCAATGCACTCCCTATGCAGTGTCCCAAAGTCTACTTCTCCTAGGGTGCTGTCAGGCACTTTCCCTCCACCACCCAGCCCCAAATCGTTGCCCTTCATTGAGCGTCTTTCTCCTTTGGTTATACGTATGTGTGTGCTCATTTAGCCACACAGGCTTAGGCTGCGTGCACCAAAGTCAGCTGAGCAAAGGGCTGGCTGCTGAAGATGAGCAAGGGCAGGCTGCAGAGTCCTCTTGTCCTCAGCCATGGGTAGGAATGTGAGCTTAAACCTTTGTCCATGGCATGCAAAAAATGTGGGTGGTATTTGGCTTGAGTCCCAGGGCATATATCACAGAGAGATGGCCGTGGTGGCCACACTGATCTCACAACCACGGTGAGGAGCTTTTTGGGTCTGAGTCGGGGTCTGGGGACTGAGCGGTTGTGAGTTGGGTGCTGCGTTTCTTTGGCATGCCCGTTCCACAGGTGATCAGTACACGAAGCAGGTATGCTTCCTGCACTGTCATTAACTATGCCTGAGGGTGGCATTAAATCATTTTTCAAGACATTTAGGAGTGAAGGGACCTGATTTTAGATCATAACATACATCACTCTGCACCGCTGACGGCGGCAGGAAGATAATTATTCTTCAGTGTGCAGTTCCTGGTCCTCCCCTTTGCTATAAACGCTGTTTATTTAGTAGCCTCTCGGTGGGTATATATCGTGCTGAGCCATTTCACAGTCCTTAATGCACAGCCACGGGTGCTGAACACTTCAAAGTGCATGATGACCATTTGTTGTAGTGAAAGAAATGTGTGATGCTTGGACTGGAAGTGACATGGCATGGTCTGCTCAGCGCAGGCTCATCACCAGCTAATCCCCTTCTCAGAGCTGTGTCTGGCCCACTCTAAAACCTCCAGATGCAGGACCTGGATAACTTCTTCTGGGAGACGTGGGCTACAGGTCCCGTGGGAGAGCTGAATGCTGGTGGACAAGGTGTGATGGGAAGCATGGGGTGAAATCTCTAGGCTTGTATAACGTCAGAGGGTCAGAAAATTGATGGGTACTTAAAGAAATGTCTTGGGAGCCTACCTCAGCTGTCTGCCACACGTGGAGAGCCTGTGAAATGCCCACAGTGTCACAGAAAATCTTCCCTGCACCATGGGGGTGACCTGTGCCTTCCAGGTGACTTCTAGATGGGTGAGCTACAGCAGTCTGAATGCCAGGAGTGCTTGGAGAGCCCCTGCCTGGGGCTGGCCTGGCAGCGGTGGTCAGAGGGGAGTTGCTCTGGGACAAGCCCACCAGTGTCCTCTCTACTCTGCCTTGGCTTTGTCACCCTTCTCCTCCTCGATGGCCAGGATGCGTTCCCGCTCTTTGATCAGCTGCACTCCGCAGTACGTGATGAACCAGATGGACAAGGTGCTGACGGGGAAACCTGGAAGGTGGAGGGAGACATGGTCACCTCGGTGCGGCTGCTTGCCTGGCGGGGCCAACTTTTCTCTAGCACTTCTGCCTCTCAGATGAGTTTGGGAGGTCCCACAGGTTCATGGCCAGCATCATTTTCCTTTGTGGATCCAGCCCTACAGCTTCACTGAGAGAGGAGAGCAACCCCCAGGGGCAGACTTTAGATGAATAAGTGCCTGAACCCACCAAGGCACCCTAGACCATGGTTAATGTTGCGGGAAAATGCTGGAGCTTTTCTTTGAGCGTCCCCTGACCCCCAAACCCGCTTCTGTCCCTCAAATTCAGACTCCATGGCTGGCTTTATGCCCATTCAACCTGCCCACACCCATCCTTGTCCAGCATTGTGACCTGCTGGAAGATCTAGGCCCTGATGATGCTAAGGAACAACCCCAGCCTTGTCTCATACCTAACGCAGACACATTGTGTGCCCAGGGTTTTTGTCACCTGGATCAGTGACCAAGAGCTGGGAGCTCTCCTTCCACTCTCAGGGCCTGAGGGCATTTGTAATGAGTCTGGTATCCACAGCAGAGGGGAGACACAGGCTTTGTACCTGCTAAAACAGGACCTCTGAAATGAATAATGCGACCAGCAAAAGCCAGCTAGCTCAGCGGGCAGGCACTCCTGGCACAGCGAGCCCAGAGCGTCACATTATCCATTTCCTACGCCAGCCCTGTCCCTGAGAGGGAGGAGGACATGGATTCCAGGTGGCTATTTATACCATGAGTTGCTTGAGATGACTTCAAAATAGTGTCAGTATCTACTGGCAAGAAATGTCCAGATAATTCTGTTCATTAGGAGCCTAGAGCAAGGATTTGTACCCTCCCCTTCAGCTTGATGCAGGACTAAAGCAAAAGGAGATGATGCAGGAGAAGAAAAGCCCTTTCTCCAGCAAAGGGATCATTTCACAGCCCCTCAGCCTACCTTGGAAGTGTCCCCGACTGCAACCTCTGCGTTGCTGCAAGGGGTCAAAATCACAGCGTCAGGCTGTGCGAGGAGATGAACAAACACACCTGGGAGGCAACTCATACCCCGGAGAGCTCATGGGAAGGGTGGGAGCTCAGAAAACCATTCCTTGTACATTTTTCACAAGAATTAAGAAGGTTGTGAGCAGACATATAGCGAGTCAGTGGCCATACCACTTTGGAGACAAGAGGGCTTGGAAGCTCCAGACCTTAGCTGCCCTCCCAGTGTCCCCCCGCAAAGACAAGGGTCCCTTGGTGGGGAAGGCCAGTGGCACCTCACCTGTCAGGAGCAGTCTCTTGGTGACCAGCAGTGCGAACTCCAGGCTGTTGAGGGCCAGGATGTTGTAGAGGACGATGGCCCAGAAATTCACTGCCCCAAAAGCCGCCCTAATCCGCCGAGACATGGCTGCTGACATCTTGGCCTATATAGGGGAGAGGAGCAGAGAGTGAGGGGAAACGGGGCTGTAGGGAAGGGTTGCTGGTCCAACTCCAGCCCAACTCCATCCAGGATCTCAGGGGGGTAGGCAAAAATTAGAGCAGCCTTAGAGTCTGTGGGATGAAGGAACAAAATAGAAGGTAAACTTCTGTTCTGCTGCTGGACGCAGAAGCATTTGGCACTCTGGACCAGTATTTCAAGGTCCTCTGTCCTCAAAAGGGGCAAGATGTTATACATGGCTTCATGCTAATTGTAATGCCTGGGTACCCCTTTCTTCATTTTTTGCCCTGGTTAAGCTTTTCCACAAGGCAGATGAACGCTGTTGTTCACCAGGATTATTATTAGCCCTATGTGCAAATCACTCCCAGCTCCCGGTAGAAATTGTTTCTTAGGAATTAAAGGAAAAAAAAAAGCTGAAAACCAGTGACAGCAGCAGAGTGAAATTGTCACTGGCACATAATCCTCAGGAGCAGCTGCTCGGAGTGGAGCAGGGAAGTGGTTCATAGCAATCTTCAAAGAGCATGATGAATCCCCAGGCCACTTAGTGCTGAGAGCTGTGGTGCCGCAGGGAAGGAGATTTCACTGCCTGGGAGTGCTATAATCTGATTAGAAGTTCAACGAGGAGAGCAAACAGGAGGATTGCTCTGCGAAGTTTTGAGTCAAATGGGGTCTTTACTCAATCAGTTTAGGACCTCCAGACTTTGGGTTGGGCAAAGCAAATAAACAACAGAATTGTTTCCAGAATGGAGTTTTCTCCAAATACGTCTCCGAGGCACCTTGATCCCAAACAAAAATGGGGCACCAAGCTTTGGAGTGGTTGGAAAATAATTCATTCTGATACCTAAACATTTACTTTTATCAGAAGTCAGATCAAAAGCATTCAGAATGCCAAAATGTTTTGCAGAACAAGAAGAACAAATGATTTCCATATGGAAATGTATAAACATTTGCCTGTGGACACACCTCAGATTTTGAAACCATCTGAGCTACTTCAGCGCCTTGTTGGGGCTGCAGCCCTGGTTCTCTTGGACTTTTTTTTCTCTTTCAAAGCTCCACACTCAGCCTAAATTTCTCATGAAACAGCGTAGGAACTGGTGGGGATTTGCTCCAGGTGGGTGGCACCATGCATAAAATGAAGGGGTAAAGAGCATCAGGACTGTCCTTCCCTTGCACAGCTGTGTTCCTGATCACAAGGTTGATAAAGTCTGTAGGAGTACCTGCTGGTAGCCCAGCTCCTCACCTCAAGCTTGGCGAAGGGCTCCCACTGGAAGAACTTCTGCACCCAGAGCTCGAAGTTGAGGCCAAAACAATTGAAGACAGACCAGATGTAAACGATCTCACAGGGTCCCAACCACAGGGTGGTGACGGCGAATGTGGCAATGGTGGCGATGAGCTCCTTGATGATGTTGTCGTGGTTCTCTCCAATGTGGTCATACACGTACCTAATGGCCAACGAAAGTGGTCGGTGCTCCCTGTAGTCAAGGAGAATTCCTTCTCCCATGTTTGCCCACCACAAGCTCCTCACAGACAGGCCAGTCTAAAGTGCCCCAGTGAGAAAGGAGGGACGTTTTGGATGAGGCAGTCTAGCAAAAAAAATGATTTTACTGCAGTCCAGCTACTTATGGCTCACATTCCTCACAAAACTATAGCTCCTTAAGGACAAAATACCACCCTTTCCCAACTCCTGCAGGTAAAACTTAATAAAATGTGGGGATACATGTCTTAAACTTGCTGGGACACAGCATTTCAGCACAGTGCAGCCACCACCTTCAGCACAGGTTTGCCGGTTTGTCCTGATGGTTGGACAGAGTTGAAGGGCTGAGGGATATGTACATGGAGATCAGGCCACCCTTCTTATCCAGGATATGCAAAACCTGGGCTCAATTCCTCTTTCTGCCCAATGAAACACGAACCTGCCTCTTCCTCTGAGGGAACACTAAACCCATCAGACTGAGAGGTTTTCTTGGAGGGAACTCTCTTATTCCCAGTTATGGGTGGGGCTGTTGTACTTTGTTTTGATTAATTCAATGGTCTTTGGGATAAACAGGGCAAATCTGACTCCATTCCCTAGTGGGATTCACCCAGAAGAGAAGACACCTCAGCTTTGGGATGAATGGTATTTAATGCTTCATTGCTGTGTGATGAAAGAGAAGACCCCAAACCAGACTAGAGACACTGATTAGACACTTACTTGCATAGCCAGTCATTAATCCCTCTGTCAAAATGCCTAAAATACAGATGATAAAAAGCTTGTTAAAACACACAGGGCAATGACACCTCTCCATCCAGCAGTCATCCAGAGAAGGTGCCTGGTCCTCCAGCAAGATCCAGCTTGAAACTCAGCCATTCTCCATGCTCCTTCCTTGCACAGGCCCTACTGCCGAGTGGTCCTACTCACCTCCCTCCTTACCCATTGCTCCCTGCCCAAAAATATCTCCTTGATCTAGTATATAGGTTCAGTATAGACTGGTCAAGATGAGGCCAGCTGCTCAGAAGCACAGCTCAGACCTCCTCATCCCCACACACATTTTGTTCAGGTCAGACACGCCGCCTCTCTTCAGCGATGCCCACGGGGTACTCACGTTTCTGCAAAGACGTACAGCATGGTGATGCATTTGGGGGGCTGGGGAGGGTCCAAGTGGTCCAGTCTGGCAATGGTGTTGGTGACCCCAAACATAACGGCAGCTTTCACCCAGTCGTACACCAAATTGGAGTAGGCCAGGCCAGCTGGAGCAAAAAGAGGAGTCAAACAGGTGAAGAGGAGCACAGGACCTGACATCTTCAGGACTTCGGGGACATCGTGTCCCGTGGGACTGCGTAGTCTACTGCAACAAACATGCCATTGAGGGGACAGTCTGATGCTCTCTGGGACCAACAAAGCTCAAAGAGCTCTTCAAAGCTCTTGAAATTAAGTAGCTTCTTAAGAAGCTTGAACCAAAGGACATCATCTTCTTGGGGTATTAGGGAGCAAAGTGTTTCTTGGTTTTAATAGTCAGAAAAAGTCACACAGATCTTTCATTTTCCAGCACAAGATCTTTCCTTCCCTGTAAGGCTTAACCTATGACAAACTCAACACAGTTCTCAACTCTGATCTCTAAGGGTTTTATCCACACTTCTAATTTGAAATACACCCACCCCAGCTCCTTGTGGCTGTAGATGTAACACAGATGCTAGAGAAGAGCTAGGGCCAGAATCTATGTCCTGGAGAGGTATCTGACACTGTGAAATGATCTCTGCAGGAACAAACAGCAAAGAATTCAAATTCCCATGTAACAGAAGCTAAAATGCCCCATCTAGGTGGGATTCAGCTCACAGAGTAAAAAAGCCACAGGGCCTCAATGTGGGCCATGCCTGAGCTCCCCCAGTGGACAAGAAAGATCTGGCCAATGTGGTACATGGAGCTCACAGATCTGATCAGCTCCCTCTGGTGCAACACATCCTTGATCAGGTTATCTAGGTCTCTTAGGACACCCTAAATCAATGCTAGTGCCATTTGAACTGCATTAGGATTTCCCCCTGGCCTCCAGCTGCCAATCTGGAGAGACATCAGGCTCCTCCAGTCCTTGCTAGCCCTGTGTGGGTGTCACAAACCCTATGGCATCTCAACTGCTGCCCCTGGACATCTGTTTGGGCAGCTCAAATCCTCCGTCCAGCTGTCAGCTGAATGCCAGCGTGCTACTGCTACCCATCCCAGAAGTCTGGCTTCTGGAAGTCCCTAATCCAGCCCTGAGAGAGCACAGCCAGCTTTGAATGGAGATCAGGTTTTCCTGGACCTTGTCCATTTAAATGTTGGATATCTCCAGCTCTTTGGGAGAATCTGGGCCCCTATTGCAGTGTTTGACTGCTCTGTGCAAAAAAAAATCCTTAGAGGCACTCACAGTTTGTCTTGGTGCACCTTGCTCATTGTGTTGTGCTTATTCTGTGCCACCTCCAAGAACAGTCCACCAACAGCCCTGTTAGGTAGCTGAAGGCTACAGCCCATGCCCCAGCCCCGGGGTCATTTTGGCACCTCACAAACACCCTGCTTTGGGACCCAGAAAGGGCAGCCACCTGTGAAGGCATCTAAGGTACCAGATGTGCCTCTGTGGGGCTGATTTTCCGGGGTGCTGAGCTCCCTTTCGGCCCACATGGAGGCAATAGGACTGGTGTGGTGCTCAGCCTCTTAAACCCCCACATGGCCACTCACCCAGGGACCAGTCCGAGAGGCGGTTCATGAACTTCAGGTCCGAAGGGAGGGTGAGGATGTAGAAGAAGTGGAAGAAGATGTCCACAGCAATGACGGCCCCCACGTGGAGGAGGGCATGGACCTGGATGTTCCTCATCTCGTCGTCCTTGCGCCTGAGCTCTCGGGTGCTCACCTGTCAGGTGGCAAAGCAGGAGGAGGCTGAGCTGAGGAAGGGCAGCGGGTTCCTCCATCTGGAGAAACGTTTGAGGTCCAAATGGGGTCTCAACGCCCTCCTTTAGGAATCCCACCACAGACTGCACCACCCAAATCTCTGTTGATAGAGGACCCAAGTGACTAGCTCAGGCCAGCACACCCACAGGGATGGGGGACACGTCCCACCCAGAGCATCCCTCCAACACCTCCGCCTCGATGCTGAGCACAGTAGAACACCTCTCGGGGAGCACATTCATGGCAAAGGCTGCTCCTGTCACCATGGCAGTGACAGGTCCGGCTGCATCGCAGGGATCCGAGCTGAAAACCATGCCAACCAGGGAGCTGGGGCTTGAGACGTGCCCAGGAAGCCAGCTTAAGGGTGGCCCTTGCACGGGTCACTAAGGGTGAGCGAATGTTCCTACCCACCCCATCCACGGGATGCCAGAGCCTACAAGAAAAGACATCTGCATGCCCCGGAGGGGTTGGGAGCAGGGCTGGAGTTCCAGCTGAGCGCCCTGCCCGGGACAGGTGGATGTGTCTGCTTGGGGTCATTTGGGAGGAGGAGGATGGCTGATGGTCCCTGGAGCTCCTGCTGCAGACATCTGGTATAAATGAGAGGGACAGCTGCTCGAGGGGCCATCCCGGTGGGCTGGGACTGGATCGATGGGGTTTTCCTTTCTGCTGCGCCCCGTGCAAGCGTGGGCTGGGCTTTGCCTCCCCGAGCTGTCATTCCTCTGGACGTTGTAACACAAACGTCACCAGAGCGAGCTTTTAGGATTACATTGGGCGGACTGATGGCCTCGCTCCCCCACATCGCTGGAAAAATTGCTGCTGTATTCAAAATCCTCTTATGCTTATTACTTTCCCTTTATGCCCTGCGAGAGGTAAGAGCTCTCGCCAAGTAATCTGCAGGCTGCCGCACCAGCCCTGCCGTCAAACCAGATGATTCCCGAGAATTAAAGCCTTTGCCAGATTTGCTCGTGTCTGCTGTATGCCAAGTGCTTTACGGAGACAAAGAGGACGCTAAACCCTGAGTCGGGGAGAAGCCAGGAGAGGACGTGTGGCTCCAGTCTCCCACCCATCCTCACGTCTGTGCGGGGTGGCAGCGCTCTGCCACCATCCCCTTGGGACTGGGGCTCTGTCCCCCATATCTCCAGCCCTCCAGAAGTGAATTTGTTCTCCTAACCCCACTAAGGAAGAGCCTCTCCATCCTGAGTGGGACTGGCCAAGCCCTGTTGCAGGTGGGTTCCCACCACACGTGGGGGTGCAAGGGGCGAGGGACCCACCACAGTTCAGCAGCAGCAGGAGCCAAGGAGCCAAAGCCAGCCCCTAACTGGGCCCTAAATGCCAGCCTGGGGAAGGGACTCGATCCCCCTGCCCCTATAATTGCTTTTGGGGGATTGGGAATTAACCTCGGCAGCGAGCTGCAGGTCCAGCAGTGCAGGGGGGCATTTAGCCAGGAGGTGGCAGTGGTGGCCAGGCCAAGACAGGGCCTGGGGGGCAGGAAAGGGGCTGGGGTCTTGTTCCGGGTGCCTTTGGGGACAGGGTTTTACGCAGCAGAGGACGTGATTGCTCATTAAGTGGCTACAAACATCCTGGTTTGGGACTGTGCAGGAGGAGCAAGAAACACAGAGCCCCCCAGTCAAGCCTTGTAGGGGTGAAGGAGAGCTCCTGCCCTGCAGACCCCACAGATTTGATATCCACCACAAGTTTGATGTCCCAGTTTATGTGCACCTGACAGCATTGGCATGAGGAAGCAGGGCTGCCGAATTCTCAGGAAAGACTGACGGAAAGAGGGGAAGAAAAAGTAATATAGGATGGGGAGGGTACACCAGGGCTTACAGCCCCTTCAGGGGCCTTGGGCAACGGGGCTGCAGGAGCCATGGGTGCCTGGACTTCAGCCCGACATATAATGCACGACTGGAAGGGCAAAGCCTTAGGATGAGATGGTGGGTGCCCCAAATGCTTCTGCCAGGGGGCTGGGGAGAAGATCCTGGCTGTCTCTGCTGCTGGGAGCTCGGTGCACTGTGAGCATCCTTTATGGGGGACGCCGGAGCTGATCTGGAGAAAGTCCTTGTGGTCCTCAGGGTCAAACACTAACCCTTCTAAATGGATCCTGCAAGACGCAAGGGATCTTCAGTGTAAGAGGATGCAGGGACTGGAGGAGCAGGCACCTGGTTCTGCTGTTTGGGGTCTGCCCTTCAGAAAGCCCCCTTGGTTGCGTGCAACACATGCAAAGATTTGGGGCAGCGGGATGTTTCACATGGATCAGAGGAAGCCCCAGGACTGAGGTTGCCAAAACACAGCCCTCTGTCCAACCTCTTTGATTCCTAGAGAAATAACCTCATCTAAAGGCACACAGACAGACCATCCCTGGAAATCCGTGCTCTCCGGGCAAACCAGCTGGATGGAGGTGTGCGACTGCCTTTGCTGTCCCAGCCAGCAGCGGGCAGAGGTCCCACAGGCAGGCACCGTGGCCTCCTGGCATCACAGAGCAGGACAGCACGGGCACACGGACACCGAGACATCATCAGAGCAAGTCCCCAGCGAGCAAGGACACGAGCTGAGCCCTCCTGTCCCCAGTCCCAGCACAGCACTTTCCCCACAGCGATATCCTCCCTCCTGCGTTGATGGGGGGAAATGGCTAAAATCCCAAAGGAAAGGTTAAAAACCCATCAGTTTTTGCCTTTCCCCAAAAATCACGGCATCGTTGTGCCTCCTGGACTATGCCCAGGGACCACAAGAGGCTCTCACCTTCACTGTGGCAAAGAGTGGGGTTTTGTAGGCATTTAACCCAAATAAAGGGACACAGGGAGAGGTCCCCCTCCAGGCTGGCCCTGGGGACACTCACCTGGGCATAAAACTGGTCAAACGTCATGACGGGCCCGAAGAAGAAGAAGGGGAGGTAGAAGTTGTACTTGAGGAGGTCGAAGATGGAGTAGATGCCCTCCTTCCTCTCGGAGCTCTCGAGCGCGAAGCTCATGCAGCGCATGATGGTGAAGCCGCAGCCTCCGTAGAAGAGGACATCTTGAAGATCAAAAGCTCCCGTTACAAACCCGCTCTGGACGAGAAACGAAGAGTTACCGCCGGGAACGTGGTGCCACTTCTGTGCTCCCTTGCCTTGCAGAAGATATCCGCACTCTAATTACCTCTAATTACCCTCTGGCACCAGCAGGCAGTGACCCCTGCCACCAGCAGGAGAAAGCCAGGGCCCCATTGCCGTTGCCTCCTGCATCCCAAGGAGCCAGGAGGTGGTAGATCCCCTTGGCCACGTCCTCGCCATGTGGCTGTGGGCCACGTAGGCTTTGTTCTGGGGTGGGAATGTCACTTCGTCCAGGGGATAGAGCCCCCCAGAAGGAGGAGAGGCAGTGGAAGGCAGATGGAGAGGTGGGAACACATTTTGGGAGGTGAGCTTTGGGCAGGGACGGGCAGCGCTGTCCTTCAGAGGGACTGAAGTGCCTTACAAGGTTCTTGCTGGGCTTCTCTCCACCCACCAGGGAGAGAAGGTCCTCAATTGGGCAGACTGAGGGGCAGGCCTGGGCATCACCGAACCCACCCTAGCACGGTGTTACAGGAGGGGAAACTGAGGCAGGGGGCAGGAAGATGGCTTACCTGGGGGCAGCTGACAAATTGTCGTCTAAGCAGCAAGGAGGACCCAGGCATCCTGAGCTCTGCTTCTCCCCCTGGGTTTGGGCACGGCCCAGGAGCCCTCCCTGGGGCTAAACCCAAGGAGAGGGACACGGGCGGGCTGGAAACGAGGCAGAGGGGTGGCTCAGCACCTACCTGCCAGGAGCTGAAGGGCTCCAGCTTGAAGGAGGCGAGGCAGCAGAGCCCGGCCACGTAGCAGAGCCACTTCTGCTTGGCCAGCGCGACCGAGTAGAGGACGAGGCAGTGGGAGAGGATGATCATCAGGTAGACGAGCCCCATGCTGCCCAGCACGGCCAGGACCCCGTACAGCATGTACACCACGGCCCGGTGCTGCGAGCGGAGAGCGGCCCCGACCAGCCGTCAGCCCGGTGAATTCTCCATCCCCTTGTCTCCCCACCACCCTGCGGCCTCTCGCCGAGCCCCCCCGGGGGATCCCAGGGCCCCTCGGTGCTTTTAATCCCCGGCTCACCTGCGGCACCGTCATGGAGCAGATCTTGGCGAAGAGGACGTGTCCCGAGAGGGCGAAGATGATGACGTTCCGGAACGAGGTGAACCACATCACCCACTCGAAATCAGCCGCATCCTGCAGGAGCAGCACCGGGCGCCTTATTGTCCCCACCCCAACACTCGTTTCGAGAGGAAACCATAAAAATTTCCTAGCCTTTTCCCATGTTCCACCCCAGGGCTCCCAAGCACTTTGGCTTGGTGATAAAGACATGCAGACGTTGCTCGTCTCGGAGCACACAAAGCAGGGCATCTGTGCTGCAGGGCTAATATTTCCATCCACTGCACTCTTTAGGGAGAAAAAGAAAACACGCACGGGCTTTCCCGAAGTGTCAGGAGCAGAAAAAGCAGCTCTGCTTTTCCAGCGGCCAGCACCAGCAGCGTCGCTGGGATGACCGGATCCTTGGAACGGGCTGCCCAGGGAAGTGGCTGAGTCACCATCCCTGGAGGTCTTTAAAAGACGTTTAGATGTAGAGCTTAGTGATATGGTTTAGTGGAGGACTCGTTAGTGCTAAGTCAGAGGTTGGACTAGGTGATCTTGGAGGTCTCTTCCAACCTAGATGATTCTGTGATTCCTCCGCTTACCATCTTCCTGCCGAAGTAGTGCCAGCCTGGCTTTATGCCATCCCGAAAAGCCTTTCTGTTCGCGCTGTCTGCAAAAGAACAAGAGGCCTGGGGAGAGGGACGGCTCTGGGGACAGAAGCGAGAGGTTTTTCGGCAAGGCAAGGAGCCTTCCTCGCCACGAGGATGAGCCATCAGGGCTCAAACACCAGCAGCCCCCGCCAGAAAGTGCCCGATTGCCACGGACAGCCGAGAATTGGGAACCTCAACCATTTCCACACAGCTTATATTAAACCGTTTCAGATCCAATGCAAAGGATCCCCAAGCCATTAGGCATGAAAGTTAAACCCGTGGCGATACTGCTGGTACCGAGAGACCCCCCACAACGGGGGACGTTACCTCTGGATGCCTCGAAGATGCCGCTGCCGCTGTACACCACGGCACTGGTCACGGCGAGAGCGTAAAACCCCAGCTCGTAGCTGGGGAGCGTGGTTTTAACCCCCATGGCGATGGGTTATGGCCCCGGCCGGTGCAGGGGATCCAGACCTGGGAAAGGAGGGAAGGAGAGGGACTAAAAGCCGCCCTGCCACCCCTTCGGTGCCCTGACTCGGTGCTGGTCCCTGCTCTGTGGGCTTCCTTGCAGGCTGGTGGAAGAGGAGAAGAAGCAAATGGCATCACCTGGGGGCAGCTCAGGTGCAGGGGATGAGGATGCTGCACCACAAAACCCCCCCAGGAGCAAGGGTTTGGGCTCTTCCCCATGTCCAGAGATGCTACAGACCCCCCCCCCCCCCCCCCCCCCAGGACGGGGCACGTCCGGCATCAGGCCAAATTTCTCTCGTTTTCCCCCAGGATCGGGCACAAAATGCCTGCCTGGAGGGGCCACGATGAGATGCTCCCATTCCCCTGCCCTGGCTGCTGCTCGCTTTCTGCCGGGGTTTTGCCCTGCCTTGAGCTCTCCTGGGGGGCAGGGGGGGGCTCCTAAAGCCCTGGGCTAATTACTCCCGCCAATGCTAATTAACCCGGGCACTGGCAATGCCCTCCCATGAGAGCTCAGCAGCTCCTGAGGGTCGGCAGCTGCCAAAATCAGCCTTAGGGGCTGGGGCAGGTTTGGGGGGGGACCTGTCCCCACCGCCTGGGTGCTGCCACCCCCCCCGCCAGCATCCCCTGCGAAGCCGCTGCCGGCTTAAAGAAATAAAAAAGCAACCGGGTGCCCTTCTGCTCGCCCATCTGCATTGCAAACCCTCCTAGATAATTTGGGGTCGCGCTTTCGGCCAGTTGGAGAGGGGGGGGCCCGGGGGGGGGAAGCCAAGCTGCCACCGCTCTGCAGTCCCCACGCAGCGGGGGGGGCCTCTGGGGGATGCGGCTTTAAAGGGCTTTTGTGGTGTTTATCCCTTTTCCATGCTTTTCAAGGCTTTTCTTTGCTTGTTTATTTATGTACTTTGGGGGGGGGGGGAACACAAGGTCAATTCTTGCAGCCGGAGAGCAGCTTCCCCCCCCCCCCCCCCCGTTGCAGCAGGGTGCTCGGGGGGGGCACCCATGGGCCCGCAGCATCCTCACCCCCTTCCCACAGCGGGGACCCCTCCCCAGCTTGGCCTTCCCCCCCCCCTCCAGCCCCATGTCCCTCCCCATTACTGACCTTGAGCCCCGGGGAGTGTGTGTGTGGGGGGGTCCAGCGTCCCGCACCGCGACCTGAGGGCTTGGGGGGCACGAGGGGTAAAAAGTGGGGAGGTGGAGGCGGGGGGGGAAAAAAAAAGAAATCAAGGCAAAGCTTTGGGGGCCCTTGGCTTCCCCTAGAGCATCTCTCAGCCCGGTTGGGTGTATTTGGGGGCTCCGACCCCCCCGGTGTGCCCCCGGAGGAAGTTTGGCCGGGAGTGGAGCGCGGCAGCGGGAGGTATTTTTATTTTAGAGCAGCGCTGCAGAGGGGCTGGTTCAGGAGCTGTCTGTCACGGCAGCTGCCGGAGAGGACCCGGTGCTGGCTGCCAAAACCAACCCAGGCCGGGTTTGGGGCTCTGCTTCCAGCCCTGTCGGGCCTGGGGTGGGGGGAGCCCCCCCCCCCCCCCCGCCCCAAACCCCTGCGGGTCTCTGCGAGCAGAGGGGGAAACTGAGGCACGGAGGTGAACGGCACAATCCCTCCCCGGTTGAATCGGCTCCGAGCTCCTCTGGAGGTTGTGACACCTCTGGGAAACCTCCCTTTGGGGTGTTCTTCGGCATCTGCAGCCAAAACGAGGGACGTTGAGGGGCTGGGTTGGGTTGTGGGCTCTGTTATTTTGGGGTCGGCCAAGGGCAAGTCAGGCCCAGCTCCGTGTCCCCTGCCGGGCTCCTTCTGCCAAGCCCCTGAGAGGTTTTGCGGGAGCTCACGTTGGGGCTGACATCCCCGAGCATCTCCTGGGCTGCCTGTGGGGCCAGGGGACAGAAAGAAGGTGGGATTTTATAAAAAAAAACCCCGCAGCTTGTCTGATTTGGGGTGAGACGAGGCGTGTTGTGGGCTCCAGAGAGAGGAACTCCAGCATGGGCCCCCCCTCGCTGAGGGGCTCCTCGTCCTGCTGGAGGCTCCCCATGTGCCTGGGGAGAGCCAAGCCCCCCATGGGGTGACACTGAGGACCCCAAAGAGCCCCAGCCTTCATCCTTCTGCCACAGCTCGGTCCCTGAGGAATTTGGCTCCTCAGGCCTCGGCGTAATTCAGCGGGTGCTCAGAGGAGAAGTAATTAAGCGGTCGGCGTCAATAAGCACGGAGACCCCATTTGTCATGCTCCACGTGCCTGAGGAGGGCCCGGGTTTATGGACAGTCGGGGGCCAGCCCCTGCAGTGCCACGAAGAGGTGACCTGGGCTGAATTAGTCAGGGTGTCCCCAGCAGGACAAGGAGGGGACCCTTCCTCTCTCCCTGGGGGCCGTACCCGGAGCGCTGGGCCCAGCTCTGGGCTCCCCAGGACAGGAGGGACCTGGACACAGTGGGGAGAGGCCGGTGATGGGCCAGGAGGGTGCTGCAGGGCCTGGATGTGTCTGGGTGTCCCCAGAGGGACCCAGAGGTCCTGGGTCAACGGTCTGGGAGTCCGTGGGATCTTGTTTTTGGGTGTGCCGGGGGCCTGGGGGGCTCCTGGGAGTGGATCCCAGTTTTTATCCCAGCGGAGGGCAAGAAGGAATATGGCCCCGTAGAATATCTGAGTTGAAAGGGGCCCCCAAGGATCATCCAGTGCAACTCCTGGGTCCCCAAAGGACCACCCAAAAAAACAGACCACGTGTCTGAGAGCATTGCCCAAACGCTTCTTGAACTGCTGTCCCCAGGGCTCCCTGTTCCCCACTACAAGACACACAGTGTACTCATAGCCAGAGAGCTTGCGGCTGATGATATACTTTTTAATTTAATTTTATTTTATTTTATTTTATTTTATTTTATTTTATTTTATTTTATTTTATTTTATTTTATTTTATTATTTTATTTTATTTTACTTTATTTCACTTTATTTTTATTTCACTTTATTTCACTTTATTTCACTTTATTTCACTTTATTTCACTTTATTATTTTTACCCAGAGTAATTTGTGAGCTTGCCGGATTAAAAGTGCAATATAGGTGGCGGGCTGTGCGGCAGTTTTTCACGAGGCTCTGGGAAGGGTGGTGATAAAAATCATTTAACTTTAATTTATAGAGAGTATAAAAAATTTGGAAAAAAAATGCTCTTGATTTCTAATATAATAAGATTTATTTTTAATGTGACCAGCGTGCCTTCCTTGGCACAGGGGACACCTCTGTGTTTTATTGCCCCAGCACTGCTGCTTTATGACTAGGGGTTGTTTATGGCCTCGAGCTGATTTTAATGACATTTTTTTCCAACATCTGGCGGGTTGCTGGAAGCTGTGGCCCTCTTCAGTGTCCAGGGCAGTGAGCAGGAAGGTGGTGGGGTTCAGTGAAAGGCACCCAGCTCCATCATGGTGAGGCATGGCACAAACATGGTTTAGGCTGGATATTAAGAAGAACTTCTTTACCGAAAGGGTTGTCAGGCATTGGAATGGGCTGCCCAGGGAAGTGGTTGAGTCACCATCCCTGGGGGTCTTTAAGAGACGTGTAGATGTTGAGCTTAGTGATATGGTTTAGTGGAGGACTCGTTAGTGTTAGGTCAGAGGTTGGACTGGGTGATCTTGGAGGTCTCTTCCAACCTAGACGATTCTGTTTCTCTTTTTTCTGTTTGATGGGGACACCAAAGGACCCTCCTCCCTGCCGCTTCATCCTGCTTTATATGGCTGTCTCCCTGCTGCTGGAGCAGCTCTTTATGGGGTGAACTGGAAGGAAAGAGGGTTATAATAAACCACGTGGTTGTTTTATACTGCCTGAAGTACCCCGTTGGGTTTGTCCATGCACATACACTGCTGGGAACATGCTGACCACACCAGGACCTCAGCAGGCACCTCCCTGTAAGGATGGTGTGGGAGAAGGGAATGTGGGGAGATGCATCCATCCATCCATCCATCCATCCATCCACCCACCCGTCCGTCCGTCCGTCTGTCCGTCCATCCACCCACCCATCCACCCAACCCAGGTCACCCCCAGGACCCCTCTCAGCACCCCCAGAACATCCAGCCTGTCCCCTGGGGCACAGAATCCAACCCAAGGCCCTCCTGTTGCCCTGGGAAGGACTCCGAAGAAGGCTCCCACCGCCTTTCAGGGACAGCCCAGCGTCGGTTGAAGCCCACCACCTTCACCCCCTCTTGCCAAGATCCCCTCTCTCTCCCGAGAAAGCCCAGCTAACGATTCTTGCTGACAAACGAGCTCCTCTAAGCCCCGGGAGCTCTCCCCCTGCCAGCAGATGGGATTTGGAGCCTTTGGTCTGTAAGGGGAGACACGTGGGGATTGAGGTGGCATTTGCTGCACGGGGCCGCCCTGTCCTGCGGGATCGGCCGGCTCGCGAGCTGGGCTCGGAGGGGAGAGGATGAGGAGAGAAACCCAACACCCCTCTTGGCTCCGTGGTGGCTTAATTTAGAGCGCAGGGGCTCTGCTACGGTGTTTTTCCATTTAAAGCCGACCCTCATTCATCGGTCATGCACGGGGCGATGGCCCTGCCGCTTGCAGGGCAGTAGCAGCTGCTGGCTGTAAGCTGCCGAAGGGGTGGGCAAGGCAGATTTGCAGTGCCCCTTCCTCCTAATTTCCCCCTGCAGAGGACTTAAAAGCGTCTCCTCCTCACGCCTCGCCCTGCTCTGGAGCCTTTCCATCACCCAAGGGAGTGCTGCCAAAAAGCAAGGTGACAGCCTGGGGTGGAGCGAGTGCCTCGGAAAGGTGACAGCCCCCAAAATGCAAAACCCCCGAGGGCTGAATGCGTGGGGGCACGCAGCGCTCACAGCCCAAACCTGCGGCTCTAAATCGGAGCAGTTACAGTGGGATCGGCTCCGATCCTCCGCGCTTGGCTCGGCAGAGCCCAGGGCACGGAGAGCTCGCGTGTGTCGATGCCGTCTATATTTAACCGTGCTAATGCAACTTAATTCACGTTGCGGCCAGCTGGTTCCGTAGGCTGCACTCTTGCCATGCCTGCTGTCCCTAGGTAGGCTGCTCACGACAGACCGAGACGAAAATGCTGACAATTAATCAAAGGTCATCGGGCTTTATTCCCGGCGGCTCAGCTGTGCTTTTAAAAGCGGATGCATCCGTCAGGCACTTTCTGGCTGCTCCGTGGAAGTGCTCTGCCCAGCTCCGGGGCAGGAGACAACCTTTGGCTCAGCCCAAGTGGTTGGAGGATTCGTGCTCTTAGCACACGCTGGCTAAAAGCTGGCTGAATCCTAACGGAGAGCATCCGCAGCCTCAAATACCTGCAGCAAAATTAACTTGGGCCGTTCTTCGCAGCTTAACTGTAGCCACCAGCCTGCGTCAGCAGCACGGAGCGTTGTCACCACAAGCTTGTCCCTGCCATTAACTACGAGACTGAAAAAACTCTATCAAAAAGTGGCCTGTGACACGACTTTACGCTGCATGAAGGCTGTCCCAGAGAGGAGATGCTGGATACTCACGCCGCTTTTATCCAGCGGAGAAAGGCATCGTGACGGCTGGCTGCAAACTGAAGCCAGAGAAATTCAAATGAGAATGAAGGCAGGGGAGTTTCACAGGCTGGCACTTATCCGCTAGGAGAAACTTCCGAGGAAAGCAGGGGATTTTGAAGGTTTCAGATCAAGTCCAGCTGCATCTCTAAAAGAAACGTGGCTCAGACAGCACATCAAGCTTGCTGGGGAGATTCTGTGGCTGGGGACTGGCAGTAAGGGTTTTTGCAGGCAGTGACACCAATATTCTCACTGGTTTTGGTCTCTGGGTGATGGGTTGGGAGATATGGGGCTGCTGCAGCCAGCTGAACTAGGGCTGCTGCTTCAAAGATCCGACTGGGTTTCTTATCTTCAGTGACAGAACTACACGCACTGGTAGAAAATTGCTCTCATACCTTGAAAAATGGGAATCAGTTCCTTAAAGAGTCAGCACGGAGAGAATTCAAAGTCAGGTCTCTCTGTTGGAGGTGCAGAGGGAATTTATTTCAAAACTCAGGTGAAAACTGAGAAGGGCTGGACTGCTCTGCGATCCCCCCTGCTCTGTGCTCAGAGACAGATCGCATATTTCCATGAGGAACGTTACTTACAGGTATGGGCTCCCTAAACAAGCCATTTCTTTGTGACTTACTCCATCCTCCTTCTTCAAGGCACCCTGTGGTTGCGTGTGGGAGTAAAAAAAAAGGGAGAAACTGCTTCCGTGCAACCCCAAACAAGCATATGTTTAAAGAAACAAGTGTTGCAGCACTTGTGAAGAAGTTTGCGCCATGTGCTAGCGAGCCATATGTGTTCTGTAACATACAGCGCTCCCACTCCTCTCTGAGTTTCCTGGGTTGACTCAGAGCCACCCCAGGAAGAATTTTGCTAGAGAGCGGTACGACCTTCACTGCTGCAGCACAAGGACGGGAGACGGATGCTGACCGCGTGTTGGGAAGGACGACAGCTTTCCTCTCCTGTACTTACGGGGAAATATTATTGATTCACACTTCTGTGCAAGCGAAATCAGAGTCCAGCTGCACGCTGCCAGCCTGAGTGTAGCAGCCACCGCGTAGCGAAACCTCCACAAGTCTTGGCACAGCTCAGGTCACTTTTTAGGGTGTGCTCACTACTGCAGGTTCTGAAAATATCTGTCAGAGGTGTGCTGAACTGTTCTCTTTGGTCTGCTCACTCTACCTTGTGCATCGTCAGGATAGAGCTGGGCAGCTCACTTGGATGAGACCCGTGTCTGTCTCCCGATTCAGGAATTACAGCTCCTCCAGCTGCCAGGAGCGCGTTGTGGGTTGCAGGATGTCTTTTCCTCTGATGCTCCTGGCAGGGTGAGCAGGAGGCATCTGGCAGCGAGCGGTTTTGGTCCTGCTTGTTCGAGAGAGGCACCTGACAGCTCTGCTCGGCTGTAAGCCAGCGCTGGGGGAGCGGGGCAGGGCTCTAAAGCACAGGCAGGGTTAACGGCCAGGTGCTGAGCTTCTCCTCACCTCCATCGCCTCCGGACTCTGCGACCTGTTTGAAGAGACACCTCCGAACCTAAGCAGGAGAAAGACAGGAAGCACACTGCTCTGACCACGTCTGGAGTAACTCCTGCTCCGCTCTCTCTGCTTTACCTCAGTGCAAGCAGAGCCAGAACCCGATCCTGATGCTGCGGCGCCTTTCCCGTCCCCAGCTCCACCCTGTGCTGGTCGGGGCTGAAATCCGACAAACTTCACGCTCACAAAAAGGGGCTGACAAAAGCAAAGCAGAAAGAGAAGAGCTTTCAAAAGACTTTCATCTGAAAAACAAAGCGGCACTATTCAGAAATGACTAGCTCTCCATTTGCTTGCGATCCCCAAGGCTGGCTCTCTGCTGGCAGCCTGCATGTTAATGCCTTATTAGCTTGCGTTTGGTGTTCTCACCACGCTGCAAGAGAAAAGGGCAAGATGCGAGAGTCTTCAGCACCTCCAAAAGTCCCTCCTCTACTGTAGTAAAAACCCGCCAGTGTTCCACTAGCATTTCTTCCTAATGAGAACAAGATCTGCCTGATGCACGCCTGCAGAGACCCAGAAATTTGGGAATTGATAGCCTGGGTGGCAAGTTTCACGTGAGCTGTTACAGGGAGCTGGATTTAAGGTAAGTCCTACTGATCGTGGGAGCAATCTGCACAGTTTTCCTTTCCAGTGGAAACTCTACTGAGCTTCAGAAAACTCTGCCAGTATGTTCAAGCAAAGAAATAAGCTGGGATTGTCAACAGAGACCACACAAAATGCTCCTGCAGATGCCCATATGCCAGGCTAACCCGCTCCCTCAGCACTTGAGCACCACAGAAAACCCCAGACGGGCAGGTGTCAGTGTGCAGATACACAAAGAACTCAGTTTGTTCTTGGCACGGCTTCAGGAGGGGACTGGCATAACTTTTGTGCTGCAAATTCCTTCATGCGCTGATAAAAGCAGCAGCGTAATGAATATTGAGCCCTCTCTAGGAAAATTTGTTTGAAGCTAGGGAGGTTTTGCCTAAAATCACACCGCAGAAGTGCAGCTCCCTAAAGTGCACCGAACTATGACACGTGCACCCTGCGAGCCAGCTGCCTGCTAACTCACAATTCGCTGACATGCAAAATCTTCAGTCTTTTTGGATTTAATTTCCATTTCTCATCCTCTCCTGCAAATGCTAACGACATGCCATGATCCGAGGCTGCAAAACTACGCTTCCACTGCATTTCAATCCGTGGGCACGCTGCCTGGGCTCTCTCTCTCCCTGCTTTGCAGTCCAAAGGACTCTGAATATCTTGCTTAACTCTTCTCTTGTTTCTGCTGCCGAATGGCCTGTAGAAAGATATCCTTCACGTGGTCCATTGTGTCCTGGTACAGTTTAAAGTCTTCCTCTTTCTTTCTCACAGTAGTCTCCAAAGCAGCCTTCAGAGCTTCGTTCTCATCCAGCTGGATCACAAGCCTATGAGGAAACAAAAGGCAACTTTCATGTGAGCTGTGGAGCTTCAAAGCAAATTAGAACAGTGCTCCAGCTCCAGGGAAGAAAACACTGAACCACATGCTCTCTGGTAATTTTATAACAGGCTTGAGAAAGAGCAGACTTATAAACACTTGTTCCTTCTCTCTTTGAGATAGAAAAGGGTACTAGAAGACCAAATACTTTTCAGATGTTTTTTTATTTTATTATAATTTTGTTTTCACTAATAGGTTGAAATCAATGGCTAAGGAAAGAAAAATAAAAAGAAAAAAGGTGTCTTTCTTGCAAGTGTTTCGTGCTGCTTAACATTGGCTTAACATTTCTGGGTGTAATTCTTAGGAAAGTTATGTAAGAAGGACATAGACAAGAACAAACCATAGGATCTGTGACTTGTACAATTTACTGTTTTTTATTTTCTGAGGAGCTGGTCCAGGTAATAGCACTGCTAAGAGGACAACAATGAATCCGAATTATTGAGTTATTGAAAAAAGGTGGCAGTAACACAGCGTGGAGGAAGGGAGAACATACCTTGTGCTCAGCTCCTCTATCTGCGATTCCAGAGGCAGCCTGGAGATCTGGGCTGCAGAGAGCTCTTTCCTATCACTCATGTTCAAGGTGAGTCTTGAGTGACTAGATTGGCCTGTAGATTTCATCACAAAATGGAGCTTTAGTAAAACAATCTTTTTCACTTGGTGAGGCATCGAGTAAACCTCAGGAAATAGTGAATAAATGCTAAGGGATCTGCTCGGTTCTATGTATATCCAAAAAGATGGTGCAAACATATAGGACAGGCTTTTATTTTAATCTCCTTTTAGCAAAATTAAAACACGAGGTAGTAACATGTATGTTTACCTGTAAAAAAAGACCATCCAAAATATTTAAGGGCCCCAAACGACAGGTGATAGAAGCAGTTGAAAAGTATTATTTTAACCTTTATCTCGCCATTGTATTTCATTCAAGCTTATGACAACCGTTGCTTACTGAATGCCAGTGATGAGGTACGTGTGTGGCACACACTGAAACAGTTTTTTTAAAGCACCTTTTGATGCTCAGCATACACACAGTGTGGGTTAAGCTCAGTAAAGCAATTAAATACGCCTGTATAGTCAAACTGAGACTGTAAATCAAGAGTGCTTTCCGAAATAAAGCTCTCTCAGAACGTGCAGCATTGCTCCTGCCATTTCAAATGGACACAACTTTCAGGGTTATACACAAAGGGTTATAAGAAAATCTATCTCAAATTTACTACTGGGCTTGGAGAATCAAAACTGTGACCGATCAAGGAATCCCTACAACAGAAGAAGGCTCAGAGAAGACAGGCAAGGATGATGTGCTCACGAAGCTCAGAAAAGAACGTAGGAAGCAACCACAGCTGTCGTGAGAGAAGCTGAACTTATCTCAACACCAAGGGGACTGGAGGGTAGCCTTTGCTGTAGATAAACGGCTGTGTCAGTTGAGTGAATGTAAACAGCCTTCCCTAAAACAACCCACAGAAAGTATTGGCTCAGCACAACACAGAATATAAAAATCAACCAGCAAACCGAACCTTGAAGAGAACAACGGGCTTGTGCTGGCTTCAACTCATGTATTCCTTCCTGGCAAATGGGGACAGCCAGCATCGTGGCACCCAGAGCAGTGACAGGAATCATGTCTGTGATTCAACAGTACATTGCAGTCGCTATATTGTGCCTGTGTTGCGATTTCAGTACATTGCTGACATATTTTTTTCTAAATTAAAAGACATTAAACATTTTTTTCTAAATTAAAAACCCACATATTGTTAAATATCTTCAAGTAAATTTGCTAATAAAACACTGAATCCTCCTCGTGTGGAATACCTAAAAGAACCGGGTCAGAAAGTACTCTGCTCTGACAAAACCATATGGGGAGAAAGGTCCTGTTGTGTAACAAAGAAATGCTTTTGAACTCGATGTTGTGTTTCACAGGACTGAGGAAAACCTGCTTTTACTAACCCGTTCTCCTCTGGGATTATTCTTTGCTAATTAGAAATTTGGATAAGACAGATAAAAAAAAACAAAAGCATGAATAATTTTAAAACACAACTGTGTTGTTTCTAACTACTCAGCATCATTATCTACTTCCCTTGAATTGAGGAGACTAGAAACATTAGATTAGCAATTAGATCAGCTCTCTCCAATTTTGCACTTTCAGAAAGAAAAGAAAATATTATGTTAATTAGTGGGTTCTCTAGTCTCTATTTTATGTTCAAGCTTTTCATTCCTTCTCATTTCCTCAACTATCTGGCATGAAAGCGTTTAGACAACCTACACGCTCTGCTGAAGGGATGTATTACAGATTTCTAGACTTGTTCCTTGTACAAACTCCAGAGAATTTTGGCACATTACAAGGGGCTGGGCTCTCTTCAAACAACTGTGGTGAGAGACTGTTACCTACTCACCTTACAGACTCACAGAGGATTTCTTCTTATTAGTCTTCTTGCCAATCCTTTTCTACATTTGCTTTTAGTCCTTAAGCCGACGAGGCTAACGAACTAAGTATTTAGTAAGAAGGAACCCGTCACGGTGGTAGGAACAATTTGCTTCCTCCAGCTATGAAATGCCAGTCTCTCAGAGGTGAGTTACCAAACCGTTACAACAATTTGATCAAAATGGCTCAGAACCTGATGAGTTCATCACCACATCAATTTGAGGTTGCGAGGGAAAACGAAGTTGAGCACATGCAGAATAACTGAGTAACACATCAAAGCTTTACACTACCAGGCTGTATAAAAGTCTAAGCTCAAAATATCAGTTAAATTCTCCTCTAGAAGACAGCACCAAAATGCTCCCATACTATTTAAGGCAGGGAGTCAGAGGAAAAAGCTTGTGATTGAGAGCTGTATTCTCCAAGCTCCCACCTGCCTACTACCTCTCCCTACGTACACTCCGATTTCTTCCTCAGAAGAAGCCAGCTGAGAGCTCCAACGTACCTTACATCAAAACCCTACTGAGAATCATAAATGGTATCACCCAATACCACTTCTGCAAGGCCCAGCACTGCCCTTCTATCGGGTTGAATGTTCCATATCCTAAAGCCCACAGGCTGCAGCGCTTGGCTTCTAAGCACTCTTCTAACATCGTGCTGGTCGCTGAACTGCAACTTTCTGTTTTGTGGGGCGAGTGTCTCTGTGAGGATGGAAGTTTTTCTGCACTACCTTTTCTGTGCCAGGCTCTCAGCTAATACAGGTAAGACAGCGCTAAAAATCAGTGCTTTCAGAAAAAGAAATAAGTCAGTGTTGGCTGGAGCCCTTGTAAAAGACACAGCAGTTCTGCTCCAAGGAATTGATGGATATTTTAGAGAGAAGTAGGTTTCAAGCAATCCTTCAGTATCCCTTCAGGACAAAGCTCCTCTGCATCCTGTTCCTGCATACCTGGTTCTCTCTCTATGCCGGATGGGTGAATGGCAGTGCTTCACTTGAGGTCCTGAGCACCGTGTACATCTCACACTGGGGAGCCTAACTCTCCTGTGTGAATCGAGACCACAGTGAACAGCACCAGGCATTTTCTTGCATCATCATGCTGCTCCAGAGAGGTTTTATTGCCAACCACGGCCAATAGCACTGCGATGGGAGTTGCAAATGCAGTGCACTTCGAGCAGCATTTCTTACCTCGCCTGAACCGCACCTAGGGAGAACCAAGACACTGGAGCAGGTGGAAAGGGAGGTGACTGTTCATACAGGTGCTCAATACAGACCGGCTGTAAGAAGCTGATGAGGTAGGACCGGTACACACAGTAGTAAAAAGCCACACCACGCATCTGCTGCACTGTGGGGCCGTTGTCCTATGGCCAAAGATCATGTGTTCCTGCGTGGGGCAGGCCAAGAGCACGTACGAGCTCTGTTATGAGGCTTGTGACCTCTCCAGTCACCATAACTCACTCTGATGCCATCCCAGTATTTGCCAAATTAAAATGCTTATTACTACTGTTCGTCTCCTGGCATTTAAACTCCTTTTACTTTATGAAAATACATATAAAAAGGGAAGCCACTGGAAAAGTTTCCTTAAGAATATGTACCATTTTATTGGTTTAGACACCTTACAGAATCAGAGTCCTTAAGTAATAAAGAATCTGATCAGAGAAATAAAAATTTAACATCCATCATGAATTCTCCTCCTTTAACTATGCTAGTAAGGCTTTCATATTTATAGCAGGAGATTATCATGTTCATGGTATAATAAATTACACCAGATCTAATTACTACATCACCAGCAATACTTTTTCATCGACACTGACAGGCCTTAAATTGGGATGCGTCCTTTAATTCTGCTCTTAACCTTCAGATGAATCTCTCAGGCAGAAGTGGAAAGGGAACACAGCAGTGGTCACAGTAGAGACGCAGAACAGTGTAAAGTTCTTTCTCTAGACCATCATCCCGTGAAAACAACATAATGCAAAAGTCCTGGTCCCACTTAAATCTGCGTCAGAGCCCTCTTGAATTAAGTGGGGCCAGGATTTCACCTTCAGTATCAGTCCACTGCTCCGAGCAGGTCCAAATCCCTGTGTGTAAGGTCAAGCACTCGTGTAGGTTTGAGAGATGAGAGCCCAAATGTTGCTGCTGTTAACCACCCAGGTAGGATGGGGGACACAGATGTAGATAAGAGCTCCACCTCACCTGTTTTGCCCCTCAGAGGAGGTTTCTGTGTACTTGTGTTCCTCCCAGGATCCATTTGTAGTTTTTCAAGCTGCTGCTCCAAAAGGACACATCGCCGCCGCTCTTCCTGAAGCCTCTTCTCAACTTCCAAGACTTTATCACTGCTTTCCTCCACCCTGATATGCAAAAAAAAGTGGTTCAAGCTTATTTATGTCCTAAGTATAAAGAATGAGCCAGTCTTAAACACTGAATCCTACTCCAAAACTCCCAGCAGAGGGAACAAGAGAAGTTTCCATGCATCCAAAGGCAGAAATCCCAGTGCGATTCTTCCAGATGACATCCTCTACATTTGCAAAACAGAATTAACTAATGAGTATAACTATAAATAATAGGTTGGCTAATGGAGGTTGCCTAGATCCCTTAACACCGGCTAAATTTCCCACTCAGAAGAGCAGGCAAGCTGCAGATTGCTGAGGGGAGATCTTTTATTAGGGCAGTAATAAACTGCATCTTTTTAAACACTGGGAAAAATTTGGAAGGAAAATAGTTTATAAAAACATTGTCAAGCATTTAGCTGTTCTGCGTCAGTTATCTGCGAGTATGAAAAGAAGCTGGACATTGCTTTTAATAAACTTGGCTGTGGAAGGAAGCGAGTGGAAGAGAAAGCGATGCAATAAAGGAAGAGCAAACTACCTGTCTGTTCACCTCACATAACACCTTATAAAATTAACTACAACAGTTTGATGTGCACCCACGGATGTAGTCAGTGGTGCACCTCGTGGGGAGCAGAGCCTGACACCAAATGATTTAGAGGAATTTAAAGCTCGAAGGAATACTGAATTGACTGACACACTGTATTGGATAATGCAAATACAAAAGAAATCCTCCTTGGCCCTATGGGTGATAGCTGATTACTCCCCAAATCAAGAGACTTGATTAGTCTTACTCCCCTCCTAGCTGACAGAAGTTAAAAAAATATTACAACTATAATAAAATTATATCACTGTCTTAAAATTCTAGCTACAGGCAAGGCTCCAACCTCCTGTGGCAGTAAATTAGCAGGCTGGTGACATGCTATGTGAAATTATATTTCTCCTCAGTGGTTCTGAATTCATTAAACTTTCGTTTGACCAGGTGTTCCCCTAGCACCCGCGTTAGACAAACAGTGGAGGAAAAATGACAGAACTCGTTGGTTTTTATGAAATCTTCTGCCAATATGTGCAGCAAACTGAAATCTTGCTCTAGCTCTCCCCTCCTCCAGCAGGGCCCAATCCTACAATCAGTCTACAAGCGAGTGTCTTCTGGCAGCATCTTTTGCTCTGCGGTGAGTGGCTGTGAAACACGGCCGTAAATTCTGGCAGCTGCTGTAGGACAATGCTACTCTCATAACCATTCTCAGTGCTCTTCTCTTGGCTTCAGCATTATATATGTTCCTTGAGCTTTGTTGACCTGTGCTCCAACAGGGGAAAGGAAGAGGAGGAACGCCTCGCTTCTTTACATATATTCATGTTGAAATATGACTGGATGCTATATTATCCTGAGGTCTTCCAAGAATTATTGCACACAATCTCATAAAATTTGCTTTACCTGCAGGAGCTCTTGATAAATGTGTGATAACCGTGGAGCTGCTGAATCATCACTCTGTGGCACATTTTACTAGTAACTGCGCATTTCATTGACTCTGCGTTCTTCATTAGCCCATATTCGCAACGGCCCCAGTTCAGAAATCACCCAGACCTCCATCGTTACCTAATTGCACAGCTCTGTCAGTCACTGGGCTTACAGACGTAAATAAAATCCTCCCAGTGCACGTTTCTAGGATTTAGCCCTTAAAGGCACAGGGGATGATACCTTTACCACAGTTTTAAAAACCACATTTTTCTGATTGTGATTTATTAAAAGTCAGGCAAGTGAGATGATGATAATGATAATGAGTGCCAAATAAAGCAATCAAGCAAACAGTACCTATTGTATTCAAAAATACCCAGACAAAAATGTGTCTTCCTATAAACTGGAATACAGATTTGGGAATCAAAGCATATTTAAATCAAATTCTCTAACTGGGAAAAAGTCAGTAGCTGAAAGGTGTCTAAAGATAAAAGACTTTGCTTTCTCTGCCCTCCCAAAGCATAGCTTGGTTTTAACATTGTCTTAAATTGAATTGAAAAATGGGAAAAAATGTCACCGTTATGCTTCAGTTAAGCTAGAAGAAATTCATTTAAAAGAGGATACGGTGAAACTTAAAAGAACGTGAAAAGCTTCTGGAACAGAAATCAGATTATAACTCTAATTACAGTATTTAGTATTGGTGAATAATATTGCTGCCTAAATAACACCACACACACAAATACACCAACTCCAGCTTTATCTGAGGGTAGCAAGCTTGAAGATGACTCCATTTTTTCTTCACTTTGTTCTAAAAGAATTAAAAAAAATGAATCATCAAGTAGGCAGTGAAATTGAGCAGAATAATTTCAAACGCCCCTATTTAAGGCAAGTTTCGCAGTGGCAGAGTACAGCATACCGGACTGTCTCAGCTGCTCCTTAATCACAGCATCCCACAAAGGGCACGGGCAGAATCAGCCACTACCTTTTCTGCAGCACAGTGACCAGTTCCAGGAGCCTGTCTCTCTCCACCTCAGCAGCCTGGCAGAGAGCCTTGTGCTCTGTGATCTGCGTCTGCAGCACTTTGAAATCCAGGCTGTCAGTGCCAGCAAGCCTAAAAGCAGCAGAAGCGTAAAGAGTCTGTTTCCCATTTCACGAATGAAAGAAATGAAACAAAGACAGCGTTTGAAAAAAACATATCAAAATACACTTCTGAGGCCTGAGCCAGAACGCAGAGCCAGGCTCACTAACTCCCCCCAGCATCATGCTTGATACTGCAATACGTGGAATAAAAATACGTGGAAATAAAGCCACTCTGAGTCTCACTAGAAAGGCCTTTCCCCTTGCAACGACGCTCTCCCTTCCCATCACCCTTGAAAACAAACTTCCCGCACCGATCAGTTCACTAACGCTTGACTCTCCTCCCACTGCTCCTGCCAAAGAGAAGCCTGCACGTGGAGTCTCCAAAGTGCTGCGCTAAGCTATTAAATGGCACGCTATTGATTTTCTTTAACTGAAAGGCTTCAGGCAGCATTAGTAAAATGGTTATTCTTGTGCCGAGTAGGTGATGAAAGGAAGGGGCAATTTTTCCACGTATCCCATTACCATGTACTTCGTTTCTTCTACCTCTGCACGGGAATATTCGAGAATATTTCCTTTAGAGCAAAAACCAGGAGAAATCTTGGTGGTTGGGGATGACAAAAAGGGAAAAGGGGATTTATGGGGCATAAAACTAGCAATCAATTAAAAAATTAAGACGGCAAGGAGACACTGCAGCCTGTCTCAGAACACTTTGACAGTATCACGTGGAAAGGATGGTAAAAGAAGTTGTTCGTTTGGGAAACAAGGCTGATATTGCTGAGGGCTGCCAGCAGCTTGTGGAGCGTTGCAGGTTTCCTCTCTTGTTCATGGCGAAGTTTATATACGTACCTTCCAGGTGGGACGTTATTACTGAGAAGGGGAGGTTGAGTAGCTGCCGACTCTACAAGCATATGGCCCATCTTGGACACCGCGCTACAAGGGAGAAAGCTCTGTTAAACAACGAGATCTACTGAGAGCAGTCATCCAAGAACTCCTCTGACTTTTTACTGTCTGTGTTTATTGTGGCCTTTATGGGGAGAGACTCCCAGAGCCTCCTACGAGGGTATCACCCAGGCTGTGCATACGCAGCAGCTCACCTTGCTCTCCGGCCCCAAAACGCACTGCAAAACCACGTCGTGTGTCCCGTGTACAAATACTAAAGCTCAGTTTTTGATCTCTGTGCTTCTGGAGGCACTTTGCTGGCCCTCCACGCCAGCATTTTGGAGCTGCGTGTCACAGCATGCGGATGTGGTGAGCAGGAACAGCTCTTGACCCTGCTTGGCTCAAGCTGAACAGGCAAAGAGCCACAGCAACAGCCACTGCTGCTCTGTTTCCTCACGGGCACTGCCTCGGACCCTCGCATAGAGTACTCTCATCGCACACCCCCTAGGACGCGAGCCAAGGACAGGTTACTGGGTTTCTTTGCTGGTGTTTGCGTATCGCACGCTTTCCTAACCAACTGAACCCCTGTTCTGCAGCAAGGTGCAGAACTTTCCTTTCCAGATGTCTTTTAAAAATATATTTTATAGTTTTTTGAACTCTTCTGCTCTCAGGAAGATCTGTCAGACTTACGAATATCAAGATCTTAGGAAGATCTGGCAGACTGCTAACACTAGAGTATCACTTCCAGCCTGGATGAGTTTTATGCATCTGCGTGCTTGGGACATAAAATTCCAGTGTTTGTTTTCCAGTCTTGAATTCAGCTGCCTGAAGGCCATTCCGTTTTCCTTGCCTTTGTGTTTCCTTGCCTTTAAGCTTCAGCTAACAGATGATAAAGCCTTAATATTGTGGACCAGGCGGAGCTGCCTTCTAGGCTGTGACTGGTTAATCCATCCTAAAATCAAGTTAAGGTTGGTAATGACAGAAGAGGCCCAGTCTAAAAATGAGGATTTTTACTCTGACATCTCCAAGGGGCTTTAGCTCCTATTTATAGCATTTTTCATTTCATCTTTCCTGATAGGAAAAGATGATTCACTAAAGCAAAATGGAATAGAGGGTTCATCAGCATATTAAAGTTAATGGAATGAGTGAGCCCTGCTGACCAAATTATTAACGGCTCTTGCAGTTTTCAGACTCTTTCACTGCCCATCTGACACGTCAGCCATTGTCAGGACAGAGCTATGTCAGTCACGTACACAAAAAATAATGTATGCATTGCATTTAGAGGCTTCTACAAAGCCCATACCCAGCCTAGATTTCCTGCTCACCTTCCTTCAAATATCAGAGGATATTTGAAGTAACTGGTAAAAGGAAAAAAAAAGTAGATAAAATATGGACTGGCACCACGAGAGCACAACGTCTGTGGAGTTGGAAGTGGGAGAGTAAAGTCAACCACCATTGGAGACGCTACCACTCTGCCAAGGAAACTTGCAAATAAGTTCTAACTCTCATTCCAAAACACTCTGAAGAACATTTCTTAAGTTTTGTAGTAATGTTCTACTTAGATTTAGGGATACATCTGACAATTTTCAGGCCAATCTCAGTGTCTAAAGTAACGTGGTAGGCTAGTTAAAATTCCATAAGAGAAATTAGTTGTATCTTTAACTTGGTAAAAGAATTTCCTCCTTCCTCAGAAGGCCAGTCTCAACTCCTCATTGTCGATTAGACCATGAACTCGTTAGCAATAAACCCAGTGTTTTGACAGGATGGGATACAACTTGTTCTGGTGCAAGTTATGGTCCCTTCACACAGCCAGAGAGAGACAGAGTTACATAAGTGTGAACAAAAATCAGACATAATGATATTAATATGACTATAACGTACATGGTCCTCAATAAGGCTTTAAAAAGGGTGTTTGTTAAGAGTAAACAGCGTGGTGTGCTTTCAACATTTCTGCAAGGAAATCCTACTCAAAGCAGCTTTATTGATTTAAATAATGCACCGGTGATTTAGTGCTTACCTAAAATGGGGCTATGTATTAATTTGCAACCCTGCTTTCAGAAGCCTGCTCGTTAGAAACCTTGTTTCTCATAAGAGTCATGAAACACAGGCACTTAAGTTAACCACATAAACATTATCTGAGATGGAGAAAGAGAATTAGCTGCACTACCATCATGCCAAATGTAGTAACGTCTGCAAGTCTGTGTATCTTTCTCTGTTCCAGGACAAAAGTCCAAGAGACAATGTGATTAGAAATTCCTATATACTGTAAACAGCCCACCACAGCTGCTGGCACACAGCACTTGTGGTTTGATACAGTTGTCTGGGAAAACCGTGCTTCTGAGTAACTCACAGCAACCTAAAACATTGACACTAGGCTCTTCTTACCGAGCGGATTCAATCCTTCCAGCCTGATCACCGCCTGACGGCAGAGGCTTAAGCAGAGTAAAATGTGGATCTTCTGATTGCTCCGAGGGTGGTACAACAGCAGCTCCTGGATCGTCCCCTTGATGGGCAGATTTCTTCTGTTAATGGTGGAGAAAGTTATAAAACCAATGACACAGTTCAAAGGAAAAGAGCTGCACTAACGCCTGATCAGCAGATTATGGTTATTGCTACAAGCTTGCCAGAACTATTGATTTACAGGACCTGCTCCAAAACTTTTCTTTAGTTTCTTACCACTGCAGAAGAGAAACAAAGCAAAAGTCAGTAAAAAGTGCTGTTTTGTAGGTTATCATAGGGTATGCACGGTGTCACTACAGAACCTACAGTGCAGCACCACCACTGCCAGCATTGGCTTGTGTCCCTAACCCAGGCTTCACCTTGGACCCAACGCTCTAGCCTCCATTTCTGAGGTATCTGACAGATTCACAACCTCACCATTGTGAGGGTTTTATATCTTTAGGAACTGGGTGTCTACCTACTCTTAACAAAACCTGAATGTAAGTTAGCAGACCACACGAGAAGCCTTTGACGGTTTAGTGGACTGCCCCTCAATTCCTCTGCCATCTTGCAGTAGTATGTCTTGCACTCTTAGTTTTTACACTGGACCGTAAAAGTTGAAGACATTCTTAACATACTAGTCCCTAAGGAGCCAACCTTCCTGATTCCTTCACCTGTACAACAAAAGTTCCACGTGGCTGAGACTCATCAGACTCATAAGACTAGCATGGAGATCTGAGGAAGATTTTTAAGTGGTTCACAGTGGGAGATGAGAATAAACTTACTAGGGAGTCCCATCACTGCATGAGGGGATGTAGCTGGGCTCCACAGCAGCCTGCTGATGTTGCCTCACCTATGTTTGCCTGCTTGCTTCAGCAGCCAAGGATGGTCAGTCCCCATTGCATCCCCACACCTGCTGTCTGGCTGATGTCACTAATATTTCTATATTTTTCTGCTGCTTAAACAGCTTGAAGAAAAATTATGTATAAACAGGAAAGAAAATTAGAGTTACAAGAGAGGACAGAAGAGACTATCAGTAGGGCAGGCATCAGTGGCTTGAGCTAGCAACCATCTTGGACAACACTGGAGAAGGAAGTGGAAGAACAGATCTAAAATTATTACAAGTGTGCTCCTCTAGTTCATTTCTTCTGACTACCTGGAGTGTGAGTTGCCCAATCTCCTCTTCCAGCTCTTTAACTTTTGCCTCTCGTTCAGCCACCAGCTGTCTGAGCTGCTCTATAAGGCAGTTTTGCTTCTGAGCCTCGTTGTTCAAGTGCTGCCCTAGCATCTGCTGGGACTCCTTGTTCTTCTCATTCTGCTGGCTCAGGTGCTTTAAGATCTCCTGCATTTGCTTCTGCTGACTCTGATAAAATAGAAATAATGAGTGAGATACTTTTGTACACAAAGATTATTAAGACGCCCTGTGTTTTACACCCTACAAGACAAATACCCATTTAGGAGCATGAGGGCAAGCCACTGCCCTGCCAAACTCATTTCCTGGTGTAAGCAAACTGATGTCACTAGCACTACTCCAAGAATTTGGTCCACTATGTTTTAAGCATGAGGTCACTTTGCCTTGCTCTCAGCAGCTATCACTTAAAAGAATGGCCCAGCACATCTATTTGTAACACCCAGACATGTTCTGCTGGGTAAGGGCGGTCTGCCCTCACTGGTCCTATCAAGACCTCAGTGGCTGGATGGTTCAAGTCGAAAAGATCTAAGGAACTGAAAGATTCAGTTTGCTGGGAGCTTTGCTACCGAGTGTAGCAGAAAAGAAAGCAAGAACGGCTGGCTTTTGACAAAGAAATAGACTTTTTTCATAAGCTGAATAAAAGTGAAGATTTCAATGTGGTTTTTGTGACATCAGACGACGATCAGACTGCGTGACGGTGACATTAAAAGAGGAGGGTAGTGTGAGAAGACAGCTATGAGGCTCGGCTGTTTTGCCGGTGGGTTTTGGAGTTTTTCACACTCTGACAAATCTAATACTTGTTGGATGGTTTGTTCTGTCAGGCAAACAGGCTGCAAGCAAGGTACTTCTTTGATGTAATGGATCAAAAATTAACCGCTCCTTCCAAACAAAAATTGTGTCTTTCTGTAATACTTTTAGTGAGAGTGCTCAGACTTAGCGGAAGTGCCAACTCTTATTTGGCTCCTCTGTAATCAGCCTAATCTGCTGGTCAGTGCCCATATTCCCCTCGTGGCTGCCTGGTGTGCAGAAAGGTGAATGCCAGCTTAGTCATTAGCCTCTGTTGGCTAAAAGCTCTGTACAGAAGCAAGGAAACGTAAGTGCTTTTAAACTTGTGAGAAGCTGGATTAGGGCTTCTACTAGGCAGTGGCATATTTTCTCATATTTTTTTCTCGTTATTGTAATTGGGGAAAACTGTTTGGAACCACAGCAGGACAAAGCAATCCCACAAGAGCATGACGGTGGGCATTTATTTCAGCATATCTGTGTCCTGAGGCCCCACTGGTACTCCTAGTTTTGAAGGCGCCAAGTCCTCTCAGCTCCAGCTACTGCAGCCAGATGGGCACACGGTGTAGTAGGCATGGTTCAGGTCTTGCGTGTTTTGGGCTGTGTAATACAACAAATTAAAGTGCAAGACTGCAGGCATTCTCAGAGAAAAAAAAAATGTACCAACAGGGCTGAAAGCAGAACAGATAATCCAGTCCAGCTTCTGGAGTCAGGAATGAAGCCCTTCCTCTACCTAACAGACATTCCTATTTCCATCCTTCTGCAAAATGTTACTTCCAACACTTGACTCCGACTGTCACCCCCAGTGCTGTCCTGCAGCCTTTAGGTGATCTGCTCCAAAAGGCACAAGGGCTTTAGCTAACTCCGAAACCTCTGGCTGTCGCAGTTTGATGTCGCAGCCCCCTGTGTAAGGTCGTCTGTGTCACTGCGTCATTAAATGACATCGTGTTTCATCACTAAGAGAAAGAGGGCTGATTGCAAGGGCCGGGACCAACAGTAATAGGCAGTACCAGTAAGGCATCTATGAGCTCATCATCGTGTTTTCCTTTCTCCAGCAGGGTTACAATCTGTCCCTTCAGGGTTTTCACTTCGCCGCACAGCACTTTGTTCCTGGCTTTTGATGCGTCGAGTTTTTTTTTCACTTCCTCGTGATTTTTTTGGAGAGCCTCGTGTTCCCCAGTGAGTTTCTGCAGACGCAAACACATCGTAGGAAATGACAGTTATAGCCTGGATGCTTTGGTGAGCTAAAGGAATCACACGTTGCCCAGCAGAATGAAAAACATGGCACTGGCATATCATATCATCCCTAAATAAGTAGAAAGTATAAATAGCACTACTCACTGTTTGCTTGCCACCATCAAAAAGGTCTGTCTGACCAGAAATACGAGGGAACTGGGTTGGTTTAGTACGTGCCAGGAAGTGTACGATAATTTTGTGCTAAAACCTAATTCTGTATGCTCCTGCTCATTCATTTGTCTCACTGTATTCCCATGGGGAAAGTGCCTTACTTCCAGATACAGGATGATGCTGCCACAGCGTCTACTAGAAGCTCTGCGTGGCACATGCTGTCTCCTGAGCCATGCCTTCACCTAGCTGGAACTGGCCAGGGAGTGTGCTAGCAGTCATGTAGCCATGGACAAGTGCAAAGGAAATTTTGGAGTGGAGCCTGAAACACAAGGGGAGAGTGGAGCCATGCAGATTACAGTTACCGAGGGAAATCTTCCCAGTGCTGCATGCCTGTGGCTATAAACCTCTCTCCTCCTCACAGCCAAGAGTGAAAGGTGTGCATTACCCCACTGCTCACTCTATTGCACGGTGAAATTGTGGGGAGAAAAGCAGCAGCTAATTAAGCTCTGGGGTGGTGCCAGGTGGCCTTTACAGAAGAGAACGCAGGAAAAGAGCTCAGGGAAACGTGCTTTGCTAGCCTGTTTGTACAGTCGACTCCCCGCTGCTGCACCCTCCCATGGTTCTTGTGGACACAGACCTATGGATCCTTTACAGCTCACGGTTTACTGCGTGCCACTAGCCACAGCCCCTTTCAAGCCCTAAACCTGTTTATTTTTGTAGCAACTCAATACGATAGATGGAGAGTAAGATCCATGTTCAAAATGCCTCTTGGAAGGAGTCCGGTGCAATTCTGAACTTTATTCTGCTCAAATGTAGGAGCCCATAGCCATAAAGATGTATGAGGTGTGAGGGGGATGCTCGTATTTAACATTGCATGGAGAATGCACACCTGGCCACGGGGAGAGGGGGATGCTCCAGAGGTTGGACGCAGCTAAGGCAGGGCTTCTTTCTACATGTGACTTCAGCACGAAGCCAGCACCAGCTGCATTGAAACCGAGGGACTCTCTGCCACTTTCTAACATCATACACCATGCCCAGTTGTCAGGTGGCCACGTTTCAGGCCAAGTGGATGCATCTGACATGTGAATCATGAAGCAAGGGGATGTATCATGTACTGCAAAGATATGCCTTGACACACGAGTACAATACAGAAAGCCAGCGTGGAAGTCTCTTGCACAGCCTGTGAAGTGTGGCACGACTTCTTCGAGCAGATTGAGTGGGTTTCCAAAATGGTCTTCAGGTAGGGTACGTAACACACACCCCGAAAGTAAGGCAAGTTATTACTCACTATGCACCCAAGTAGGACTCTGCTCACAACATTTTACCTCCAAGGCTTCTTTCTTTTCTTTTTCCAAGCTGCGAATCTTCAGCAAGTTCTTCTCTTGGGCTGACAGCTTCCTCGGATCAGTCAGTGCCAGCAGTTCCTCATCGATTTCACTCAGTGATGTTCTGCTCTTGGTTTGACCCAGCTGAGTCTCCAGCTCTCGAACCTAGGGCACGATACAGTGGTCCAGCACGAAAGAGCACAGAACCAGAGCTCAGAGCACAGCACCTGATCGTTCACTTCTTGACATTATCATGGGTACACAGAGCAGTGAATGTTGTTTTTTCTCAAATTTATATTTGCTAGGTGCTAACAAACGTGCAGACGCTTAGGGCATCTGTGCAGGAAGGAGATATGACCACAAGACCTACAGGAGATAAAGGACACATGGGAGCTCTGTGCTTTATCACAGCCACATGTGAAAGCAAGGCAGATACCCCAAAGCTTCTTGAATGCCACTAATTATGTATGTGGCCAACGGAATAATGTTAGATATCCTCTACGAGGGCAGACACCCACTTACCCATATAAATTTAAGCATCTCAGTCTTCAGCAGAACCACCATCCAGGATGTCCACATCCAAGGCACAGTTCACTAGCCTGAATATAGGTATCTGGCGCTGTTTTAGCTGCCCTGGGGTACTGGAGACACATGGCACAGGATCTACAGGACATCCATACTCCTCCAGAGCAATGGCCAAAGGTCAAAGGGATACCCTATGGCATCTCAGCTGGCGTTAGACACCAGTGTGTGGGCAACTGAATTCAGCTGCTGCATCTCAGCTATTCACTACAGATTTATTTTATGGTCAGGAGAAGGAAGCAGGATCACTTTTGATCCAGTGACTGCATTTACTGTATCACCACTGACTACAGAAGGGGCCTGTGGAGACTGGCTCCGAAATTTCTACAGTAGAGTACAGTAATAATATGTACAGCCTTCAGCTGAATCCCAGCCAGGGGGTCTAATGAAAAGAAAATGTAATTCGGCCACAGGAAAACAGAGATTAACAACTTCAGTCAATCAGAGTGCAAAAATCACAGTTCATTGGCATATAATTCAACACCAGAAAAATAGGAGGATTGCGTACCAAATTACCTGAGAGAAGTTTTATGTAAGACAGACAAACTGCCTCCCTGTCCTGAGCTGACATTTCAGCTAGACTGTGCCCTTCAGAAGATTCAGGAGTTAAAGATTTTACTTAAGTTCCCGGGGGAACAACTTGAACATCTTATCTGGCCTCAATTCTTCCCGTCTGACTTTAGGCACTGAACAAAGGTGTCTGTCAGAGCACAGGCACTGACAGGGCTCCTGCAGTGGAGAGAGGCACCTTCAAAACATCCTGGGATTTTAACTAGGCTGCCACAGCTCTCCAGAGTCACTGAACTCTCTCCTCTGACACAGATGCTAAAGATTCCCAGCTTAAATATGGAAGTTTGCATGTTTGCAATAGACTAATTAGCGTAGTCTGCAGGAATTCTGAAAGACTCTGCACACATCATTACAAGTTTAAAATTTGACACAGCACCACCATACCACGCACACACAAGCACTAAAAAACATTCTAAAAGTTACAATAAAGCTTTTTATTAAAGCAATAAAAGCAACATAAAGCATAAAGCAATGGTTGCTTTCCTCAACACAGAAAAGACTGGCTACGTATTTGTAGTAAACTCTTTGTCCTGGGACACATCTTATCAGCAGGTTTAGATGTTTTTACATTACTTAATGAAGAACCAAGAGCTTACCTCAAACATCCCACTCGGAGCACGCCGGCCCCCAGCTTACTATGCAGGCCCTGTGCAGGGTCTCAACTCACCTTGCTTTGGAGAACAAGAATTTGCTGGGCTCGTCCACGCCAGCTGCCAGAATTGGTCAAGAGACTTTGAATATTCACATCTTCGCCAACTTCATTTGCTAAAAGCTATGAAGAAGGGATTAATATCAGCAATAAGACTAGGCTGAAATACCTGTGGTGGGGAGGGGAGAAAAAACTGCTCTCTCTAGCAGGAAGCCCAAACCACTGTATCTATACACAGTAGCCTTTTCACCTGTATCTGATATCCAGGATCCCATGTGATGTAAGTTATTTTGGACCATTATCACAACACAGATTGTTGCTGCTTAGGAGGGGTTTGGCTAACATGAACGGCTTCATTTGTTAAGGTGGGTATTTTGGTATTTTAACGTTTCAGTATTAGTTGTCAGTGTGTTTTTTTTTTTTTCTTTTTTCTTTTTTTAAATGTGAGTCTGTATTTTGCTGCCTGCCTACCAAGTCTGTCAAATTGTACTGTCTAGCTGCATAGCTGGGAGTTGTGACCTGTACCCCCTGCCCCTGACACTTCATAATATGGTTAGCAAAACCAACACCACTTTATTAGGCAAATGGCCATAATATGTAGGCAGCCCGATCATGTATCAGTCGCCTTTTATCTCCCCCTTTTCTGCATTATGATAAGAACATCTACCAGGATGTGGTGACCCCCGTTACAGAACAAGCAAGCCTCCTGTTGGCATTGCGATAAGAAACATTTGCCCATGGCGGCTGTCCAAGCATAGGCACTGCGTTGTGACAGCTGTGGTGACACTTGTTATGGACCAGGGAAGCAAAACATGACATCAGACACTGCTTCTAAAATCAAGCAGCTGCAAATCCCAAGCAGGACTTAGAACAGAAGCGTTGCTGGACGGCAAAACCTGTGATCAGAGACGGTCAGGTGTGCCTCACCATCATCTTCCTTCTCCGAGGAGTGAGCGAGTGACTCATGTTCTTTTAGGTGAATTCTGAGTCTAGGCTACGATTACAGTATCACATACTTGTTTGTAGGAATTTGACCCAATCTGCAGAGTCCAGATGATTAAAAGGTACTCCAGGTGAGTAAAAATTCTAGATAATAAGAAAGCTACACTACTTACTAAAAAGTCTGTGTAACAACGAGCTATGCTGATTGCTCATTTTTTTATGTATTAATAAAGCTCTAGGTATAAGTACCCTGTGGCCAGTCCTTATTCTACTGAGGATCCCTAAAGGAACCCGCCTGTCCCCATAGCATGGGGCGACAGGTGTCAGACCGTGCTACCTCTGTAAGAGGATTTCAAATTCATCACCAAGTTTTCCCACGCATTGCTGACAGTTTTCAATACCTGCATTTATTCTGCATTACATATAACTAGAACTGAACGGGAGCAGAGCAGAGATGCTGTCTTAATACACACCCTTGCAATCAGGCACTAAGCCAACCTCTCTTGCACAGTTCTGAAACAGCCACATTAATGAGAGCTAAAGTTAGTATGACGAGCGTTTAAATTATTTATAAAAAGGCCGGCAGAGTTCTATTTTTAGAAGCATATTCTCTACTCTGATCTGCATTGCAGGTCTCTTATGCAAAGTAATGAAACCAAAGGAAGCAGAGCCCAGAGGAATGCATTAAAACCCATCGTGAATCAAGCAGGAAAAAGTTACTCTGGATGTCACTCCACCAAACTGTTTAAACGTGCTTCGGTTCAAGTGTGGGTTTTAATCTCACCAACTTCATGGGACTGAAGCCTACGTTAAAAAGTAAATACTTAATTAAATGTTTTGGAAAAGAGGAATGGGCTTGATTATATGTTTCAAGTCAGTCAAAATCTATTTTGCTGAACTGGGACTTTCAAACCTTAAAGGATCTGTACCCATCATAGCAGCAGAAATAATGGAAACAGCCATCCAGTTATAGGGGCAGGGCATGAAATCAGTGTGTGCCCACGCGCATATCTTTCCAGTTCAACCACTATTCCCCTGGTTTTGTTACCTCCTTACAGTTGACTGGAATCACGGAGGCTAACGAAAGCTCAGAGGAAAAGAAGCCTGCTCCTGATGTCACAGGGGTATACCTCCTGAACAGGATCCCAGCCACAGACTGCATCCCGGAACACTACCTTTTGCGTCATCTTCAGTTCCTGCTTTGCAGACTGGAGTTGGTTACGGTACTCCATCACTTTAAAGTTGGCCGTGGTTAATTTTTCTTGCAATGCTTTCACCTCTGGACTCTCAGCCTTTGAAGAGAAGAATGGATTTGGTAAGAACAGAATCCTCAGTGAAAACCTAAAGTTATTAAGATCCACATATCCATCAGGATCACAGAATCTTTTTTCTTCCAGACCCATTCCCTAATTTGTGGGGTATAGAGGATGTGAAAACAGAGCAATTCGGTCACAAAACTAGAGACAGGGAGACATCCTTGCCATAAGGGAAGGATATGCACAATAGGAAAGGAATGCACAATAGGAAAGAACTAAGCATCAGCTATTACTTCTCATTTCCACTCTACGATTACAATTCATACCAAGTTTCCTTCTATCTTCTTCAGAGTTGACTGCTTGATTCCTGCATCATCACCACCAAGAGAATGTATTTTTTCCACAGCTGTCTGTAGCTGGAAAAAAAATGCACTGTTATAGAATGGATACAGTGAAGAACACACCTTCATGGAAGACTAATTAGAAAAAAATACGATGGTAATTTTAATGATCCTGGATGTTTATCTGGTCTAAGAAAAAAAAAAAAAGACTTCATTTCCCCTTGTTTTTTATAAAAAAATAGTAGAAAAGCCTTTTCCTGAAATGTTTCCCAAAGAAGCCTGGGTTATTTCACTGCAAAATAACTTCAGGGAAAATGTCTCTGACTTGCTGAGATGGGATCAGTTATGGGTATTTCTGGGGGATTTTCTCATCACAGGTTCATAAAATAAGAACGTATACATATAAACGCAGATTCAATGAAGTACAGATCAGGATGTTCTCTCTGGATGCCAGTTTACTCACTTTTCAAGAATATCACAGGATATTTAATAAAAAGCACACAGCTCTTTTCACCAGAGGAACCTAAAAGGAGAAATGACTACCTAACGCCCTGCAGCTGAGATTTAGTAATGATGTTAAGTCTCTTTTTCTTCAGCTGGGACATCTCTGAAGTAGCATTTCTCAACAGGTAAAGAGTATGTCTGCTATTGCTCGCCACAGAATAGGAAGGCAGACACATTGCCCCTACTCCTCGGGATCATGTCCTCTGTTGAGGTTGCAAAGACTTCTTGCTGGACCGAAGCGCAGTGAGTTTGGAGCTGGAAAGGCCAGGAAGTGTTGCTTTAAAGGGATGGGACTTCATTCTTTGAGGTGGGCAGAAAATCTTGGTTATTTGCCTGAATAAAAGAAGGCTCTAAGGAATAGCTTCTTCATTAAAGTCGTATCTGGAGAACCAGAGAGTGCAACTCAGGGCCATCTTACCTTTCTTTGCAATAAATCCTTGCATAGACCAACCACCACTTCTACCCAGTTCATAAATTTGTTTAGGCAATGGACCGAGAGTCAGGAATTTCAGCGAGTGGTGGCAGCTGCTGGGTCACATTTCAATGATGTTTTCTGCCAACACCCATTTGCAGTCTTTGTTCATGTTCTGCTCTTTGCTAAGCGATTGCTCAATGACCACACCCTGCATTTTGTTTGTGGGAACATATCCATGTTAAAACGCTTATGATTTCCATATTTTGCAGCTTTCATGCAAGCAAAGAGCTAACAACTACGTGAAATAACACTGTTTTCCCCTGGTCAAAGTACATCCTGCGACGTGTTTGCAAGGTACCATCAATATGATTCATTTCCCTGAGTTTAAGCCATCTAGAAGCAGGCATATGGAATGAGATCCAACTCTCAAATTAACACTTTTCCTCTTCTCAGCGTGGGCGTCTCTATTCATAATTAATGGAGTCTCATCAATACAATCAGGGAAGTCTACTCTTCAGGTCACTCTACACTAGACCCTTACATTAGGTCAAGCAGATGCACTGACCGCGAGCTCTTTTTTGCCCCACACGGGTGTCTGGTCCTGTTGGAGGTGCCCAAGGGATGTGACATTAGCAGGCCCTCAGCTGCTGCACCCAGAGTGCCAGTGCTGTCATGTCCTACAGCCCTGTACGGGTGTCTGGGAGGTCAAGTGGCACCTCAAATGGTACTTTTATGCTTTGTGCGGGTAACTGAATTGTGCTTTAGTTGTCTTGTTCTATAATCAATGGAAAAAGATGAGTGGGTCTCATCAGCTTAGCGTAAAAGTTACTGAAGAGATGTGAGTATCTGCAGCTTCCTATATGTGATAGCTCTCCTTACACCTCACTCAACGTTTTTGATAGGTATCTCCCACTCTTGAGCACTGCTTTAGTCCTACCCTTCCTTCACATCTTCATACAGCTCTTCTGAACAAACCCATTCCAAAAACTCAGCCAATGATCAATGGTTTGGAGAAGAGCCATCCCAAAGGAGTCTGTGAGAAAATGGCCTCAAGCTGCACCAGGGGAGGTTCAGGCTGGAAACGAGGAGACATTTCTGCTCAGAAAGAGCAGTCAGGCGTTGGGACGGGTTGCCCAGGGAGGTGGTGGCGTCACCGCCCCTGAGGGTGTTCAAGGAAAGGTTGGACGCGGTGCCTGGGGACATGGTTTAGTGGTGACATTGGTGGGAGGGGGATGTTGGACCTGATGACCTCAGAGGGCTTTTCCAGCCCTGATGATTCTGTGATTTGATGAAAACACAGACCAGGGCATGGCTTCACTGGGGCCCAACCGTGGTTCATCTCTATCGCAGATGAGACAGGTTGACTTCTTTTGTCTTTGATTTTGATGGTGCTGGTGTCCAAGGAACAGATTAGTTCGTACCTGAGGTGCCTATCTCTGCCCTGACCAGCACAGTTTCTTGAGAATTTCTGTTTACTTTGACTTTCTTTCCTGAAGCGTCTGCAATTCCTTTCTTTTAGGTCAATACCTGACAATATTTTACATTTCTGGTTGAATAATGGTCTTTACACTTCTGTAATAGAGGATTATAAGCAAGGTATTTTTTCTTAAAATTATTTGCATCTTGCTCCCCTACTTATGTAACTTCACAGGTCCTCAGCTACACCAGGTATTTCTTAGCCAGCCTGCCAGCTGTGTGACAAGGCCCTTCTGAACTCTTTGGATTTATGCAGTTCTCAAATCTGGCATCTACCACTTCTTGATCTTTCAAGTAACTGGGATCCAATTCAGATAGCTGAATGACTCATGAAAATAAGCGACTGTGAAAGATGGAGTCAAAATGCATTTGTCAGACAGAGCGATAAGCATTATCGATGCATTTAAATGATGCCTTCTGAGGAGGCAAAGTGAAGAAAAACGCACTAAAAATGATCGAAAAAATTAACCAATACTGCACAAGGAAGATCAGCAGTTGCCAATGAGCATAGTAAACACTGACATCGGGGCATCTAATTTTCATTTCAGCAGTCACCTGAGGGAAATTAGTCCTGTGAAAGGTCAGCCTATATAGAAACATTGTAGTAAACCAGAAGAATACAGCTGGCTGAGTGAAGACTTTCCATCTTAAGTGACATAGTTCGTTATCGCCTCAGTTCAGAAAGCACTTAAACTATTTGTGTTTCAAATACAAGCGAATGTTGCTAACTGGCATTTCATACATCTTTGGCTCATTATTTTGTCTCAGCTTACTGATAGCCTCTCCTAGCTCCTCCTTTCTGCAAAGGTGGGAACGGCTGAGGGCACACATCCCTCCCTCCCAGCGTGGACAGAAATGACAAGAACTCAAAGCAAGCATGAATGCAAGAGCAAATTCCAAATGGCAACATGAATCAAACCCACAGCTGCTACAGCTCCTCTGTCCCAAAAGCTGGATTTCTTTGTTTCTTTGAAAAAAAGAGAACAAGAAAAATGCCTCACTTCTCTCTCCAGCTCTTTGACTTTGTTATTCAGTTGCTTCACTTTGGCTTTTTCGCTCTCAGTCTCGGCAGTTATCTCACGATTCTTTTTGGCCAGTTCAACGATTTTAGCAGCGGCAACGTCCCCCGCTAAACCAGATGTCCCTGAAAAGCACACATAAAAGCAAAGGACATATCTTACAGGCAAGATTCAGAATAGACAATGCTTTTGTTCTCTGTCCAGCGCACAGTGTACTTTTATTGTCTGAGCCATCTCTCCCAGCGCCGTGCCAGGCACATAAATGACGAAGCGAGGGAAAAGGGGCATCAGTGATCCAGCTGGACTGCCTGGCCCTTTGAGCCAGCGTCACACCGCGGCTAGCAAAGCCACGTTTCACGCTGTAGGAACAGCCACACGTGAAGAGGCCACACCAGTGGTTCTAGCAACACACACAGAAAGGGGAGAGTGGTTTTCTGCTCGTGGCATATTGTGGCATTTGTGGCATGTTACAGAAAAAGACAACATTTTGTTTTGCGCTGGTTGTTTACTCCTGGAGGAGTCGCCGAAACAGAGGTGCAAACTTTTTCTAGACATCTGTCCTTAAAGGTCAGGAGCACTACTACAGCTGACTCCTGGATAACAGCCAGGAAATTTCATTGTGCCTATTTATAAGTCCCTCGCGATAACGCACGCAGCCTTACTGTATTACTGTGCTCTTCTAAACACACGCTTCGCTCTCCTCCTCCTCAGAGAGGGGCTGAGCAGTGTCACAGAGAAAGTAATCCCCAGGACTGCCTTCTGTGTCACCTGGCTTTTGTTAACATCACACACGTGAAGAAAAGTTCTTGCCCAAGTGCAACGTCGATATAATTGCATCCGGCATGCAAGAAAACCTCTAGCTCAGCAATGAATACCGGCCTGCAATAACCAGTTATGTTTGGCATATATAATGCTCATTATTTTAAGAGTTCCCACTGATCTTCCTTATCTGATGTGCTCCCTCTTTCATCTAGAAGCTACTTTTTCCTTAGTTTTCCTAACAAATTACGGCCACTAAGGATCACAGGACACACGAAACTAACCAAAACCCAGGCTCTTCCTTCCACGTGATGGCCCCTGAATGCATTGCACGTGTTTAATTAAAGCTCTTTCTTTCCCTGAAATGTGTCCGGGTCTCTTGCCCCAAAGTAGATAGGTAAGGCATGGCGCAAAATGCCACCAGCTGGCATCTCAGCCAGCCAAGAAGCTGCAGCAGCATTTCTGGCTCCTGGTTTTGACCCGGTAATAGCCTATCACCTCTCCTAAACACAAGCCACAGGTAATTATTACGAGTGGAGGCGTACGCATTATTTGGTTTCGCTTATTGCTGGTTTTCCCCTTCTCTACCGGCCTGGTCATCGCTGCTGTCCTGAACAACAGTGGCACCCAGTGGAAGAGGTTCCAACTGCACAGTTCAGCCTTCAAAGGACACCCAAACCGCTTTCAAAGCTGGACTTTTCGTTCAGCCAGCGTGCTGCATGTGTCCTGTTCAGGCAGTTAAACAAAAGAAGCCTGAATAAGGAATTTAACACTATGTAGCAGAGAAAACCTCTAACACTGCTCCTTGACATTAATATAAAGGCTTCTAGAGTCATCATTTTTTGTGCTCATCGATGCAAGTTTGCAGTAGATCTGTGAGGAGCAGGGACTAATGTGTATCCCCACAGCACTACACTTCTTTAAAGGGAAGTATCACTTTCAAAAACAATATTCTGTGCCTCAGTTCTGACCCGGAAACCTCAGACATCTTTTGGTCCTCCCAACAGCTCTTTCTATGATGGGGAGCAGCAGCATTCGTATTTTGCAGCTCATGAAACTGAAGGAGAGTAAGACGCAGACCTTAAGCACACATGCCAAGCCACATGTGTGTGCTATCACGTCAAACCACAGCAAGGAACTCCTCACGGCCAACAAAGCCATGAGACTCTCCCGAGGGGGGAAATGTCAACGTTTAGGTAACTGCAAACGCCAAACAGGGCCAGCTTAGACCCTTGCAAGTTTAGGCAGCAACAAAGTGTTGACTATGTAAGTATATTCTCAGGTGTCAATTTCCAAAATCCAGAGACAAGAGGCTTCGGTGCTACGGCATATTACTGCCCAGCTCAACACCAAATCTCAGAGGCCAGTTGTTTCTCAGTTAAAAGAGCTGATTTTGGTTCATCCTAGCAGAAGCTTTTTAGAGAAGAGTAAATGGAGGCAAGCACAATGTGAATGAAATACTCCTTTTTAAGCCTAAAGCAGGTGAAGAGATGTCACATTACTGTTTCCCGGCCAGGAGGATTATTTGGCTCACAATGACTCCGTTATCCTGCCTCTATTGTCATCAGCATCAAGCAAACCCTGGAACTAACACGGTGTGAATGCAAAGCTCCCGCCGTTACCTGACAAAGCCAATCTGTCCTCCTGCATTTTTTTCTGGAGTTGCTTTATTTCAAACTCTTTCTCTTTCACCAGTTTGTACAGCCTGCAGTTCTCATCCCGGACCTCTCGAAGCTGATCCTGAAGTTGCTCGTTCTCAACTTCAAGCAACCTGGGGGAAAATAAGTCGTAACGACAACAAACGTCGCCATGATGTGCTTCAAAACAATGCTTCCAGAGATAAAATGAAAAGACTGTGTGCTGGATGAGCTGAGCTCACCAGGAATGAGTTTACTGAATTAAGCAGAACACCCTGAACCTCAGGTCAGAACAGAAGCTGATCATCTGATATCTGATCTATTCAGTTCATTTACGTCTTCTTCAAAAATTCTGCATTTCCCCACGTTTTCTGGGGCACAACATCACAGAGTAGGCATCTTTTTAGGGCTCTTAAGGTTACAGAACAGTCTCATCTCACTCATTCTTACTTATCTGGTTCATCAGAGGAAAGCAGGAAGGCTTGCCATTCAGCATCTGTGACATTCAGCCTTTACTTCCTCTGCTTACCAAAGCCACCAGAATCCAACAGAGCATAAATTACAAAAGCTGCTACTGAGGTTCCTTCTTTAAAAATGAACGCTTCAGAGCAATTCACCAGAGGCCAATTGCCTGTGTCCTCATCCGATTTTTTTTGGTATCCCACCAGGACGGACTAGCATCAGTTTGTATTGTTAATGTCACTTTTTGGAATTCATTTAAGAACAAAGACTATCAAAAAGCCCTCTGCATGGGAGGAAACGGCCTCGCTCCTCCAATTCTTTGGTACATTTAGTAACATTTATGGGTTTCATCTCTCTCAGGCACACAGAGGATGAACAACTTTAATCTCTTTGCTGTCCTTACACGGTGGTTCCTCCAAATGTAAAATCTAGAAATCAGGGCCGCGGGGACTCAATCAAACTGTGGGCACACAGGCATCTACCTGAGGCGCCCCACATTTATCAGAGCCCCCCGTGTGAGGCCAGCAGAAACGATGCAGGGTCCTCGTCTGAGTCCCACGGGGATGCTCCTGATGTACCCTCGGGCACCCCAAACACCACCAGGCACCTATGGCAGGCGGCTGAACTGAGCCTGAGGTTCCCATTACCTGCAGTGTGACCTGGGTAGCTACACTGTGGTGATTAAATCAGAGTCCCACACCTTTAGCCTACACAGTGACTGCTCCAGACTGCAGCCGAAGCAGGAAGCAGGCAGCCTGAGTGATCGTAGAGGGTTGGATGTAGGCCAGTTGTTCCAGTGTACGGCTGTGGATATAAGCGTAACGAGAGGGATAAAAGCATTTAGGACTAGAGGGAATGGCCTCAAGTTGCACCAGGGGAGGTTCAGGTTGGAAATGAGGAGACATTTCTGCTCAGAAAGAGCAGTCAGGCGTTGGGACGGGTTGCCCAGGGAGGTGGTGGCGTCACCGTCCCTGGGGGTGTTCAAGGAGAGGTTGGACGTGGTGCTTGGGGACATGGTTTAGTGGTGACATTGGTGACAGGGGGATGTTGGACCAGATGAGCTTGGAGGGCTTTTCCAGCCTTAACGATTCTGTGATTCTATAACCACAGCCGGACGTCGGCTTTCTCAATAGCCACCTGCATATTTTCTCTTCTAGTTTTAGCAAGCCTTTGGCTCAAGCTGGGCTTTAGCTGTTAAACGCACGCTGCATGTGTGCATGTCAGAATAAACGACCCCTTAAAGCACTGTCATAAACAGCAGAGTCAATTTATAAGATGATTCACAACCCGTAATTAAGCAGTGGACGTCTGTTCCAAAGCTGCAAATCAAAGGGAGATCAAAGGCAGCTGTTTACAAAGGAGAAGAAAGAAAGCAGCAATCTAAGCAGAGAAAAGACAAAACTAAGTTATTCCCACATGTACCACTCACAGAAGCGAACAACAAAACCGTGCAGATTTAATGAGGGATACACAGAAACATTTTCAACCTTTACGGAACTAACATGAAAAAACGGTTCTAAGCTCCCGGCACACCTGGTCAGCGATGTCTGCCTCAGAGCTGGCTTCCAAATGGTGACAAATGGGTGGAAATCCCAACTGCAAAGAGCTGGAGTCTCCTCTGAGAGACTTCTACGCGTTACAAAGGAGGTTCTACCCAAGTGGTTCAGCAATGGAAAGTCAGACAAAAGCAACAGGCCACAGAAAGCCAACCTGGTTTACTGCAGTTCAAGGGAAGAGAGCTGGGGAAGCTTGTGAGCGAGGGCTGTGCCCGAAATTCAGTGTTTTTCCCCGCTCTGTTAGGGATTCTCCACGTGATGGGGAAAATCACTTAATCTGAAATGCACCAAACAGACCAGGGAGGATAAAGTCACACGCACGCACACAAACAAAACCGAAAAGACAGACTGAAATGTCAGCTAAGCGCTTGCCTGAACAAAATTTGGATGCAGGAACAGAAAGATGGAAAAATGAGCTCCCAAGGCCCAGAGGAAGGGAGACTTCTGGGCAGAGAATGCTTTCAGGGCGCTGCTGTAAACAGCACTGCCACGCTGAAGTCGCTGCCGCTGCAGACCACACGGAGGGAGCCCTGGTTCTCTGAAACGAGTTCCTAACGTCTTATCTTGGCAATCCTGCAAAGCAGCATCCGTGCATCCTGGTGAATCCCCTCCAGAAGCAAATCCTGACTGGATGTGATACACTCGTAACCACTCTTCTGCCAAATGTAGATGTACCTGAACAAAGGGCAACGCAAATAAACCTGCAGTGTGCTACACCTGCTACGTCAAAACGGGGCTTTGAACAGTCAGTGCTGCTGAAAGCAGAGGTAAGCAACAGCTCCTGAATTACTCAGACCTCAGTTTCTGAACTGCAGGTGGCAGAGAAGCAGCCCCAGAGTTGCTGGGACTCTTGTACTCTGCACCTCGCTGCACCAGGATGTTACAGGAGCTCCTCAGCCCCACCTTATGCCCAAAGAAATCCACACCCAACACGTGGGAATGAGTCTCCCTCTGCATTTAAAAAGAAAAAACTGATTCAAGTCTGCTCGCTGATCCGTACGTACTATCAGAGAAAATGCTGAAGGGACGAGGACAGCTGGCAGAGGTCAGACCAGAAGCTTACACTTGGCCAATCAGCCAGCCACAGAGAGGGACCTGTGTGTGAAGGAGGGAACGGATGGCGCAAGGAGGAGAGCACCAGGTTATTTCTGGACGCTCAGCTCCCTGTTTTGTACAAACACCACGTTCCCAGAAGCACCTGAAAGTTTCGGCGGCTCGCTCCCAGGCTCATCACAGGAGCTCTGCTGCAGCTTCTGTACTCAGGCATTCAAGGACGCGATCTTCAGAACAAGCTGATCAGGGAGCTGCCCAGAGTAACACAGAAGGAAGACCAGCATTTAGGGCCCAATAAACCTTGCTTAGTGGCCTGATAAACCTTGGTAGAGGTGCCCTTCCCACTCTGGATTCTGGGAGGGAAAACTGTCTCAAAGGTATACACCTCAGTGCGTGTACCGCAGCACATCACCCTACCGTGACGCCAATAAAACAGCTTGTGGGGCGAAAGCTGTAATCTGGATCACTGAAATGACCTGAGATAAAACTACCCTTGCCCCAGAAAGTGAATTCAATTTCCAGCACAGCCCTGAAAACAGCTGTGTCAGCACAGTCGCAAGTAGTGAGCAGAAGCAGGAATTTCTTAGGCTGCCTTCGCCACTAACAGGGAGCAAATCTCAGAACAGCCAACGCTGCGGTAACTGCAGACATCTCTGGGATGTGTCCAGTTCCAGACCTGTTCCAGTCTGTGAAAATAAATTAATTAGGTCGGAAGGAGACACTGACTACATCCTAGAAGGAGGATGAATGATCTGAGCTGGGGTTCCAAATCTGGGCCAGTAAATTGATTTCTGCACTCAGCTCCAAAAGCAAGATTCAGGAAGATCCACAGCAGAATGCCCAGTGTCCAGACAATCCAGATACTCACCAGTGGGTGAGGTAAGGCCCAAACCCTTGCCACCAGGAAGATTTACAACCCTAACTCGTACATCCCTGTCAAGTATCTTACCTGTGAGGCAACCCCACCTATGAGACTCTCCTATATTTCATCTCCTGTGGCTGTCTTTTGACTTACTAAATCATGTCACACTGCACAGGTACGTGGGGAACAACGTTCTGGGCTGCAGGCCTTTGGCTTGTACCCATTAGCTGCATGACGCTTTGCACATACTGGTCTTTGGAAATTATCGGTGTAGGAAACCTGTTTACAAGGTGAGGCAGGAGCTAACCAGCAGCTCAAAGGACGCTAGTGATCGTGGAGTGACTGGAGGTGGGCAGACGGCACCCAGCTGCCCTTAGCACGTCGCCTCAATCCCTCCGTCCTTCCTTCAGCTCTTCGTTCGTGAAACTCTGATAACAAAGAGCACCTAACAGTGCTCTGAGGCTAAACGTACCAGAGACAGTGAGTCTCTTCTCAGGCTACTGAACGCCTAACACGTGAGGACGAAGTGCTCTCTTATTGTGAGTTTCATAAGATCATACGCAAAACACAGTTCTGTGACCTCCTGAGGGAACAGTGCTGCTACACCTTTACCTTTTGCTGTCATCTTCAGTTACAGGTTGTTCTGTTTCAAACAGGTTTAGATCATTCGGGATGCCGAAAGTCTCCTTTGCATTGCCATTGTTAGCCTTCTGACTGCTCTGCTTGTCCTTTTTCCTCTCCATTAGATTCTGCAGCTTTCTTTGCTGTTGTTCCTGAAGAGCCTTAAACTGGCTTTTAAAATGCTCCTGTGCTTTGATGTCTGACTCCATGGTTTACTAAAAGCATCGCGGGAGGAAAATGAAGAGCAACAGAGAGCAGAGATCAACATCACATTCAAAACATCCTCTTCTAACAGCTGCCTTGTAGTTTTTCCACCCCGACCTTTGCCGTCTCCCTGCCACCTCCTCCTCCTCCTCTCAGCCACTGTGCTCCTCAGCCTCACGGCCTCGCTTTAAGGGCCCTTTTTTTCCATAAACGGCTTTCAAACAGAAAAGCCTTCAGGTCTTTTTCGCTCTAGCATTCAAAAAGCAATGCTTTAAAACGCTTGTAAACGTATCTGTTTAAAAGAAATGTTTTTAGAGAAGAGCAAGTTGGAGGAAAACCCAAGCAAACCGAGCAATCAAACCATGCAACTTCTAGTTTTTATGACTAAAAGGAACACTGGCTGGTTGCAGCTCAGGCCCATGCAGCCTTCCTCCCCAGGTTTCAAAAAAAGACCCAAATCCCCCCATTTTTGGGCTAAGCTGGGACCGACAATGAGAGATCTCTGCTCATCCTAAACACCAGCAGCGCGGCTTACAACTTTCCCCTCAATTTGCAAGCAGCGAGTGCCACCGAGCGTGACCCACCCGGGCACGGAGCAGGTCCCGAGGGCCCCACCACAGCTCAGCCTCCCCTCAGAGGGTGGGGTCCCCGCATGACTGCCACCAGGGGCCTGACCAGGCCGCGCTGCCTCCCTCAGCCCCAAGCCTTCGGACCACGCCTCCCTCCCTTCCAGACCTCCTCCGGCCGCCTCCCCCCACCCCGTGGGCCCACCTACGCCGCCCCCCGCAGCCCCCAGCCCGGCGACGGCGCCCCCGGAGCGAGGCCCGGGCCCAGGCTTCAGGCTCCCGGCTAGGCCGCGGCCTCACACGGTTGCCATAGCAACGGGCGGGCGGCCCGGGCCGCGCATGCGCCCTGAGCCGGCCGTCGCTCTCCTCAGCGCGGCCGCCATCTTAACGCCCTTGCCCCCCCCGTCCCTCAGGGCTGCAGGGCGGCCACGGGTGAACGCAGCTCCTTCTGCCCGCCCCCCTCTCCGCCCTTCTCAGGGAGGGCTGGGGTCCTCCATGGCAGCCCCGTGCCCTCTCAGGGCTTTTTTTTAATCCCTATGTACCCCCCTCACTCAGTCCCCACCCCCCCCCCACCCCGGAGGCTTTGCGCACAGGGGAGCCCCGTCATAAACCCACAGTCAAAACTCAACCAGCTCCGTGTCTCCACTGCTCACGGATGTTTATTCATATCATATTTTATTCGTATCATATCACATGCTGCTCAACAAATGACACCGGTGCAGGGTGTATCTTGCTTTATTAGACCTCCTCTTGTCACACTGCCACCATGGAATGTAAGCTAGTCAGAGAAAATCTTGCCTTTTTTTTTTTAAAAACAAATTTGCTTCATCAACACATTTTTGTTGCTGCTGTTAAGAGATTCAAGGGGTTCCTGTGTAAAATAACACTGGCGCTTTGCAGAGAAAGGTTTTACATCTCACGAAGTATGAGGGTGGCTTTTCAGATTCAAACATTTTAAAACTTCTGTGGGGAATGGTACTGCAAAAGTCAGAGCTAGATCATATATTTTAAAAGCATTAGAACACCAAATCGAAGTGCATTTTAAATGTTACATTTAAATGTTACCCAGAAGAACACTGTAAATAAAATTACAAAATACAGTAATCTAAGCATCTGAAAACCTATAGTAAAAATAGGGAGCCGGTGTTTTCATCAACAATTAATAAATATAACATTTAAATAGCTGAAACACACCACATACTTATCTTAAGCCTTAAATAAAAAAATAAAATAGATGTCTATAGGTATCTCGATATTTTAGAAGTCAGTGCTGCTAGAAGCTTCTAAATTACACAGCTGGAGGCTGACAAATATACAGGATAGGAAGTGACAGCAGAACATTCACAGCATTCACAATGCTGTCTTACAGATGTGGCCTCTACCTAACAGAAGCTAGTTCAAACTGTCACTTTGGGCAACAGCAGCAAGAGAAGTCACCAACTGCAGGATTGAGCTAACACTCAAGGGGAAGATAAAGTGATTGTACTCTACTATATCCCCTAAAAATTGGGATAGAGTAGTGTAAATCAAAACGAACCAGACCCTGATACCCATTTTACTTAGTATGCAATCATTTAGACTGCCAGCCTCGGGACAGCGTACCATACACAAAATAAAGGGCAATTCTCTCAAGCCACATATTTTTTTCCCCTCAAGAACCCCTCAATATTAAGTTGATAGCTGCAGTACACAGGCCACCACCAGCACAGAGGTTTAGGTTCTTCCATTATTCCTTGGGCTTTATGACATACTCCCGTAGCATTGAATACAGCACACCTGCATGACAAAAAAAAAAGTATTAGAAAGCTGGGTTAAATATGAAATGAAGGGTTTCAAAATCTGAACACTGAAGTTCTGAGAAACCAAAGTAATATTTCCCTTACTCTGTTTCATTCTCTCTTTAAACAGCCATGATGAACACTACAGAATTCGTTATACACAGGAACTTTTCCTAGTTTAGTGGTATGCAGATCCCCAGCCAACTCTAGTTCACTTTGCAGCCAAAGTCAAGCTTTGCTCTTTTACCTCCTGGGAATACAGTACGGGCAAACAGCGTTTCATGGGATATAAATTCACACACACACACAGCCGAAACACTTAAATGAGACCCAGGAAGCTGACTTTCCAATGCATTAAGTTCAGAAACAGCAACATATTTTCAAGGGAAAATATTAACAGCAGATGGCCTTTTTTTCTTTGCCTCTAATTTCAATATCTGTAGAACCACACGTACCATCCACATCTAAAAGTGGTCAAAACTTCTACTCCCAAAGTTAGTGGAGTTTAATACTGAATACACGTACTTAAACATTATGTGAACTCTAGGAAGAGTGATCAAACAGGCATAAATATTTATATGTAGTAGCCTGAATGTTTCCACCCCGAGGGTTTTTAACACACGCCGATGTTATCCACCAGCAGAAGAGGTGTGAGAGGGTTTACGTGACCCAAAGGACCCATGACAAGAACCTCCTGCTCGGTACCTACCACACGTTATTGCTCCCACGACAAAGCCTTGGGCTGCCACACGCATGTGAATCAGATGAAGCGACATTTTCATGTTCCCTCGGTGCTTCAGTTTGTAGAGCCCATAGCCCACCACCGCGGCGAAGCCAGCCATCCCTGCAAAGGAAGGAAGGCATTCGTATGAGTGAAAATCACCTCCAACATCTCAGTGGCATTGATCTATCTAAAGAAGAAATCCTGGGACTAAGCCTGGTTGTGTCCAACGCTATTTGTGTATAGAGGTCCCTTTTTCTTCCTACTGCTTTCACTTGAGTGCCATCTCCTTTAACACACAGCAGGCAGAACAATGATTTCCACTGGTGTTAAAACGCGACAGCAGACTCTCACAGTACATTCTCAGGGTGTCACGGAGTTTCCTTGATATTTTTCAGAGGGCACAAGCGCTGCTCGCTTTCTTAGAGGGAACCTCACACCAAGAACACCGCTCGGCTTCAGCCAGGACACTCAGTGCTGCTGGTGCACAGATGCATCCTGACATACCACCTGCCCGCTGAGGGTGTTATTTTGGGTTGTCACATTTGGCGTGCTTTCACCGGGACAAGTTCTAAGTCACTTGTCCCACACCGTGGGTCTGAGGTTCAGCAACACTGTTCGTTTTAGTGCTTGGACGGACCAAACACAGCCCAGGCGGTGCCAATTCCCACCACGGACACCGATGCCCTCACAGAACAGCGGTGCGCAAAATATCCCAAACCCAGTCCCTTTTATTCCGCATTTAGGATGATTATTTACATAACCCAAAGAAAGCTGCCAAGTTTTAAGGGCTGTGTGTATTTTACTGCTGAGAACCCAGACAGCTTGGCTGCCTGAACAGGAGCGTGACCAGCTCCAGTTGAGACCAAACACCCTTTCCCTGTGCGTGATTCACACGATAGCTTCATTAAATACAAACTAAGAGTTCTAGGGCCTTCAAGCTAGCTCTAACTCAGGCTGAAGGTAAACTCTGCTAATCTGCCTGCAAGAAGCTGGACTCGCCGAGCCCATCGTGAGCTGGAGAACAAAGTCCTGTGACCACAGAAACCAGCAGCTATCTGCTGGCAAGGAACAGCCCACCCCGGCTGACCCGTCTGCCCTCCATTTAAGGCGGCTGGAAATCAAAACCCATCTCCCGTCAGAGGCAGTTCCTGATCAGAGGAAAGTTCTCAGGGCACACAACCCTCTCCTCGAGGCTTTTTCGGGTCTCAGCAGAGAGGCTGAGGATTTTAACAACGTCCTTAAGCCGGGTAACCACTGAACCTAGTGTGAAAATGCGTTTGGACTAAGGGATGGCCACACAGAGAGGTGAAACCTTCAGCAGGTGGGATGAATTTTGGATACTTTTGGTTGGGCTTTTGTTAGCTTGAAAGTCACTGTGTGGTGATCACGCAGCTCCCAGTCCCTCCAGAACGAGACACCGTCCTCACCACCTACCAGGATCACCCAAACATGTTTTTTTTAAACTCACAACTTTCTTTTCTCTAGGTTCTGGGCGCTCTGCTTAAGATGAGGGGCCTCATTGATTTCTCCCTCCACCTGGGAGCAAATACCACCCCAGGTAGAAGCTGTTACTACAGCCCAGCCCTGCACGAGGAAGTCATTTCAGAGCAATTTCCTTTTCACGGTAGGTGACCGTGTTTGCCATATTGATTCCCCAGGAGGAGATTGCCTATGAATCCACATTTTCCCCCACTTGATCTTACCGACGGGCACAAACGGCGTCTCTTTAAATTTCCGCAGCAGCTTCGACGTCTGGCTGCTTTCCGCCTCATACTCGGAGAACACAGATTCCTGACCGGACGACATGGTGCCTGCAAGGACGGGGAGCCTCCCTGGAGGTTTTGGAGATGAGAAGCGCAGAGAAATTTGTGGAGGAAGGAAAATCCCCCGGGTATTCTACGAGCGCGAAACAACTGACGAGGGCCTAGAGCTGCGCCGACGCACTGCACAAAGCTGGTTTAAATTCGAGTGAAATTTCGGGAAACGAGCCCCTGACGTACTAGAATGGGGCAGAACAGGAAAAAACCAAGCAGCAGCACATTCCCACCGCCCCAAAAACCGGGCACCGAGGGCACCGAGGGCACCGAGGGCACCGAGGGCACCGAGGGCACCGCCCCCCCCCCCAGCCCGGCCCCGCTCCCCCCAGGCCGGCCCCGCGCTCACCGCCCCCGCCGGGTCTCGAACCCGCGAACCCTCGGACCGCCGCCGCTCCGCGCCCGACCTCCGGCACCGGCCGGCACCGCGCCCCGCCCCCCCCGCTCTTATTGGCCGACCGCGCCCCGCCCGCCCCGCTCTCATTGGTCCGTCACGCCCCGTCTCGCCTGAGAACTACAACTCCCAGCGCCCCGCGCGGCGCCCCCGCTTTCCGCCGGCCAATCCGCAGCGCGGGGGGGCCTCCTCCCGGCGCCATTTCGCCGCCGGGCCAACCTCCAAGTCCTTATATGGGCAAGAGGCGGGGCAGGGCGTGACGTCACGCGGGGTGGCGCGGAGGCGCGGGGAATCCCCGGGCGGCGGGCGCGCCAAAAGGCGGCCGTGTGCCTGCCCCGGCGTGTACGTGCTCCTCACCTGATAATTTTTATTGCTATTTTTCTTAATTTTTCTTATTTTTTCCTCATTTTTCTTAATGCTTGCTGCTCCGGCAGGCGCCAGGAGCTCGCTCCCCAAAGTTACAGGAGTTTGGGGTTGAGCCCGGCGCGTTGCTGCGCTCCCAAGTTGGTTTTCAACCTGCTCCTCCCAGGAGGGAAGGCAGAGCGCTGCTTTTTCTGCGAATTGTTTGAGTTTTTGCTTCAGAAATGTGTTGGTGCAAAGCCACGTTTTGACATCAGATGGGATTTTTTTAGCACGGGGCAAAGGCAGGCCCTGCGTTCCCTCCATCTGATTTCCCTGCCAGTGAATTGCCTTTTTATTTTTTTTATTTTTTTCTTCTGAATTTCGGCTTTCCGGCAGGCCTTGGTTTGACCCCTCTGTATGCCAGGCTGGGGATTTTAAAGCCCCGAGACAACTTAGAAATGGTTCTGGACTTCAACAGCAGGACCCTGGAACAAAAATCCCCTTGGATCCTGCAGATCCTAAAACCTTCCCCTAAGTGAGGCAGCAACTTGACTGTGAAAGAGCAAAGGAATGAGGTTTTCGGAGCCCCCTGCCCCATTTTTGTCTCAGGAAAGGCAGAGCCCCATTCCTGACCCGCAGCGTTTTCGGCAGCAGGAAAAGCAAGCAGCCCAGCCAAGCGTTTGGTCGTACCGCTGAATTTCGCTAAGTGCGCTTCCCATTACCGATAACCTCGTTACCTTAATTGCCAAAGCCATTAAGGATCTGCAGAGTATAAAATGAAAAAAAAAAAAGAAATCTATGCAATTACCAGTTCCTGAATTGAATTAAAGTCTGGTAATAAATGGCAGCGAGGGCTGCTCTTGGCTGTGGCTGGCACAGGCACATCTAATCCCCTGCAGCTCCGAGCGATACGTGCTCGGGGGGAGAAACTCGATTAAAAACCCAAACTTACTTTGTTTTTGTTGCTGGGCTAATGAAGCTACACTCACCTGGAGCAGCCTCGTTCAAGGCCTCTGCTTTGTGAGCGGCGTTTTGCTGCCTGCTGACGGGGGCATTGCCCACACGGTTGTGCTCGGGGGCTTGCAGGGGAGGGCGCAGGGCTTCATTTCCAACCCAAACCTCCCCTGGCGCAACTTGAGGCCGTTCCCTCTGGTCCTATCGCTCGTTATCTGTGAGAGGAGGTCGACCCCCAGCTCCCCACACCTTCCTTTCAGGCAGTTGTAGAGAGCAATGAGGTCTCCCCTGAGCCTCCTCTTCTCCAGACTCAACACCCCCAGTTCCCTCAGCCGCTCCTCACAGGACTTGTGCTCCAGGCCCTTCACCAGCTTCGTAGCCCTTTGTAGCCATTCACCGGGGGGTTTCAGCCCAGTCTTTGCTACTCTCCCTTCGTTTCTTTAAGAACATTGATAAGGAACATTATTGAAAGATTTCTGAAAGCCCAGAAAGGTCCAAAATATAACCGGCTCAGTCCTAACCCCACACTTGTCTCATCTCAAACAGCTCCAGCATATTCGTTTCCCTCCCCAAAAACTGTTTTTTCCCCCAAAGTCCCCATCCCTGGAGGTATTTAAGAGATGGATGCACCACGAAGGGCCGTGGTTTAGTGATGGGGCTCGGCACGACCTGATGGTTGGACTCGGTGATCTTGAAGGCCTTCTCCAACCTAGATGATTCTGTGATATCTACTACCTACAAAAATATCTGCTTATTCTGCTCCTCACCCTGTTCCCACCAGTGTGCTCCAGGTGGAAACCTAATGAACCCCTCAGTCGTGTCCTGGAGGGGTAGCACGCCCTGGCTCCATGGTGCTGGGGCCCCATCCTGGCCCCCGTCCCGTGGTGAAGGGATGCACGGAGAAGGGGAGAGACTCTCGAGAACCTGACCCCAGCTTTTGTGTGCCCACAGACAAAACGGCGGAGACCTGGAGGATCTTTTTGCCCACCTTGAGTTGGGATGATGTCCAGAGCCACCGAGAACAGGACGGGAGCGGTACCAGCAGGCAGACCCCACTGCTCCTTGCCTGAACACTGAGGAAAGCAGGGACGAGGATCCTGCAGCATCCAGATTAACTGGAAAATAGTTAGATTTGTTGGAAAAAACAACAACAACAAATTCTGCGCTGGCCAGAGAGGTTTCCTGGGCAGTCCCCAGGGCATCTCAGTGCCGAGAGCGAGCGGGTTGGATCCTGCCTGTGGGAGCCAGGAGGCTGCAGGGTGGACATCACCTGAAGGCCCGTCTCTTTCTCAGGCTGGGGCAGATGTTTCCAATAGTTAAAGTGTTTTTTTTTTTTTTTTCTGGTAAAATAAATCCGAAAGAACATGTTGTCACATCAGGGGTTGTTACGTAGCGAGCCTCAGGCCAACGAGGAAAACGAAGCGCAGGCTGCGTGCTGAGCAACCCCAGGATAGGGGAAGCGGAGCCAGGGCGGTTCCACTGAGCTCATGTTTCCTGCCTGTCCTCTGACACCATGACGGGAGGTTTCTAAAGCCTGAGTCAAGCTCTGGCAGGATGGGAACTGCCCGCCGTGGAGAAGCGTCTCTCGTAAGTGTGTTTTCTCTTTTGTGCTCGGAGATAAAGCCGTGGGAGAAACCTGGGGAGGTTCCTTTTTTTCTCCTTGAAGGTTGGCCAGCTCCGAGCGCTGGCACGCGGGCGGGCTGGGATTAATGGCAGCGCACAGCCCACGTCGTTTTTGTCAGGGTGCGAGCAGCAGCACAGTATGGAGGAGGAACGACGTGGCAGCGGGGAGAAAAAAAGCTGAAAGAGACCCCAAAATGGGAGCTGCGGGGAAGGGTGGCCCTGATGTGGGGCCGTCGGAGGTGCTGGGGAGTCCTGCTGGATGGGACCGTGCTCAGAGCTGCCGGGCAGCTTTGGCTTCCTCCCAAAAGCATCTGGCCGGGGGTGGGTTTCCTGCAAAATATGAATTAGAAAGTTCATTCCCAGATCTTTTTTTGGGCGCTGTGGCTGCTCTGATGCACCACGGGGCGCTTGCCAAGGGCAGGGCGAGCCAGCGAGGGAACATCGCGGCCCAGCCCTGCCCAAACTTTCCCTTTGTTTCAGCCGCCCCCGGGTACCTGGGATGGATATTTCAGCAACCCCGGACATGGGATTGCTCCAGGTAGGTCTGCAGCTTCCCCCCTCGCTGCTCTGCACCATCAAGGGCCGTCAGCACCCTGCTCCGAGCCCGGGGCGCTTTGCTGAAGCTGCTTGGGGCGCAGCGGCTCCTGCTTCAGCCCCCTCCGAAGGGGAGACCCAGTTCTGCCCCTGGCTGGCTCGGGGGGACTTTGGCTCTTTGGGGTGCTGCACGGTGGCTGTGGGGTGAGCTGGGACCTCCCTCCACCTCCGTGAGGTTGTTTCCGTGCGGACAGCAGCGGGGCAGAGGTCTGCAACCCAGGTGGGAAACACTTGTGTGCTTTGGGATTGCTGGAGAAATGAGTCCCGAGGGAAATGAGGGCAGGTTTGGCCATGGCTCAAAACCTGTGCGCTCTTGGGGTCGGGGGCATCTGCAGGCAGTCTGCTGTGGTTTCTGGCAGCACCCAGAGAGTAGCCTTGACTTGTAAAACCCCGGTAACCTCCGTGGTGCTGGCGGGAGGTGGCTCAGGCAGGTCTCATCTCCCACCGTAGGAGATTTCGGCTCTTCAGTGACCCAGGCTGGGTGGCCTTTGGAAGACGGCCTCATCGTGGTGGTCCTCGAGGGGTGTGTGTGTAGTTTCTCGAGAATCAGGCTCCAAAAATAGGAACTTCTCCAAACCATCGGCCATTTCCGAAAGGCTGGGCTGCTGAAACGCTGACCTTGTGCCCCTCGCCTGCCCCACGCAGCGGGGTTGGACCCGCTTTATCTCACACGGTGCCAGCAACACATTCCAGCCAAACGTGCCCCCCACCCCTCACCTTCATTCAGGAGGTCATTCTGCTGCCCATGCGTCCTTACAGCTGGGATTTCCCACTTACTAACATCATTTATGGGTGCCCGTGGCTTTGTGTCCTGGAGCTGGCACGGAGAGGGGTCAGAGCCCTTCCAGGAGCGGTTACTTTTCAATGTTTTGCCTCTGGGTGCAGCCCCACCAACACAGAGGTGCTGGTGGTGGGTTCCCCTCACCGAGAAGCGCGATGCCGCTTCCCGGCAGCACCCCGGGTGACCCCAGAGCGGCGCACAGCCGGGTGTGGTGCTGGGCTCTGCATAATTTAGGGCACAAACTTCCCTAGAAGCTCGCAGTGGTGTCAGGAGGAAGTAATGAATCATCCCAGAGGAGACCGTGCTCTTAATGCGTGGGAGTGAGGAAGCCAGACTGAGATTTTTTTGGGTATGTGTAGGCAGCCTTCTCCGTGCTGCAGGCAAAGACCAAAGAGCGCAGGATGTGGGAGAGTTACCCGGAGGTGGCAGAGATTTCAACCTATGAACTAGAGGGAAACGCTTCATGTCTGCTTTTCCTGGATGGATTGGAATGATGTTTTGAAACACTTGTCTTGAAACTCGCTTGTCTTTTGTCTTAGGCAGCCCCATGTCGAGCGCAGCTTCCAAGGCAGCAACAACTGCTGCAGCCCTGCTGGATGCCCAAGATTACGCTGCCAATGCCAGCGACTACCCCTACGAGTACCTGGACGAGGAGGACTACATGCAGTATGGCCTTTGCACCAAAGAAGAGGTACTTTCCTTCAGCAGGGCGTTCTTGCCGGCTTTTTACACCGTGGTGTTCCTGGTCGGCTTGGCGGGGAACGTTCTGCTCTTTGTTGTCCTCATTCTGTACGTCAGGAAGAAAAAGAAGATGACTGAGGTGTATCTGCTCAACCTGGTGGTTTCAGACTTCTTCTTGCTGCTAACCCTTCCTTTCTGGGCCCTGTACATTTCCCAGCAGGTGACCTGGGATATGCTGTGCCCAGTCTTAAATGCCATGTACACCATGAATTTCTACAGCGGTGTCTTTCTTGTGAGCTGCATGAGTCTGGACATGTACCTGCAGATTGTTGATGCTTGCTCTCCTCGCAGCTCCACGATGCAGAGGAAATCCATCCTCGTCTTGGTGGTGGTGTGGGTCCTTTCCATCCTCCTATCCATTCCGGATGGCCTCTTCACCACCACGAAGCATATCAACAACAAAACCATCGTGTGTACCCGTGATTATGGGCAGAAACACTTATTCTGGAAAGTTGTCTTTCAGGTCATCCAAAACATCCTGGGTTTCCTTTTTCCCCTCCTGTTCATGGTGTTCTGCTATTCCCGCATAGCGTGCGTACTCACCACGTTGCGGATGCCCGGCTCGAGGAGAGCCCTCTGCTTGGTCTTCGCTCTGGTGGGCGTCTTCTTCGTCCTGTGGTTCCCTTACAACATCGTCCTCATCCTCCACTCCCTGCAAGATGTTGGTGCAATCTGGAGCTGCGAGAGGAGCAGGCAGCTGGACTACGCCATTCAGATCACAGAGAGCTTGGCCTTCGTCCACTGCTGCCTCAACCCCTTGCTCTACGCTTTTGTGAAGAAACGGTTCCGGCTGTATTTGTGGAAGATCCCTCAGGCCATCTGCAGGAGAAGCACTTTCGTTGACATCCAGCCCTCCGAGACAAGCCCCTCTTGCAGCAGGTACGCTGCCCAGATAGAAATGCTGAGTATCACAAATGCATGATAAATATTTACACTATTTTACGTTATTTTTATGTCCTCTATGCTCTATTTTACTGGTCCTGGCCATGCGATGGGGTTGGCGTGAGCCCACGGGGCTGCGTAGCCAGAAGTGGCAGCCTAGCACCGGCATCCAGCTGAGGAATCTCCGCGTTGGGATTGGAAAACTACATGTGGGATTTGTTTATGCTGTCACTGAAAGTGATAAAATGATTCAAAACGACTGCCCTGGGTCTGTGCTAGAACAGAGGAAGCCCCTGTGTGAGGTTTGTGAGGCATTACTGGGTGAAGGAGCGGCTTGCCTGGGTGTTGTGCACAATCTGAACGCCCTCAGGGAAGAACAAGGGTGGGAAGGTAAGGAGGGGGTGTAAAACCATGATGTGAATCCTGTGCAGAGCTTCTCCCTCACGGATCCCAAAGGGGCCGTCGGAGCAGAGCCATCCCATTACGCCCACAGCCCACAGCACCGGCTGGGCAGCGTTTTCAGCACACCCAGCCACCAGGCCAGGCACGGGCAGACAGAAGGCCACCCTTGGGCAGCTTCGCTTCTCCTGGCTTCTGCCGTCTGCCAGACATGTTCATAGGATCACAGAATGGTTTGGGTTGGAAAGGACCTTAAAGATCACCCAACTCCAACCCACTAGATCAGGTTGGCCAAGGCCCCTTCCAGCCTTGCCTTGAACACCTCCAGGGATGGGGCAGCCACAGCTTCTCTGGGCAACCTGTGCCAGTGCCTCACCACCCTCTAAGTGAAGAATTTCTTTCTAATGTCTAGTATAAATCAATCATCTTTCATTTTAAGACCATTCCCCGTGTCCTATAATGATCTACCCAAGTAAAGAGTCTTCCTCCATCCTTTTTATAAGCCCCCTTCAAGTATTGAAGGGCCACAATGAGGTCTCCCAGGAGCCTTCTCTCCTCCAGGCTCTCTCAGCCTTTCTTCACAGGAGAGGCCTCTGAGCATCTTTGTGGCCTCCCTTTTGTGTTCAGCAGGCTCGGCCCTTTGTCGGCCAGGTCAGACCGCAGGAGGAATGAGGTGCTTTAAACGGCGCTGAAACATCGCAGTCACGGAGCTGAAACCAGTAAGAACCAGGGGGAAAGAGAAAAAAACATGGGCTTGGCAGGATGGCGGTGGAGTTATTTGCCTTCCCAACATAAATTTTGACAAGACAAAGCTCTGCAACCATCTTTAACACAAGTATTGGCTTTACATCACCACAGGGTGACAGCACGGCCTCAGACAGGAGAGCACGGACAGCCGGTACCAGTCCTTACACCCAGTGTAGCTTTAAAGTTCAAGGTCATTAGTTTGCTGACTGTTATGTAAAAGGTACTGTTTGCTTTTGAACCTTAGCTGGGCTATTTCCTGCCTGGAAATAAAGTGAATACAGGAGTTGCATAGAATTGTGCAAATAAATTTTATAATTTAAGACAAAACTCTCATCACCTTCTTACTTTTATTGTGGGACGGGGTTACCAACAGGACTGAGAAAGGTTTGGATTTGAACCAGAAAGGTACGTTTGCTTTCACTGGCATTATAATTTTTTTTTCCAGCATTGCTTCAGTGAGTTTTCATGCTGCTTGTGTGAAAAACAGTACGGCTGGGAGCTTTGCTTAAAAAAAGTGCTGAAGCACGTATTTTGCTGGTGCTGTGATGTGGCCTTCATGAGGTCACCGGGAGGGAACGTGGAAAGGGAGAGCAGCTGGGAAACGAATCAAAGATGAAGGCTGCACTCTTTGTCTTGGGACCTCCCCAAGGAAGGCTCGTGGGACTGTGCAGAGCTTATGATGGGATGTGTAGGGGAAGGGGGGAAGGAAGGGAAAATGGGGGGTGGATTGGGGAAGGACAAGGGAGGGAAAATAAGGAGGGGGTGCTAAAGGAGCTGGTTGTGGGTACGCAGCATGCCCTGCGCCTGCTTGTCGCTGTCTGTCCCATTTTCTCTCCAAATCCTTTTTCTCTCTCCGTGTAACATCCCTCCATCCACGCCAGGTGCTGTGCCGTGCAAGGGGCAGCAGCTGGGGCAGGGGCTGCAGTCACCGGACCCCTGGGCTGGGCTGGCAGCAGCGGGAGGCACAGCACAGCACAAGGGACAGGGCCCTGCTCTGTCCCCCAACCCCGTCAGGAGACATCGAGAAGCAGAAGGGAAAATGGGTAAAACTGTTAGAAATCTTTCCTTTTGGCATTTGAGACGGATTTAGATCAGCTGTCAGCCCCTTCCTTCCATCCCAAGCTCATTTCTAGCAGCATTTCCAACACCTGCTCCTCCTTTCCTTTTCCCAGCCTGCAGCACGTGTCCGTAGCCTGGTGTTAAAGGCAGAAATCACCGAGGGGAGTTCTCTGAAGCTCCTTTGGCAAAGCCTAGGCTCAACGCAGCCCAGAAAAGGGGCTTTGCTTGAACTGCTGCAAAGCCCACGCTGAAACCCTCGCTCTTTATGCGGCAGCCCAATAACCCCAGTTGACTACAACGTGCCTTCCACCTTAAAAATCCCTGCCAAGGGGAGAGGTATCCTCACGCTACAGGGGAAAAGCAAATACTTGCTGCCAATCCGGGCAGATGCTGTCAGCTGTGCATCTGCATATCAGCCCCTGGATGGGAATAAAAAGCACCCGCCTGCCTCAGCCTGGCTCAGGGTCCTGCTCCCGGCCAGGCACGGGGCTCTCATGGCGCTCTGGGCAGCTCTCCTCTGTGCCTTGGTGGCATCGCTGCTCGGTGGGCTCTACCTCCTGGGTGTCTTCCGGAGCCGAAGACCCAATGAACCCCCTCTGGATAAAGGTATCATCCCCTGGTTGGGCTACGTGCTGGATTTTAGAAAGAACAGTTCAGAGTTTCTAAAAAAGATGCAGAGAAAACATGGGGATATTTTCACAGTGCTGATTGGAGGCTATTACTTTACCTTCGTGATGGACCCCTTCTGCTTTGGAGCCATCATGAAGGAATCACGATCTAAACTAGACTTCAGGTCCTTCGCATCTAAACTGGTCCTCCAGGTGTTTGGCTACAAGCCCATCGAAGCCAGCCAGAGCACGATGCATGCTTTGAGCATGAAGCACCTGACGGGAGATGGGCTCAACCTCCTGACGAAAGCCACCATGGGTAACCTTCAGAAGCTGATGTTTTCCAAGCTGAGCTCACGAGAGGAGAAGCGACCGTGGCAAGAGGACAGCCTCTTCCACTACTGCTACAACATCGTCTTCAGAGCTGGGTACTTGGCTCTGTATGGCACAGAGTCCCACCGAGGGGCAGATAATGAGGAGGGGGCTAACGAGCGAGATCGCATCCACTCCAACCAGCTGTTCAATGAGTTTCGGAAGTATGACCGCCTCTTCCCTTGCCTGGCCTACTCTATGTTGCCCCCCAAGGACAAACTCGAAGCTGAGCGGCTGAAGAGGTTCTTCTGGAGCACGCTGTCCGTGAGGAGGAGCTGTCAGAAGGACAACGTCAGTGGGTGGATAAGCGATCAAGACCAATTTCTGGCAGAAAACGGTGTCCCTGAGTACATGCGGGATCGTTTCAGGTTTATGCTCCTCTGGGCATCCCAAGGCAATACAGGCCCCACTGCCTTCTGGCTCCTCCTTTATCTCATGAAGCATCCAGATGCCATGAGGGCTGTGAAGGAAGAGGTAGAGCAGGTCTTGAGGGAGAACGGCCACGAGGTGAAGGCTGGAAGCCCACCAACTGACATCACTAGGGACATGTTAAACCAGACTCCTCTTCTGGACAGCGCTCTGGAGGAGACCCTGAGGCTGGTGGCAGCCCCGTTGCTGGTCAGAGCTGTCCTCCAGGACATGAGTCTTGAGATGAGCAACGGCATGGAGTACGTGCTCCGCAAAGGAGACAGGGTGGCTCTGTTCCCACACCTCTCCGTGCAGATGGACCCTGAAATCCACCCCGAGCCTCACAGATTCAAGTACGATCGCTTCGTAAACCCAGATGGCACCAAGAAAGATTTCTACAAGGATGGGAAACGGCTGAAATACTTCAGCATGCCTTGGGGGGCGGGCATATCCATCTGTCCTGGGCGGTTCTTTGCCACCACCGAAATTAAATTGTTTGTCTTCTTGATGCTGGCTCACTACGACCTGGAGCTGGTCGATGGCAAAGAGGAGATCCCAGCCATCGACATCAGCCGCTGGGGGTTCGGGACGATGCAGCCCGTCCATGACGTTCGCTTCAGGTACCGGCGGCACTTCTGAGAAGGCCAGGTTGCGTTTTTTTTTTGTTGTTGTTCAGGTGTTATCTGTGAAATAAACTGCCTGATCTCATGGTCGCTGGATCTGTGTGGAGCCGATAGCGGTACGTTCTTGTTCGCTTAGTGGTTATTGTGGCTTTCCTCTCTACCTCCTTCGCACGTGTCGCTGCCCTGCACCTCTGGTTCCTGAATTCGGTTAGGTTATGAAGTAAAAGTTCGTCTGCACGCCCGCAAGAGAGCACAGAGGGACAATGGTGAGGTGGGGGAGCCCAAATAACACCCTGCTGGGCTACTCCCAACCCCTGCACAGGAGCCGCCAGCCCATCAGAGACACATCCGCACAAGCCTGGAGGAGCACAGGGGCTTTGTGCCAGGTGGAACCCAAATTAAGGACTTCCGAGGAGCCAGCACGTTGTCCGGGCCCCATAGGGACCTCAGCTGGGTCCAGGACGTGCCATCAGGAGCAGCTCTCCAGACCTCCCCCAGATCCAGGTAGGTCACTGCCAAGGGGTGAGGCATGTTGTGGGGTGCGGGAGAAAAGTGTTTGGGCATTGTATGGGCTGTATGATGGGATGTTTGGGGAAGGAACCAAAGGTCTGGGGGTCCATGGTGCCGGCAGCTGGTGTGAGCATGGGTGTGCAAGCCAGACCAAGCCGGATGAAGCAGGGAGTTGGTGAAGGGGCCTGAGAGCTGGGGATGAGCCCTGTGTGTGCCAGCTCCACCTTGGGACCGCTTTGTTTCCCTTCAGAGCCCTAACGACACATCAGAAGGACCACAAGGTGAGCAGGGATCCCAGCTTATTTTCCACATGAAACATCACGGGCAGGATGGCGTCAGCTTGTAGTACACCCCTACAGGTCAGACAACAACAAATATCCTCTCCGTCAGGATTTCCTAGGGGCTTTCAGATTGCCTCATCTGTCATCCCCTTCTCTCCTCTGTTCAAGACGTGCTCCTATGAAGCCTCCACAGAGGTGCCCCTCACAGCAGATGTGGGGCATACAGAGCAAGGACATACTGACAACTCATCCCCTGCTCATGCTTAAGAAAAGGAGAGATTTTCCAGTCTAGTTTATTGCTTTAGCAAGAGGAGAAGTGAGTTGCAAATGTCAGTAATAGCCTAAGGACCCGTTTTCATGCATCGCCCTGAATTGGGAATGCATGTGGCCACCTGCCCTACCAGGACTGCAGGAGGCTGGCTGTTCAAGCCCTGTCTTGTGAACAGTTTCTGGGGATATAAAAAGCTTTGTGTGTGTGTTTGTATCTGGCTTCATCCCACCAACCACAACACAGCTCAGGTGGGATCCCCTGCAGCACGCAGCCAGCTCACTGCTTCAGTGCAAACCATTGCAAAACCCAGAAATTCTGGAGTTTGCAGAGGGCTGCAGCAGTTCTGTCCTCCTGCGAGGGGAGGGCTGAGCCTGATCAGGATCCCGATGGTCCTCCACCCTTCCCTCGAGTCCCCTGGGCCGACGGTGTTCCCAGATGCCTGCTGGAAAGTGCCTCCCCCCCCTCCAAATTTAGCCCCCAGCCTCTGCAAACATGTAAGGAAGGGGATGGGGTTAGCAGGAAGGGGCTAGAAAAATGAACTGGGGTGTGAGCAAAAAGTGTAACAACCTCAGCCCCTTACAGACTACAGCCGCTGGGACCTTCTGGGACCCCAAACATCTTGGTTTTATCCACCTCATGATGAAGGATAAAACTTTGCCCTACAAGCACTGCTGTGTTTTTTCCCTTCAACATCGCAGCTCTGGCAGCAGCACTCCTCCCAGGAGTTAAACCCAGCCGTGCCTGTGCAGAGGACAGTGAACCGATTTTAACACTGACTTTGGACTTTGGAGGTTACGTACGAGTGAGGAGCACAACTCGAACATTTTCACGTGTGGCAAAACATCAAAGCCAGCCCCTGCTCTGCGTTGTGAAGGACAGGGTTGTGCTGTAAGGTTTGCACGTCAAGGGCAAACGGTCCAGTGCTGCCACACTGGGTGTGAGCCCAGAGCTTGCAGGGGTGGAAATTCAGACAGAAACTGTCAGGCAGCTGTGGCAGAGCCAAGAGAAACAAGATCAACCTGTAACTGCAAAAGGCTCGGCTGTGACACTTCTGATTAAAAACTCCAGCTCCTTTTCACAACTTACATGTTCCCCCTATGGCTCTCATCTCTTTTTTTTTTCTTTTTTTTTTTTTTTTTTTTTTTGGTCATCACACGTGTTTTTTTTTCTTTGCTCTGCTACCAGGAATTAAGCTGGAGCTCTTCCCAAGTTCTGGCCAATGGCCTGACCTTTGCACACTCCAAACCGTGCCCAGGGATGCCTTGGGATAGCTGGACAGGTCAAGGCCACGGCAAGGACTATGCTGCCCCTTAACACATGGACAACTGAACCTCCACACCTACAAACAGTCCCCGAAAGCACCTTAATTGCCGGGGAGAGCCAGACCCTGCAGCTGATGCTGGTACCTGAAAATCTGACCTGACAGCCTCCCAGAAATGAGCTTACTTGGGTGGTTTCTGGTGGTTTCTCCCCCTGGTGAAGGCAGCACTGCCCTAGGAAAAAAACACTCTGCATTTTAGTGCTTTACTTTCTCAGCTGTACTCCCAACCAGTGCAGGAAATCTGTCACCGAATCTTTTTTTTTGTCCTATGACAGGAAACTCTTCCTTTCCAGATAACCTAAGTATATCGAGAGGCTGATGGCTCCAGCTATCTCAAAGCCTTTGGTGACCGCAGAAGCCTCTCGCTCTTTGGGAGACACCCACGGGAGCTCCTGGTCGCACAGCAACACCCTGGCCCAGTGACATTCCCCACTCCAAAGCACACTCTGGCAAGAGGATTTTTTTTTTTTTCTGTGGGTCGTTTACATAAAGGCTGTTCATGACTAATGCACTTCGTGGTGTGTGTTTTTTGTTATCGCGCATATAGGCTCCAGGTCAGAGGGGAGGGATGGGTTCTGCACAAACACAGACTGGGTTTGAGAAGGGGGTATAAGAATAATGACAGTGACAATGATTCAGCAGAAAAATTTGGCTTTACTTCCTTGTCAGAATGGTTAATTTAACAAAACAATGTTGAGTCTGTAAAAGACTTCAGACATGCTCAAATGCATGCAAGTGTGAGAAGCAAAAAATCACTTTGAAAATCAAATTTGAGGAAGTGTGAAAGCTCCAAATGGGTTAATCAGCAATCAACATTTTATGCATAGATGGGCTGTCCCCTGGCACCGAGCACTCCATCCCAACACGTACCAGCAAGAGTGAAGAACTAGATGCGGCAACAGAAACCTTACTGGGTTTGTAAAAGAAGTTAAATCGGAAGGAATCCAGGCTCCTGAAACGTTTAGTGGCCAGACCTTGTCACACTGTCTGTGTTACTTAACTCCTCTGTCCCTCAGGAGTGGCATCTGGCCCTAAAACCTTGGTTTTCTCTTCTGTAGAGCATTGTGAGGACAATATTACCTTGCTATTCAAAGTTATACAGTCTATCGAATCAGTGTCTGCTCTCCACAGCACAGTGAAAGCTCCTTTGCTCCCAGTTCACTCTGCACACCATGCAGGAGAAGTCGCCGTGATGCTGCGTGCTTCAGGTCTGGGACAACACGGGTTAAATGTGTTGGAAAAGACCACCACTGGTGAAACAGCATCACGTCTAGTATTAAACTGTAACACGTTAGGAACAGATTTCCCACCCTCATCCCTCTAAGGAGAGTGAGATGTGGCTCTGGGAAAGCCTCTGCTTACATGCTGCTTGTGAGGAAAGCTCACAAAACCCAAGTGCACCAGCAGGTACAACATTCACACCAGAGAAGCTCGCAGGAACAGAGGTTATAAGTGCGAAGCAATGACACAGCTAACACTGTCCTTCATGAAGGCAAGCAATCCTCAGCAGATGTTGAGGAAGAAAAAGGACCACGAAAGTTCAGGTTGCTCTAGGACTTTTCAGAAGAAATAACCCCCCCAGCATTTTCCAATGCTGCTGGAGTCACGTCTCGTGATAGGTGAGCCTCCCTGGAAAATGACAGCTGGGCTTCGAAGCGGCAAAGTCCCTTGTGGTGCAAAGTCTGCATGGAACGAGGTCACGGTCACTTGTGTGTGCTGCCGTTGCTGTCCTGTGCTGAGCTATTCCCAGCACATCACAGCATGCGCAGAACTATCCCGTGGCAGGCAGAATGCACAAATCCAGACCTTTGTGAAGCCAGGTGGGATGGGGCAGTGTCTTTGATGGGCAGCAAAGCAGGGCAGAGACTTTGCTGCAATGAACTGGCCCGGTGCTGACACCACCACTTCCCAGCTCTGGATGTGCTCAGAGAAGGCTTGCTGCACGTGCTCGTTTTAGCCCTGCCTGTGAGGAAAGACATACAACTAAATCCTCCATGGGCCAGCATCCTGCTCATGGTGAACATCTTTCCCAGAGCTGCTCAGACACGAAGTCACAGCTTGGTTTCTCCAAGAGTTGTGTCTGTATGTTTGTTCTTTAACGTGTCTCTAAGACAAAGCGATGTGGATGCAGTCAGCCAGATGAGGGATTACTGCTAGATCCTATGTGATCGGTAAGTTGATCATCTAGGTCTAATATGAAACTTCAAATACACTTCCAAAAAACCCAAGTTTTGTGGAGTTTACTCACCCTGAACCCCTTGAGAATCACGGTCAGCTCTGCAGAAACAACAGCGCCCACGGAGGGCTGGTGAGCTCTATGACAGCAGGAGCTGAGGGTTAACTTGGGGCCCAGGGAGAGCAGTAACTCCTCTCAAAGCCAAGCAAGCTATACAGGGTGAGGATGAGATGTGCGCAGTGGCTGGAAAGCCCTGTTGCCATTGCCCGCCCTGCACACACCCTGTGCTCCAAGGCTGCTCTCACAGAGACTGGCTCAGTTGTTTCTTGGTGACGTGGGATGGAAAGGGTTTCCTCACAAAGTAAGGTTAAAAATCTCCCCTGTGGCACCACTGTCACATACGTACCACACCTCCCCTTTGCAGCGTCTTGTTGCTCCACAACAGCCCTTCTCCACCCCACGTTTAGTCTTGGGTCAGGCCCCGTGCGGATGGTGCAGAACTTGGCCAAGTGTGTGGTGTGCTGAGCCCAGCTGCCGATGGTGCTGTCAGAGCCCTACTGCTCCTTGTGCCTGGCACGTGGCAAAGACATGGCATCACAGGACAAGTCACACTGGGAGGGACCTCTCGAGGTCTCTTGTTCAATGCTCTGCTCAACGCAGGGTCAGCTCAGGGCTTTCTCCAGTTGGACCTCCACATCCGAAGCCTCCAGACACACTGCTGTTGGACCTTCACATCCAAAGCCTTCAGACACACTGCTGTCTAATACCCCACAACTGCTCACTATTTCCCCACGATTAATCTTTCTGTCTTATTTACCCCGATTGCTTCCCCCAGTCTCCTATCACCTTCCCTGAGTCCTCTCCACATCAGATATTTTCCCATCACAAGTCTTCACCATTTTCTTTTGGATCCGAGGCAGGTGAGGAGCGCACCAGGCACTCAGACCTTGCTGCAGGGGTTACCGTGGGACAAGCAGGTGAGTAACGTGTCCTAGTGTCTGGCGATGACACCCTGGGGCCAGGGGCAGAAGTCAGGGCCCAGTATTTGCACACAGGGAGTTTTTCTGACCTCAGGGAAGGATTTGCAAAGCTGCTCAGGGCTAGTAGCTAGTCCCCCTCAGAAATGGCTACGCAAACCTTTCCCGGTTATTCCTGGAAGCATGGAGCCGAGTGACACATACCGTAAAGTTACTGTTAGTCAGCTGAGCCATACCGACAGCCTGTATTTCTGTTCTTACCACATGGCAATGCGAGTAACGTGGATTCATTTGCTCAGTTACGCTAAATTGCACTCACGGAGAGTGATGTGCACAGCCCCAGGCAGCCAGCCTGGCTCAGGTGATGCACAGTAACTCAACGGCACCCTTCGGTACCAAACGCTGGGTGCAGAAAGGGAGAGGGAGACCATTGCTGTCCGTCGCCACATCTCTTTCATTGGGCAATCATGAGGCCGTACTTGGAGCACAGCAGGCCCCTTTTCTTTTCTCGTTCAGTGAGGAAATTCCTCAGTTTGGTGGTGGGGAAGGTAACCAGTGCTTGCTGCCTGTTGTCCAAACCGGTCTCCTGGAGCCAAGGACTCTGAAGGCACTCGGAGGCTGATGGCCTTCCCCTAGGACATGGATGAGAAGGTCAGTTGGAGATCCACGTTGGGTGAGGAAGAGCCTCACAAATGGGAGAGATGGAAGGGGCAATAACCAGGACCTACACAAACTGTCCTGCTAGAAAAGCAGGCGCTGCCTTACCAAGGATTTGCACACAGTGTGCTCTGGAGAAAGGACACGGCTCCTCCGGAGAGACCCGCGTAGCACCGCGTGAGCTTCACCTTCCCCTTCCTGGTTGTTCGCAGAAACTCGCAGGGTACCTCAGAGCTGACAGGGTAGTTGGCACTCAGCCTGCCCCACAAGAAGAGAATTATCAGCACGAAAGGCGTAGCTCAAGATAACTCCTTCTCCTGGGATTTCCCACCCAGCTGCGAGATAGGGAGCTCATGGCAATGTGCAGAAGCATGACATGGAGAAACAAAATCCCAAAGAGCAGTGTTTCATGGCTTCAGCTGCTTTTTTGGTCGGTGTAATTTGATATATTTTTGTTGTTGTTGTTAAAGCTTTTCAGATGAAGCTGAGTGAACACACCAGCAGCTGCTGTGCTGCAGAAGAGCCTCCTTACTTTATGTGGAGACCTCGGTGGGATGGGGCCTCCTTGCAAGGTGCAGCTAGCTCCACACCCTTCTGGGGCACTGCCCGGGAGAGGGAGCTGCGGAGGTTAACTGAGTCATTGCAGCTCCCCTTGCTGATGACTCTGAAATTGCACTTTTAAAGCCACTCCTAGGGTAGGGACAGACAGACTGACTTACATGATGAACGCTGTGATTCCGACGGACCAGATGTCAGTCTGCGGGATGGCTCCTTGCTCTGTCAGCAGTTCTGGAGCTAGAAAAGCAAATCGGTGTGAGCCAAGCTCCTTTTCAGTGCTACAGCACTGAAGCCAGCACAAAACAGCAGGTACTTTTAAGCTTTGCTGCCTTCCCAAAGATGAAAAAGAAAAACTTTCTAGTATGGGGAGCCAGTTGAGGTAACTCTCCTAGGTCATGACTGCAATGAAACCTTGAGAACATCAAACCAGCAGGGACTGCTGGCTGTAACATTGCATCCTTGAGCTTAGGACTCATGGATGCCTGCCAGAGCGGTGTTGGCTGTGACCTCTGGTTGTGTCCCCTGTGGCCTGCAAGCAGGGTGGCTGTCACTGCTACCCATGCCCACCAGCTCATGCTGCTACTGGAGGGCAGCACTGCGGGGACTGCTTGCTGGGGCCAACTGCCTTGACCAATGGCTCAGTCTTTTTGTTTGCCACAGATTGCCTATGATGCCAAGGTTCTGTGCATGAACTCCACTCACCCATGGTTTCAACATAGTCCAAGCACTTGTCCATGGTAATAACCTTGTCTTGCGTGTAGAACTGTGCGTTGCCAAAATCCAGGAGCTTCAGCAGGTTGGGCTCGGTGATGATCATGTTTTCAGACCTGAGATCCAGGTGCAGGATGCTGTGCGCATGGAGGTACTCAGCTGCACTGAGGATCTGCCACAGGTAATCTCGGACCTCCACTTCTGAGTACGATGTCCTGGTAGAAGAAAAAGGGGATAGAAACCAGAGGTGTTTTATCTGTACATCTGAGAGCACCATTCTGCACCCACTGTCATATCTAATCCCATGAGACACTTGAGAGCCAAGAAACAACTCTATTAATTTAGCAAATCTATCATATACAGAGATTTCTACCCATATTGTAATTCAGGTTTACAGATACAAGAGGTTCGTGAGGTTGTGAGAGCTGCATGTTAGAGGAAGCAGAGGACGTGCAAAAATCAAATTGCAGATTTGATGCCCACCATTCCCACTGTTTTAGTCAGAGGGTTCCAGCAGATTCATCTTCTGCCAATGTGAGAAGCAACATGGAGGGGAAACAAGGCTTCCTGAGCCAGAGTATTCTGCTTATTATGGGAAAGAGGGGTTCATAGTAACTACTGTGATCTGCTTTCAGCAACTCAACCGAGTGGCCCTGAATTGATCTCTACCCCAGCCTTGTAGGGAACCTAAGTACCTTTTTATGTCATGAGAAGTTGCAGAATAAATGCACTGCAATTCAGAACAGAACAGATGAGAGAGATGAGCCAGTCTGACAAGTGAAAGCAAGAGGTGCTTTGCTACCTACACCAGCCCTGATGGGGAAAACTGTTCCCTCCACTTGTTCTTACCGTAATGCCAAGGAGTGGAGCAGTTCTGGTCCCACACACATCTCCTGGATCAGCACCAGGTGCCGCGGGCTGACGTAGGCTCCCTTCAGCTGAGCGATGTTTGTGTGGTGAAGCTTCCTCAGGACTTGGTACTCCAGGAGCACAGTCTGCTTGTCCTCTTGCCAGTAAGGGATAATTTTAGCAGCTAAAGTCTTGCCGCTTACTTTTTCCCTGCACTGTCGGACGATGCTGAAACGCCCCCTGGTACAGAGGAACACAAGGGCAGGTTAAGCTTCTCCGCTACTCCTGGAAGAGCCAGGAGCTTCTGTATTTCAAAATTATAAGGATCCCATGCTGTGGTTTTCATCCATGCTGTGAGTTATTGCAGCAATTGTCACAGTTTGCACATCCTCCTGTGTCTCTAATCTGTACAGTCACTTTACATCGCAGGAGGGAGATCCTAACTCCTCTGGAAAGAGAGAAGTTGGCTCATCCCGTCGAGAGCATGAGAACTGGCCCCTGCAGGCAGCTGCCTGCTTCTCTTGGCAACAAAAGGATCCCAAGTCCCTCTGGGACTTTATTCCTTTTTTTTCTAGACAGTGAAAGTTGAATCCCAATGCTACATCTGAAACCACTACCTTCAAAGGGTGTTGCAACAAGGAGAGGAGACTGTTAGCCCTGGCCTCGCTCCACAATATGCTAAGGGGCTTGTTATCCAGCACATAGTGCTCACCACAGACCCTTTTGCTCTCCCAGAAAATCCACACATGAATCCTATCAAACTAAGACGAAGCTCGTTCAGCCAGTGATCTGAGGTTTATTTGCCCAGTGTATTGCTGTGGAGGTGTTCTAAACAAAATACCATGACTGTAGCTGAGCAGCGCATTTATAAAAGTGACTTTTCTAAACTCTAGCCAAATACAGCATTTCCTGCTACTGAGTACTCAGTTGGATTCCCTACCTTTTGATCTCTGTTTGGAAGGCATAGGTCTGGTAGGTTGGGAAAGGTTCGGATGGTGTGATTATTTCACTCTCTTCCTCAGTAGCAGCTGTTGGGAAGCTCTTCATTGCAGCATGAAGCTCTGCAGAGAAAAAGTGGCAAGGATTACACGGGAAAACAACTCCATGTGGAAACGGGAGCCTCTCTGAGCCACCCTCCACTGTCTATGGGCAAAGATAAAGACAACAGCAAAGCTTTCTCCAGGGAAGTCTGCATGTTGGCTCCCACTTGAGGCACCAAGGGCTATGTGAATGCAACAGAGTTTTGGCTGACCATCCAGTAATTCCCTGGTGTGACCACTCTGGAGTATACGAGATCGATTGCATGCTGTGTGCTGTGACTATGATATCAAACAGCTCAGCTACCATTTCTCATCTGCTCACATAACCAATCAACGGGGTACAGTAAGACACTGCTAAAGGATCAGAAACTTATTTTGGTTGGGTATACTGGGAAGCAGCTGAAGTTGGTTGCTCTGGTTCTGGCATATGATTCCGTCTAAGTGCTACCTGGAAATATTGTAGCATCCCCTGACATAATAAAGCATCTGCTTAGAAATGCTGGAAGCATTGAAATAAAGGAATCTGACAGTATGGGCCTTTTAGGGAGTGACTGCAAAGGAGCCATATATTTGTTAATGAATCCTGGGCCAAGGGAAAGCAGATGACTTAGGGTGAGTTAAAAACATCTCTGTGAACTGACTTTTACAAAGGAATCGTCTCCACTGGGAGGAAATTCCATTTAGACCATCCTTCCACTTCTTGGAAGAAAATATTTTGCTACAAGGGTGTATTTTTTGTGAGGTCATGGACTTCTTCAAAAAAAACAAACAAAACAAAACGAGTGAATAGTACAAAGTATTCAAACGAAAAAAAAAAACAAAACATAAAAGTAAATTGAGCTTGCTTTACTTTGGAGAGAAAATACAGCTGAAAAATACACCGCAGTAGGAAGGCAACTCACAAGTATAAACCAGAGCACATGAATTAACATGAATTAATTACGACTGTGTCTATGAGAAGGAGTAGATCCAGGGCTTTAAACAGTGGCAGATATACACGAATAGATCAGTGCCTCACGTAACATGGTCATTGTCCCAGACCTCACGACCTCATGTGAAAAACTGAGTGTGTTGTCAGGGGGCAATCTATAGTTTCCAGATGCCGTGCATAGATATTCCCCTAATTCTGTCCTGAATTAGAAAATAATTTACTTTTAACTAAGAAAACCAAAGAGGGGGAAGCCCTAAAACACCTCGAGCCAAGTGGCATTGGTCCTGATGCACTTGTTCTTGATTTCTGGACCTGCATCTAAAAGAGTGCAATTATTTAGATTCAGGAAGAACACAATGCTCTCCCCGTGCTCTTACCCATTTGATCCTTCCCGCTGATTTTCACTTGGGCAGATGGGCTGCTGTAAGGGCCCATGCCTGCTTTACTGGTGCAAGCAATCCGGAAGCAGTAGATAAATCCCCTGGAGAGATTTTTGGCATAGTAGCAGCAGTCAGCAATGTCAGCAGCAAGAGTTGTCCAGTCCCCATCTTAGCCAAGGAAAGAGAGAAAGAAATTAGGACTCATTTAGGATGGTCAAGATGAAAAACTGACCTGATATGGCCTACTTTTGTGGATGGTGTAACTAGTCAATGTAGCAAACTCACGTCTTCCAAAGTCAGCTGGTTTATATTTGATCAGTCCAAGGTGTGGCAATAGTGTTTCAGAGGAATGGTGAAACTTTCTCGTATGGTTTCTCTTTATCTAATTCACGCCACCAATTTCAAATGCAAATATATATCATGAACTCCAAACAAAAGCCCAACAAAATCACCTTATTTTCCCTTTGGCCCTGTCTTGAATCTTGCTGAAATCATGAGCTGCAGGATTTCAGCACAAAACCTTTAATTAACACCCTCCTAGCAAACCCAGTATTTGAAACTGAGGTTTCAAGTTCACTCAGCTTTTATCAAACTTAGGTGGTATCTCAGGGAAATGAAACTGTAGGTTTGTCTTGGACTTACCAGCCATGGGACTAAGGTGTGAACCAGGAAGTCAGCAGCAAACATTTCACATAGTGCTGTGTCCCACACTTTGTCATTGCTGCCGTGTTCAAGGCTGAACTCAAACTCCCTGAGATTATTCAGGAATAAACCCATCCCTTCATTCAAATAAACACTGACAGAGAGCCTTAAATCATAGCAAAGGCAATAATTCCCTACTTAAAACAAAGGTATCAATGACTTTGCAGGGTACTGGTTGAATTAGGGTGTGTGTATGTGTAAGAAGGAGCTTAAAATCAGAGAAGTTTCAGAAGAAGCAGCATGCCAAAGCCTACTGTCAAATAATGCATAAGACAAGGATTATTTTTTCTGTTTATCTTAATCCTCCTGTGTTCAGGAAAGTAGGATTTCACTTGTTCCTGTCAATAACACAGAATCTGATTGAAGATAGTAGATGCAGTTTCCTGGTTTTCTTCCTACCTAGAATAACTTGCATTTAGCATCCTCTCCAAAGTCTTGGCTACAGTTGTGTCGAAAGGAATGACAATAAAGAAAGGTGTGTTGGAGGAAAAACAACTGACATCAGCTCCAGAATAAAAAGGTATGTTAGTGTTAATCCAGAATTAAGTGTCTGGAGAATTAAAAGGAGCACGGAGCAGTACATTCCAAAGGGTGATGTACGCGTGACTGCAATAGAAGTGACAATCAATCTCAGTACTCTTAAGAACAACAAAACTAATCCCAAGAGAAACAGAACAGACTCAGCGATTTGTTTCGAAGTTCATGGAATTAAACAAGAAAACATCCACCGATTTCATCAGGCTCTGAATCAAGCCTTGGAAGAGAACAAAAGGGGTGGGATGCAGTTTGATCAAACTTGGGTCATTTGGCTGTCTACCCTAAATTTCCTGCATCGATAGAAAAAGAAAGTGTGTCTGTTTGGTGTAGGAAGAGTTGCCTTTTTGATGGACCATCCTTCTCCACAGAGTGTAAAGAAAGCCCAGATATAGGATGATATCATCTGCTAACCACCGTTGCTGTGGATGTTATTAGTGTATAATTATTTCATTCCTAACTCCAAATGAGCGAGCTAAAGCAAGGCTGTTTCTGAATAAAAATAATACATCCAGCTGGTGGAGAGATCAAACAAATCGAGATGTTCTCTGCAAGGCAGAAAGGCAGAGCTCCACTTTACCTTCACTCTTGCACTGGATGGTGTAATGGACAGGGGTGTTGGTTTCCACGGGTTTCCAGACCACCTGCACTCCATCCTCGTAGACCTCCACGATGTCAGGGGGCGGAGGGCTGGGAGGAACTTCTGTCGAGAGGAGGCACGACAACCAGTGAGTGTTAGCAGCAGCACTGCTGTGATACACACCCAGACAGCCAGCATTTCTGAGTTACAGACATTCTACATCATATACATACATATATATATGTATGTATACATACATGCACATTCATAGTGGAAGAACAGTTCAGTTGTGCCTAGTTTAAACTCAATACTAAGATTTTGAAGTCTGATTCTATAACCACATGGTTACCAGACTGGTTCTAAATCCAGTAGAGAGACTAAAGGGTGAAGAAAAGGGAACAAACACGGCAAAATGTGCCACGCCACCAGAAAACAAGGCCTGTGGCTGTGGACTAGAGCAGGCAAGGGAGGAGAAACTTTCCCCTGAACACATTTGCAGGAATCTCACCTCACAGGTATTTAGTGGTCACATTTCCTTGGTGGCAGTACTGCAACCCCTAAACCTGTGGCTGCTTTCAGCTTCAAAATCTGCTTGCTGAACTAAACCAGCTTTGTGAAGCTTGTTAATCCTCAGCATCTCCCTCTCTGTCCATGCTCCTGAATGCTAGCTGCATTAGCTATTACAGAGATCCTTTTGTATTATCATTTTTTAAATCTACCCTGCTTCTAACTCTCAAGTCACAGAGTCTCCTGATTTCAGCTGGCTTCTCGCATCTAGGATAAGGGGAAACAACAAAACCAACAATCTGATGAGGGATAAATCCTCAAGGGCTGACCAGTTCTGCGTACAGCACTTACAAGAGACAAAAAAAAAAAAAATCTAGATCCTTCTCTTACCTGCTTTTCTTATGATGCAAGAGGTAGATGCTGAACCCAGGGAGTTGGTGGCCACGCAGGTGTAAATGCCAAAATCATCGGCACTGACAGAGAGAATAGTTAACAGCTGGAAGTTTTTGAGTGTGGATGAGATGAGGATCTGACTGCTGCTGTGGACAGGTATCCCATCTAAAAGGCAGAGGATAGGAGAAAAAATAAGTACCCTACAAATTCAGGTGCTTAAACCTTCCCTGCACCCCTGTCCTGGGGGCTGGGTACTCCCTAAAGGGGTGCAAACGTCACCTCTGAACCAGTTGATGAGCAGGGAGGAGTGAGCTGCTGTCCGGCACGACAGCGTTACGCACTGTCCTACGGCAGCAGCCTGGTCTAGGAGCTCTTCAACGAACAAAGGCGCTGTGAAGAAGAGAAAAAAGTATTGATGCAGAGCGGACAGGAGTGCTGCATGGAAAGTAAGTGCAAGCAGGATGTTGTAGAGCATTTTTGATCAGTTTAAGAGCATTCTGTTCATGCCCTGGCATTCTGGTGACCACTGGTTTTCAGAGAATCCCCTGGGCACTGGGCACGCAGGCACAGTGTGACTGCCCACACGTGATAATTGAGACGGATCTGGGGAACACGAGCATTGTACAGCCCTGCTGGTACAGCTACAGCAGCAGAACCCCCAGAGGGGAGGAAGAGTATGTCACAGCAGGAGTTTTCTGCTGAGCTGGTACAAACGTGTGGGCAAAACTAAATGAAGGCATCTCAAGGACAGGGGAATCGGATCAAGACAACATGAGGAGAAGGAGGAAGAAATAAAAGATGGATATAGAAGAAGAAAAAAAACACATTTAGTGGGCTGCCCTACTATGTTTCATCTCACAGCGCTGCCTCTTACAGCAGCTTGCCTGGCCCTTACACATCTATGCAGGTCTGTAGCACAGGAATCCACAATTCCCCACTTCTGCCACCTGGATACTCCATTGGATACCCTAAGATACTCAATTTCTTTCCTTTTTAGTTTTCAAGTAGGTTTTAGTTGTCTTTCGTGGTTTCCTAGAATGGCTCTAATTTGCGAGCAAGGCCATGAAAAGACAGTTTTAGCGAAGACACTCTATACAGTAGTGATAGAAACTATATATATCGGTATAAAGGACTGATATTCACACATATTCATTGGTGATGCTTCATAATAAAACTAACTGGTGACTTATGCAACAGCGATACCTTTCTCTTTTGGCATGAGGCTTGATAATTTGAAGGAAGCAAGTCCTGATTTCCGCTTCATAGATCCTTCAGCCCCTGTTAAGGGCTCTTTTTCTGTTACCTCACTCCCCAGCTCACCGAACTCTGTTTCAAAGAAAGGATGAGAAGTCATTCAAGGCCGTCATTCCTCCCGTGGCATGCATTTACAGCAGAGGTCTGCCATTCGTGCGAAAATAGCTTGGCAGACAGGGACATCCTTATTAACAAGCCTTTAGTCAAGAGCCTTTAGAAAAGGCTGTGACAGCCATTACAAGGAGAATGTACGGGAAGAGCAGGGTGTATGTAGGAGTGGCAGAGAAGTAAGGCAAGATTCTGTGGTCCAGATATGAATATCATCATCAAGTTAGGCAGCCAGGGTGACTTTACCAACTTCACCCGGTCTCTTTAGCCTTAAAGATTTGTCATGGTCAGATGACAGCTGCAGATGGAGGCATGCACAGCTTTTGTGCACAGTCGGGCAGGGGAATTCAGCTGCTTCCATCAGCAGATTACCCCAGCTGACTCTGCACTGGAGCGGGACACTAACAGAGAGCTAGTGGTGGGGCTGAGGACAGCTAATTTCATGACCTGCCACTGCCAGTTTTGCAATGACCGTCTAACCACAGCCTCAGATACACTGGGGGGAAAGGAAGTGGCAGATTTAATAGAGCTCAGTTATAGTGGTTAATCCATGAAGGCACAGAATAAAATACTTACCTTCCTCTGCCTCTGGCTCTGGAGATGTCTTTCCTTTTAGGATTCTTGAAATATGGGCAACAGAAGCTTTTACTTTCTTCTTCAGACTTTGCTCCACTGACTGCTCCACTGAGTGAGACCTTCCATAGGGTTTAAAGAGTCCTGGCTTGCTGTAGAAGGAGCTTTTCTGCTTGCCACTCGAGTCCTTTTGGGGGCCATACATTTCCCTATGGCTCTCTGACCCTTTTCCCATGACTACGAGGTTAGCTGCCTCTGAATCCTCAGATATTTCCAAATGGTTCTTCCTGTTCTTTCCTTCTGCCTCCTCTCTGATGCACAGTCTTTTATCCTTATGCAGGTGTCCTGCAGGAGGTGACCTTGCCCTTGCCCTTTCACTAAAAGGTATAAACCGCCTACCCGTTGGTTTGGGAGGAGGCTTCCTAAAGTTCATGAATTCAAACGGAAAATAGACAATGTCATACAAGTCAGAGAAATTCAAATAGGCGGGCTCCACCTCTGATATGTCGAGTTTTGGAGTCCCGCTGCCAGGACTGGGTGCTTCATCCGACAGGTCTTTGATTTTCACTAACGAAACTTCTGGGTGTCTGCCGGTGTCCTTGCTCACGGGCACTTCACCGGGTGTTTTCTCGGCATCCGAGCTCTCCGTCGGGGAAACGCTCACTTGGCTAGAACTGAGGCTCTCGAATGCCAAGTCCTCCAGATGTTCGCATTCATGGGGAACTGTTTTTGCTTCCTGCCCTTTTGGTACCTCTGGCTCCTCGCTCACAGCAAGGTAGGGTTCTGCGAGGTCATCCAGCTCAGAGACTTCTCGTTTACCCCCTCGTACAGAAGGGCAGGAGGTGTCCATGGGTACTTGGCTATCTGGGCCTTTGTAGAACATCTCTGTGGGAGGTGAGATGTGCTTTACGCATTCCTCCTGGCCAGAAACTGACTCTGCCCAAACATTCATCTCTTCAGAGAGGGAAACCATCTCGTCCACTAAGCCCTCCAGCACAGCAGACTCCTCATCGCTGTAAAAAGAAGACCTGTGATGGGAGAGCTCCTGACCTTGATCCCTGTGGAGCAGCGGTGGGACAGTTTTTCCGTCATCACAGCTTCCACTTTCTAAGGCAGTGTCTCTCCCCTCGCCACAAACCTTTAGATGTTCCTCATATGCTAGCTGATAGACTGAAGCCGGAGACTGAACTTCTGGTTGTGGAGCACTTAAAATACCTGGGCACATGCCCTCCAGAGCAGCAGAAACTTTTCCACCAGGATAGACAGCCTTGTGCTGCTCAAACACCTGACTTCCAGCCTCGGGGCAAGGAGCAGACAAAGTCTGCCCCACCTCTGGGCTTCCACTTGTTGTGACAGCAGATCTCACCTCACTGTGAAGCGATGCCTTTGGGTGTTCTTGTTTTTCCCTCTCATAGACCGAAGGGAGACCAGTATTTTGGGATGTAACAGTTATAGCCGTGTGTCTGCCCTCCAGAGCAGCAGGCACCATGCCACTGCCCTGAGAAGCCTTCTGGGGTACACCTCCCCCAATTTCAGCTTCATGGACCAAACTGGGAACAAGTTCTGTGACAGATGAACCTTCACTCCTCAGAGCAGCCAGCATCTCCTTGCTGTGAGCTGGCTGCTCCCTTTCAGCGTGCCGTGCTCTGTCAGCAATGGCAGTTCTCATCGGTTTTGGTGGCAGGACTTTTGAAACAACGGGATGCTCTCCCTTTAGGACGGCTGATGTCGTGTCTGCATGAACTGAAGCCTTTGTGTGGGCTTCACTTTCACCACCGTGGGCTGAAAGTGGAGTGATCCCAGCAATACTTGGTCCTTCATCCTCCAGGACTGCAGATCTCACCTCTTTGTAGGTCTTTGGCTTCTGGTGAGCATGTTCACCAGCTGTTTGCAGAACTGATGGGACACCTGGCTGTTTGCCCTCCACGCCAGTAGGTGCTGGAATGCTTTGATCGGAAAGTTGCTGACTTTTTTCTTTACACACTGGAAGTGAATCAGTTTCTGTCTGTGGGCCTGTTAAAACAGAAGAACTTTCATGCTCCATGAGATCAGACTTGACAACGCTGTGAGCAGAAGCCTTCTCATGGGAATGTTTCTGCCTTTTGTCTTTCCAAGGTGGAGCTGGGGCTGTCCTTTTGATGAGGAAGCCCTCACCTTTTACATGGGGATGGGTGTCGGTGCTGTGAGCAGACTCCTGGGGCAGATGGTACGCTCCTCTCGTACTGCCAGGGGCTGACGTGGAGGTGGTCTCTGACTGTGGGACTGTTGAAATGGCCTGTTCACCCTCCTGAAAAGCAGCGTCAGGAGCACTGCCAGAGGGAGGCTTATCCTCCTTGATTTCATGTTTTTGAGCTGATGACACAGTTACGTCTGAGTGCTGGGCAGACAGAATGGGGCTTTTGCCTTCCAGATCTCCAGCCTCCTCCTCCATGTAAGTCGCTTTTGACTTCTTCAGTAAATGTTTCCTATTCTCACTCCTTTGAGGTGACACTGGAAGCCTGTCTAGCTGTTGCACACAAACAGCTGGGCACCCATTACCCTCACATTGTGTGGAAGGAGAGAGCTGCTCTTCTGAACGATCCTTGCTGGCTCTCCTGAAGTCCTCTTGCTCTGAAGTGCCTGCAGAACATCCCTTGCCTGGCCCCGCAGAAATGTCGCAGTGCTCGCTGCCCTCCGGGCAACTTTCCTGTGCCGTTATATCACAGTCTTCTTCCAAAATATCTTGCTCCCTCACTGATCTCGAGGCCCTCAGCCTGTAGTCATCCAGGGAACGACTCCGGCTAGACCCAGCAATAGCAGGATGGGGTGGTTTCCTGGAAGTATCAAACGAAGCTGATTTGGTCAAGGAACCCAGGAGGCTTTCCCTGTGATCATCTCCATCATCAGACTTGCCTTCTTCTTCTTCCAGTTCGAACTGTTCCAGGAGGGGTTCACGGAGACCACTGAGGGGCACTTTTGAATATCCAGCTTTCCGGAAAGTTCTTCTGGCTCTGTCCAAGTGCCTCCTGAGCTCCCTGCTGGGTGACGAAGGCATCCTTGCAGGTAGTTCAGCCGCTTGGCTGTAGAAAGTGCTTTTAATGACGCTCTGTCTAGGAACACACACAGGTGGCTTTTCTGTCCCATCCCCAGCCTTTTCAGTTTTGTCCTTTTCAGATAAAATTATGTCTGGTTTTTGTTTTTGAGATAGATCTGATGCATTTTCTGAGGAAGTCTTCACTGATGAAGGTTCAGCTGCACCACTTCTTTGGGACCACTCTGCTCTTTCATCTTGGATTCTGAGCTGAAGCCCCTCCTCTTGCTCTTTTAAAATACCTGTCACGAGCTCTTTGCTTTCTGTAGGTGATTTGTCCTTCACTTCACTTTTCATTGCAGCGTATTTCTTCCTCATGGGTTTTACAGGTGGGATTGAGATTTTGGAGTGCTTCTCTTCACGTGGATGTTTTGGAGGCTCCTGGCTGCTCGGTGCATCAAATATGGACAAGTGCAGTTCAGGTGCAGAGCCAAAGTGCCTCTTCTTGGGGAAGTGCGAGTTCTCGTTGTCTGAAGAGGAGCCGCTAGTGCTGGAGGAAGTGCTTTCTTCGATCAGATGCCGGGAGATGGCCAGGGAGGTGTTGTCGTGAGTCCCTTCCAGGATTTCTGGGATGGATCGCATCACCAGTATGGATTTATAGCACATCAGGGACCGCTGAAAGCCAATAAAAAATACAGCACAATCAGCTGGAAACATGGTGGAGTATGGTAAAGCAAACTTAGGAAAATGATCTCCTGCACCCTAAAAACCACAATACTAGTTAAATAACACGTTGCCACCCTTTTATAGCTACAGTCAGCCTAAGCCTCCGTTGTTCATTGAGCCTTCCTCATCACCCATTCACAGAGATGAAACCGTATTGACTACTACATACTTGCTCTGTAAACAGAGAAACTGGACCTGGTCTGAGATTTTTAAAGACAATTTGGCCATTCAAAGCAGATGGAGAAAGAGTTTTTAACCAAACACATTAGATAAGTGCAAGGTGCTGTACCTGGGTCAGGGCAATCCCAGGCAGGAGTACAGACTGGGAGAAAAACACACACACACACACACACACACACACACACAAAAAGAAAACCAAAGTAAAAGTCAAAATTTCTGCTGACTCCAGCAGGAATGCAGAAACCTGCTCCCATCTACACACCTAAAGGCAGGTGTCTTAATCCTTGTTTCAGTGCCTGGTGGAAAAGCACTGCACACACCCCAGAACTACAGTAATAGCCTGGGTAATTTATTTCTGCCACATCCATAGAACTTCTGGGCTTATTCCCCATTCATAGCCAAGCTGAGATCTCTGCCGTGCTCCCTGTCCTAGCACAACAGGCTTTAAAAGATTCTAATGTAACTGAAAAATATTTACCTAAAAAGAACTAACATAGATTAAGGCCAACTCACCTGCCACTTGCTCCGAGTCACAATGAATTTGAGCTGCTTGGTATTAATGAAATGAGCTGTTTCAAGTGGGAGATTATGCTGCCAGGTAGAAAGAGAGGAAAATCAGTGGTTAAAAATCCTGACTGCATTTCCAGAGAAGTTGTTGTTGTTTGTTTGTTTTGCTTTGTTTTTAAGGACTGACTCCTTCCAGAATTGTTTAATTTAGGAAAGTTATAATAGAACAAATTCTACAATCCCATTATGGCTACATTGTAGGCAATATCAGTTTTTCAATGATAAAAGCAAGCCTTGTTCAATGCACGTGATTCGGTAAATTTCCTTAATTATTATTTCATTTTTTTAAAGGTTTTTTTTTTTTCCTCTTCCTCCTTAGAGATTTATGGCACCAGAATGTAAACCATAACTTCCTTCTGCAAAACCAGTGTTTCCTCTCTCTACAGACATGTTATATTTGCTCATGTCAGTAGTAATCTTTGGAAAGGAAAGATATCCTGGCAAGTAAACACCAATGTGTCTCCTCTTTCTGGAGAGCCATGCCTGGAGACCAAGAGAAAAAATAAAACAGCAAATAATTATCAAGCAGCCTCGATAAGTTATCAAGAGCTGCCCCTTCAAAGGTCTTTTCCATCCTGAATTTATTTTTATGGTTTTAATAAAGAACAAGGGCAAACTTACCAGGAACCACTTGTGGGAAAGGCAGTCCAGAGCACTAGGCCTGTCTCTGATAAGAGAAAAAATAACAATTTTAGTAGCAAGTCGCTTCAAGCAGCAACCACAAGATCTTCCTGAAGGTGCCTGCTTCATATGGACACACGCATACACATTAGTGTATGTCTTTTTGCTTCTGTTTTGGAGCTTAGAAGCCACAGAGACAGAAAGAAGCTTTCAACCCAAGGTTTCCTTCCCTTGAGGCAGAACAGTTCTTCCTGCCCAGCCTGAGACTCCCTGCAGATCTGCAGGAAGATCCCATGGCACCCTGTAGGGAGCCTGTTCAAGGGCATCAAGAGCAGTCCCATGAGTGACTCTGACTCTTTAAAGGACCAAAGCAAAAATAGCTTTGGCACCAGGCAGAAAGAACAGAAATGAAATTAAAAAGCAATGACCTCTATACATGCCTTCAAGCCTCCTTTTGTGCTTGAAACTGCTTAATAAATGTGGTTCATATTGTTTAATTCCCCCATAACTCCCTCTGTAGCAGCACTTGCTCTTCCCACGTCCTCATGTCATTTCCGACACTCATGTACCTGGAGCTAGGGAGTAAAGACATTGCCATACCAGAAGCAGAGCTCTTTGGCAAACTGTGTTCTGGGTAGTGAATAAAGAATTAGGGCATAACGCACCACATCTCACTCAACTTTCCACTTTTCAAAGCAACTGCAGCTCTGATGAGCTGAGATCTGCCTGCTAAGACACCAGCATCTTTGCATGCCATCTGTAGGAAGCTCAAAAATGCACTCACTTGGGGTGCTTCTGTAGGATCCACTTTATAAAATCCTTTGCATCTTCACTCAGGTGAACAAAATCAGGGATAGTCCATGAAATTTCTCCATTTTGGATATTTAGAAGTGTTCCTCTGTCGTTCTCCCCGGCAAATGGAGACTTGCATGTTAGGCTTATTCATTGAATGACATAAAGTAAAAGGAGACAGACTTTAGATTTTTATTTGCTGTTCAACAACAGGAGCACACATGTCTATGTAGGGCTTGAAGAGGCCTGAGGGACTCCATGCGTGGGACTTGCAGTGCTTGTGAACAGTGCATCCATTAACAGAGCATCTTTTACTACAGCATGACTCAACATCTGACTGATTATTTATCTCTTACTCACAGATAAGGAATTTAGGGTCTGATTTTTCACAGCTACAGTAGGATGATGGCTAAAATGAGCAAGATAAAGACTGAACCCGATCCATTGCTCTCATTGCTGAGGAGAGCAGCTGTCAAGTCTTTAGGCAGGGACAGTGACCAAAGCCCTTGGAGATGCAGAAAAGAGTGACCAAAAGAGAAAATAAATTGCCAGAGGACTTGATGCTTCACTCATTCAGATCCCTCACTGGAAGGTGCTGGAGGGCTCTGACTGGCAAAGGGATATTGAATAAGTATGTCCAAGCAGATTTATTTACCTTAAATATGTGATGACTCCAACAGCCCTGAGGAGAGAAAGAACACAAATGTCAGATGTCCATCACTTCTCAAGCACACAGCCCCTTTTCCTGCCACTAGACACCTTAGCACAGTAAGATAACTTTCTTTTCCCCACCTTTCCAAGGAAAATAAATCCCCAAAGCTTTTGCTTTCACCTTTTTTTTTTTTTTTTTTCTTTTAGCATTTTATAAGATTGGTCTCAAGTATTCCTTCGTTTTTAAAGCACAGGTAGAGGCAAAGACTCAAAATACTTTTTAGAGACTGTTGGCCTTTTCTAGAAAGCCTCTTAGGATCGTTCTCTCTAGTTGCTGCCTTTATGAAAGATTGGCTTCTCTAAGATGCTCCTTTGCATTAATTAGCTGTCAGAGTTCAGTAATGGTTGACCAAAACAAAAAGAAGGAGCTTTAAATAACCCTAAGGGATTTGGGATTCTCGGTGTTCACTTTCAGTTTCCTTTCTTATCATCACTAGTCCATTTACTTATTAAATGTTAAGGAACACCTTTATTAGCTGCACCATCTCTATCGAAGTACAGTATTACTTACTCCCTAGTGCCCTGTTTGTACCTATAAGCATGTGGTACATTGCAGATGTGGCAGGTGTGACCAACAGCACGTGATTCTGCACAACACTCCCCATACCCCGCACCGTCAGATTTGCAAAGCAGAGGGTACTGAGCTTGTGATGAGATGAAGCCTATCCACTGCAAAATAGTTTGCTGTAACTACAATAAATTACCCTACGGAGTGAATGTACACACACAGTATAATATCATTAGGTATTCCTAAGAAAACATTTGTTTCAATCTAGAAGCCCCAAATTCAGGCTGTCTAGTGCAGAAGGTTTTTAGAAAGACAATAGGTTACCAGATATCAGTTGCTTTTGACACCGGTGACTGAGAAACAATTTCTGGGGCAACAAACTCTGGAGACCCATATTTGCTGAACTGAGGCTCAAAGGGTGTGATCTTCTGAGCAAAGCCAAAGTCACAGATCTTAAGGTCTTCCCTTTCAGGATAAACCATGAGGATATTCAGAGGCTGGTAAAATAAAACAAAAATAAAATAAAATAAAATAAAATAAAATAAAATAAAATAAAAGTAAAATGTTCCCTGGCCAACAAGAAGCTATGACAAACTAGACCTGCCACTGCACATTACCTTGATGTCCAAATGTAGAATGTTGTTGTCATGAAGATATTTGACTCCTTCCAAAATTTGCTTGATATACAATTTGACCTAAAAAAATCAATAAGATATTAAACAATTACTCATTAAAGCATTAAACATTAATATTAAATAAAGAAGGTCCCTGATTCCACCAATGGTTTCTTTTTTTTTTTTTTTTTTTTTTCTATGTAAGAGAGGAAGAGATTGAACTAGGAATACTTTTAAAACTGGACTGAACTTCTTATATCAGTCCTTGCAGTTGAAATCAGATGTGAACCAAACATTACTGTGTGGAAGGAAGCTGAGCCTAATGTGAGAAAGCCCTCACTTAAAAAGTTCGATGAGCCTTATTTTTAGAACTCAGATTTGGCTCATAAACAGCATAAATCAAGCAAACACATTTGAAAAACAAACAGACATTAAAACTATGTTGCAAACCTACTTTCTTGACTGTGTATAGATCCAGTGTGACTAAGACTGAATGAGGAATGAAGATTTACAGCTAGCTTCAAAATCGGAAGTCCATCACCTTTGAATTTTTATAGCGTTAACTGACATTTCCCTCTGAGGATCTCTGAGAAAAATCAGTTTTATCAATAAGTATAGGAAACTTGGCTAATAGGCAGGAGACGTGAAATATTTTGAGCTTTGAGTACCAAATATTAAAAAACTAAACCCACCACCTTAGAAACTATCATTTCAGCCCTTGGATACCTGTACAATTGTGAAGGGACAAAGCATTCAAAGCATTACAATATTAAACAAGTGAAGATATGGAATCTCCATAGGTGACAGATAGCAAAGAAATGGTGCATCAGCAAATATGGTTTGTATTAGTTTGAATGTGATGTGGTGTGCAAAATCACTGGTAGTTTCTAGTTGTTCCCTGAAGAAACTGACCAATAAAAGCTGATGGGAACACATTGTAAATCCTGATTCTGTTTTAACAAGTTATCACTGATTCAAAGATATTTCTCACACTGGAAAAAGAAAATACAGCTGGAAATTATTCTCTGCAGAAGAAACAGGTGGTACCCACCAGCTCTGGACTTTCAAATGAGAAGGAAAGCTTACCTCTGCTTCAGTGACAACACTCTTCTTGAATAAACGGTCAAGGAGCTCCTCGCTGGAGCATCTCACAACGGCATTAAGGGCAAATACAACTACAGTTAAATTACTCTTTTTACTTTGTAGCTACCTCTGCTCAACTAACAGAGAGCAGAATTCATGACATCTCGTTGCAAACTGAGTCGTTCACTTCCAGATATTTCAGAAAAGAACTTTGGTGCTTAACAACTCATTCCTACTCCTATATGCAAGTATCATAGCTTTGCCTAAAACAGCAGAAACATAGTACTTCAGTGAGGAGTGCACATAGATATGTTATCCTGTAAAGTGTGGAAAGATTGCTTTGTTATTTAATAGCTGAGGTCTGCCTGAGGAATACTTCCCAGCCTCCTCAGAGAAGAAGCACAGAAAAGGATACAACTCTAGAATCAAAATCAGGGTTTTCCGTGTCTCAAACTGATCCAGCAGCCTGGTAATTCTGTCGTGGGACAGAGAGGCAAGAATATCCCTCTCCTGATGTGCACGAGCCTTCGTTTTGCTTCGTAGAGGGATGAATTTGGCAGCACAAGACACTCTGTTCCCTTTATGCACAACTCGTTTCACAAAGCTGAAGCAGCCCCTGTGTAAAATCAAAGGAAAAACCCTGCTCAGACTCGGTTCAAAGCCCCCTGCACTGCAGGTGTAGACCTTTCCACTCCCCAGCCTTTTTCAGCTCCTACTGCTCAGGGCTTAAACTCTCCACCAAAGCTGATTTTCCTGTGTGCGAGCTGCTATTGCCCTCTCCCGGCTGTCTCCAAAACTAAGCAATAAGTTTCTATCGAAGGAAAAGGAATTTCAGGTGCTACAGGCTTGTGCTGGCAAAGGCTGATGCTCTCGGACCCCTTAGATGGACACAGTGCTTGTAAGTACATTACTGTGGGCTTTTGAGGCTAATATTGCCCAAGAGCCATACCTGGGCACCTTTTCTGCCAGGCTCTGGCTGGTATTTCTCTGGTGGGAGCCACCTGGACCTGCGGGCTCTATGGACTCTCCCAGCCTGGCAGAAAACTCAGGAAAGTGTTTCCAGCCCACCTGTAGCGGGGTGACCTCCTACTTCTGCCAGTCCTTTCACTATTCCCTAGTTTTTCACAGCTGGGCCCTCTTCTGCCTCTGGTTGCTGCTGCTCAGCAGCTGAGATGGGCAATGAGCTGTACTCCTGCAGTGATGCTGTGATGTTGAGAAATTCCTTTACCTTCCAATCTCCTGCTTAACCTCGTACAGGGAATGGAGTTTTCTCCGGGTGGCCACTTTTTTTGCTGCTTGGTCTTTCTTAGCTTTGGAAATGAAGAAAAATGTAAGGGTTAATATTCAGACCATGATGTCTTGCTAACGGTATTCAAATTTACTTCAGGACAGTATATAGAAAATATACAGGGGTCCTCTAAACTTCTGCACAGAATTAGGTGTAGTTATTTGATGACAGAACCTGCCAACACAATCACTGGGGCTGCATCTTCATCTGACAGGAATAAGGACTCAGGGTAAAGAGCAGACCACCACCAGAGGCATGCCCCCACTTATTTCTGTGGCCCACTATGTCATATCGGTGTTCATCATATGGTCTCAAGCAGGGAAAAAAAAACAAACAAACTCCTTTGCCCATCTGTGTAGGTGTTTAGACCATTTACCTTTATACTGGATCATGCCATACCGCTAATATCCAACTGCTAGGTAGGAATACATGGCAGAAACCATACGAGTACCAGGAGAAGATGGCAACAGAATAAATATTGCAGGGGCTACCGCAGCAAATCCTGCAGCTGAAAGAATGACATTACCTTCGTGTACAACAAGCTCGGCTTTGCACAGAACCTCCCCTCCTGCATTTTTGGCTACACAGGTGTAGACACCACCATCTTCTGAGCCAACGTTGTCCAGGATTAAGAAATACGTTGTGCCTGCCATCCCTTGATGGAGCCTATTGCTGTCTGTCAGCAGTGAAGTGCCCTGAAAGAATGAAAAGACTTTTTGGTACTGGAAAACCAAGATGGAAACAGATATTTCTTCTCTTCAAGAAATGGAAAGAAAACAGATGCTGGCTGAAGAAGTCCTCATGGCTAACTGTTTATCTATGTTACACAACATTTTTGTTTTGTAACCCATTCATAGGAATACAGGCTTGGGAAGGTTCACCAGGGCTGTGTGGTTTATGTTTCATCTCTTCCAACACACCAAACCTGGGCAGTCAGCCCAGGGAACACAAAGATCAGCAGCCTTGCTCCTGCCTGGTCCCCACTTTGTGCTGGCACGCATACCGCTTTACATCCATAAATGCCGTAAAAAAAGAGTACCGGAGGGGTTGTGTGACATAGAGGGCAGATTATGAAGATGTGCAGACCTTATGAGAACAGTTGACTGGGCAGTAATATATGTCAGATGAAATTTAATACAGATAAAACATAAAGTGATGCAACCCTGTTTCTCCATATGAAATGATGGGCTGTGAGCTGTTCTTTACTACACCGGAGCAAAACTTTGAATTACAACAGATCACTCCATGGCAACACCAGTTCAGTGCTGGATGGCAGTCAAAAAAGAAAAAAACAAAACAACAACAACAAAAAAATACATACCAGATGTTAGAAATGATTAGGGAAGAACCATAGTCGGTGATAGAAAGTACCATCTTATAAATCCTTGGTTTGCCAAGGGTGAGGAACTGTTGCAGCAATGCTTTCTCTGTAATAGCTTCCAGACAAGGACTGATAGAGCAAGTTGGGGCCCTTCAGCCTGGAAGGGAGGCTTTAGCAATACGATATGACAGAGCTGTCTAAAATTCTGAATAGTTTGGAAAGAGTGGGCAAGGACAGACTTTTTCTGATACGAAAACTAAAGGCCATCACAGAAGATGGCCCTTCTGGGCCATCACCCAGAATCAGCATAAGAAGTATAAGATGAAAGAATAAGAAGATTTTCCCCACAGAAGTACTGCTTTGCAGTCCTTTCCACAGTCCGGGGAAACGCCTGCACTTACCTTAAACCACAGCACAGTAGGCTGAGGGGTTCCTTCAATGACTGCCTGAAATTTGGCACGTTCACCAGCATTCACCTGCACGTCCTCTATTGTCACTTGCATATAGGGAGGACCTGGTGAGACACAAAGGTTTCAGGCGTTCACGATACCATAACTTTGTCCATGGTGTTCTGCTTTAGGTTGAGTTTCTCGAATGGGATTTTCATGACCAGCCATTTTGGATATGATATTGGCTTAATATAATATCAAGAGACAACACAGCAATATTTTTGGGTTTCTTTATATTGACATTACCTTTAGCCTTATCTTCATGCTTATATGTTACTTTTTGTTTAAAAAACAGTTATTGGTCAAGACACTGAATTATTTCAAAACAAAAAACAACAACAACAACAAGTCAATTAGAGGTATCAGCCAAAGAGAAGACAACGACAGTCACAGGATTTGGGAAATTGAAACAAGTCTCTTCCTTACTTGTTGGGGTCTTCTCCTCAGTCTTGTACACACGAGTTCTTTCCGTGGTCTCAATATAAACTTCACTGTGTACATCCCAGACCACATCTCCTTCTCTTCTGTACCAGTCTCCTGCCCCCGCAGCTGGTGATGTTCTTTCATGAAGAAAAGATTATTACACAGTCACACATAACTGCAGGGATATACTTTGCCATCAATCTATGCATTTAACCACCAGACAAAACGATATCTACTTAAAATTAATAAAAGAAGAATTTAGTTTTGGTGGAATTAATTTCTCCCCAACCATTTATAGCCTTCTTGCATACTGCATGTGTGAACAAGACTCTGAAGACGATAACAAACCTACAAGAACCAGTTCAAGTCACCAACTGCTTCTCTACAGAGGACTTGCTTTTCTGATACCAAAGTCTGCCACGTTTGGAAATCTGTGTATCAGAACCTGTATTCACCTGGAAATGGGAACAGTGCGCTCCTGAGCGCTCTGAGCTCCAGCCGCCGTCTCTTCACGGGAAAGGCCAGGGCTGGGCTTCGGTGCGCTTGGTTCTTCAGCTGGAATCTGCCTTTGTGCTTTGTCTGGCGGCAGAAATAGGGAAAGTTAGGCATGTCACCCATGAGGGCACAGCTGAAAGTCAGAGCAAAACTTTGGAGCCATCTCCAGTCTGCCTTGTGTCAGAGCTGAACCCATCCGACCTCAGCTGAGCGTTGTTGAAGCTAAAGGGGGAATTCGGCCCTTTTGAGAAGGCCATATGAAGCAAAGGGCTGCTTTTTCATTATTATTATTATTTATTTTTTATTTATATGAACTTTTCTGTAAGGAAACACATGCAGGCACAAATAGAAAAGGCAGTCTATAAGGACAAAAAGAAATAGGATGACTGAAAGAAAGTGTTAGTTCAGAGCATCCATTTTAGGAGATAATTTAACTTGGGCTTGGGTTCCACCAGTGTGTGACTATGATGATATGCCTGGTGTTAGCTTTCTACACACAAATAATACAATTAAACTATGCATTGTAAGGACAGTTTCGGATTCACTGGTGCAATCAGATTGCATCAGTGAAATTAGTAAGCTTACATAAATGTAGAACTGGTGGCCATGGAAGGCCGTGTCCAGAGGTACAGCTAGCATGGAGATAGGCTAATCTGGAGGAGTAATCTGGTATACCTCCCTTGGGTTCTTGGAAAATGTCCCCATACAGCTCTTAAATTACACCAGAACAAGGTTTGGCATCTGAACATTACAGGAAGGAGGAAATAAAAAGGTGGAGGAGCTTGAAGGCAGATGAGATATTTTTTGTTTTTATTACTAATTATTTGATCAGATATATCTTCAAAAACTGGTTTGAGCATCTATTGCAAAAGTACCTGTTTTTCTTTTGACACTGACCACTAGAGTTACACCCTAGAATAAAATACATCATCTTTTCCATCTGAGAAAAGGGGAAATCAAGAGAAGTCTTTTGCCAGAGGGAAGGAGCTTTTGGGGGGAACATTCTGGGAATGTTTGGTGCTGGCTGGTTTTGGAAGAAAGCAGCAGTTTCTAGAAAGCACATAATACTGCTTTACTTTGATGAACATGATTATTCAAGGCATTACTGGCAGGGTGAGAGATCCCAGCTGGGTGGAAAATGGCTTTGTGCTTTCCTGTTGCCAGCACTATCAAAATATTTGCCTTCTTTTTGTTTAAAACATATAATCAAAGGGACAGTTGTCAAGTCTCCATCTTATTAAGATAATTCCCCTGTTGATAAGACCTTTAGCTGCCTCGAGTGAAAGGACTGCAGACCCATCACATTCTCTATTCTGTGCTCTCTGTAGTTGAGACTAAAGAAATAATCCATTTCATATTTTACTTCTGATTTTTCATAGAATCATAGATCATTTTTGAATCATTCTACTTCACCAGAGGATTATTTGCATGGATGATTTCCCACTAAAAGAACAACAACAAAAAAAAAGGTTTTAAAATCCTGTAATTTTTTAAGCAGTTGTTTTGGGTCTGATTCCATTAAATCATTCTAAAGTTTTAGACAATTTTTTTTTTTTTTTTTAACAGTGTCTGGAGTTTGAGGGCTGCAGGCTACCTGACAAATCCTTTTAGGATCACCTTGGTGTAGGCCAGATGCTCTGACAGGACACAGACAGCTGAGACAAGTTGTTAGGGTAGAAGCAGGAGGAGGAGCGGAAGGGCTGCAGCTTGTTTGTGTGTTTCAGAAACACCATGGATATAAAAGCCTTGTTCCCATAGCAAGACACAGTCACACACATCATTGGTATTAAGCAAATAAACTGCTGAGGGGTCTCCTCAAGCTCCAGGGCCAGCGAACTGCAGGTGAACTTGTGCCCTACATGCTACAGAGCCTCTGGCAATTGACAAAGGGCTCTTAAAACTCCAGCTTGTTTATGGCAGACAAGAAGAGAAAAACAATCTCCCTTCCCCACCCCACCAAATCCTGTTTCCAGAAAGAGCTGCCCCAAGGTTTGTGCCAACCTAACCCCAACCCACAGCACCATGTTTCACTGGGTCTGAATGTCCTCTCTTACCCTGCAGCTGCTCAAAATGGAAAACCAAGGAGGAAAAAAAAATCCTTATTTGTGTGTTCAACATTATTGCCTCCCTCAGCTTCCCTGTGACATGTTCCCAATTAATTCCAGACCTACCATGCCCTCCAGCAGTCTGGGTTTGGGTGCTGGCTTCGTGAACAGGAGGCCCGGCCGCTGCTCCCGAGTGGTCTGAGGGAACGGGCCCAGGAAGGCCATGGCCACCGGCTCCTCGCACGCCCGGGGGAAGAGTCACAAGCAGTGACGCCGAGTCCACAAGTTTCCTTAGGGCTGTCTTGATCTCCTGGTCAGCACGCTGAAGTGAGGCCTGGACAGAAGTCTCCAGTGCTGGCTGTGAGGAAGCCCTTCCTACAGACAAGAAGAATAGCTTTTCTCTCTTCAGTGTAAAAAGAAAACAGCAGCAGCATCCAACCCCTCACAATCAGAAGAAGCATCTGTCATCACGTCCTTTTCCCCTCACAGAGCAGGGAGATGATGCAGGAACACTTATTCCAGCAGGAGGGAATGTGGCTAAGACTCAGGACAAGGAGACTGGCACAACAAACTTCGGACAGACGCATCTCACCGAGGCGAGGACACCGCACCACAGCGCGTGTCCCCGGCCCCTCAGACATCCCAGACAGTGGAACGAGGGATTCATCTCCTCACATTGGGATTCATCTCCCAGCTCAACCCCACACTGGCTGGCCTGGCAAAAATACTTTCATTGAGAGCAGTGAAACGAAGCCAGAGGTGACCTGCTGTGCAGATACCAAAGCTATTGTCCCGGGGAAGGGGAAGGAGAATCGGGCACATACCAGGCTTGGTGGTGCCTCTGAAGAAGGGAGGGTTGATGAGCCTGTAAGCCTGAAAGGTTGGCAAAAAAGACTCTGAAGCTACTGCTTGAAGAATAATGTATTTGTCCTCCTTTGCAATATTTGGGTTTGCACCGGAAAGTACCTGAAACTTAAATTTTCACTCAGCTGTGTCTTTGTAAGGCAGTATAGGGGCAAGGCCAGCTGGTGTGCACAGTAATGCACAGCAGTTGTGGATAGGGAAGCGTTATGCAGAGGAAGACATATCTTCTGCCTCAAGAAACTACAGTCCTGAAGGAAGAGGGAAGACAAGAAGCTTTCCAAACAAAAATGGATTTTGAACACACATCTTTGCAGAACTGCCACCCTGGAGACAAATCCCACAGACTCCTCCCCAGCCAGCACTGGCAGAAGAAGCTAGGGGAGGTGGGATCACTGGATAATTCAGATTGGAAAGGACCTCAGGAGCTAATCACATTCAATCTCCTGCCCAGCACTCCTTCCCCAAAACATGATGAGGCACAACAAAGGGACAGATATCTAGGGATACCCTTAAATACCCATCAAAAATGACAAAATCCATGTCAGATTAAGACTATTCATCATGTTTACAATGTGATTGCTCGCAAAGGAAGGGTACAAATGTGAATGATGTTGCAGTCCACAACAAAACGAGCTAAAAAGCTCTACTTTAGACATCCTATTCTGGTTGCCCAAACCTTAATTATTTTAAAAATATTTCATACAGGAATTAAAAAAAATAAAAAGTTTCCCATGGGTAAAAGAAAAATAAATCTGATTGTATTCTCGGAGCAGAAAAAATGACTCCCTGCCATACCAAGAATTGGTTCCCAGCGGGCCAAGATGCAGGGAGAGCAATCAGGATCTTGCTGAAAGAAAAAAATAAAGTACTTGCATACACATGGTTCTGACTTGATTCACGTCATTCACATACAGCAGGTCCTGCAGCTCTGTTTCGATTCTGCTTCTTTCCCAGCCTTTAGACAGCAAATTCACATGATAGGCCTTAAGGTAAAGTTGAAGGCTAGGTTTGGATCACCCTCTTTTAACACAACTCACTTGATTTTTTTTTTTCTACTGTCCTCCCCCCATGGTTATGGAATGTTTCAGTTCTGGGTCTGTTGATGGAAAAAGCAAGTTTTGCTTACACGTCCCAGACTGCCCCATCAGCGGTCATCAGCACTGGGCTGGGTGAAAGATCTTTAAATGTTTCCCTAGAAAAATATTTTGATTCCCTGGAGTTCCTGTTATGATTGCTGCCAGCTGGTGCTGCCCTACCAGCTGGGCAGCTGCCAACAAGTGAGCCATTTGGAAAGGCGTGAAACACCCTCGATATCTCTCAAGGAGAAAATATATTTCAGTTTAACTATGATTTGTGTTATTATGGTCAAATGTGGTATTAAGATCAAACTAAGACAACTGGTGAGGCAAGAGGTTCTCAAACATTCCAGGCCTAACAAGATAATGCAGGATTCAGCTCCCCTTGTGTTGCTAGTACCATTGCTTTCTTCCCTACTTAGTGATGTTACATGCTGGGACTCAAGCTGTTGACCTGTGGAGCTTGAATATTATCTAAGGTACATCAGACTAACACTGTGGTGATGACACTCCTGCAATGGACAGCCTGTTTGCCAGTCCTAAAATCTTGACCATGAACCTTTCCACCTCACATCTCCTTCAGCAAATAACCAGGAACACAATACCCACGCATATTTTGAAGTTCCAAATCAGCCTCAGAGAAGAACCCAAGTAGACGAGCATTGTTCAAAATTATTAAAGAAACTATTGAACGATCCTAAAACTGAACAGGAAGTATCCCTCAAAACAGGTTCTTTCATTTCCACACTTCTGAAACTGTAAAAAATTGCAGCTAGAGCCGAACTGCATTAATAATGTCCTTGGGCTGCAGCTCAGCTCCTGCTGGTCGATGGGAGAAGTGGATGAGCTGACGGAGGATGGAGTGCAGTGAACAGAGAAGAAGACAAAACCAGCAAGTTTAGTGACAGCCGATGCAAGACATTTATTGATATAAACTCAGCATCTAACAGCATATCTTGCATTTGATTTGCCTTTTTTTTTTTTTTTTTTTTTATGTATCTCAAGCAAACTGAAGTTTCCACTTTATTAATACCTGCAGGAATTATGGTAAAACATTGTATTAAAATTTTAATACAGCTGTGTTTTCATCTACAAGAAATAAACCCCCACACATCTCATTAGTTATCTACACAGTTTAATCACTTACAAGCATAATTTTTAACCTCTAGGAAAATATTTTGAAAAAATATGTGATGGACTTCTCATAAACCTTTCATTTTTTGAACAGAGTTCTATATAAAGATTTTAAACATTATTTTCAATTGATTTTCTTTTGCTTAAATTTCAAAAGAAAGTGTAAACAGATGTTAATTATTTTGGGCTAATGAGTATTTTTTCTATGACCATCTGAACTGCAGCTTTCTAGCTTCTTAAAAAAAATACCTGAGCATCAAGCACATCAGGAGGAACCTCTGCATTCCTTTATGCATCTTTACTATCTTTGGGTTAATATTATGTTTTTAAAGACTAATATAGAGCAAATTCATTTGTTAGCAGTATCTACATAAATCCAAATGAAATTCACTTCCTCCCGTGGAATTATTCTGTATGGATACTTGAATAACTGAGAACAGAATCAGGTCTGATATGAAAGAAACACTTTCAGTTTCAAAAATATTTCCCTGTTGTATGTCTGCTACTTTCCAACATACAGTGCAATATATGAAAGAAGCACTAATATATATCCATTGTATTGCTTAATTATAAAACAAACCGTATAAACCAAGGAGTTGTTATCAAAAACAGAAGAGTAACATAAAAGAGGCTTCATTTCTTTCACCATATGCAATCACTGGAAAAGCAACCTATATCTGGAGGGTGGTTCACGTGGTATTACACATAATATCCTGTCTGGATATTGAAATGAAAAAGGCTGTGAAATGCATTAATTTCAGTCACCACATGATCAAGGTGCAGCCACAGAAGAAAAAAAAAAATGCATTCTTTTCTACAAGCACCTTTTGTAAATTCAGTCCCTGTTAGCAGGAATATTGCCTGGGGGACTCCAGAACAAGTTTCACAATATTACCTAGCTGGGAAACACTGAGACGGAACATCACACACCAACATTTCCAAGGCAAAAACTCACTCAATCCTCTCTCTTCATGCTAGTTAGAAATTCAGCTGCATCTGAGCATTCTGGTTTCCCTGCACCATCTAAATGAAAACATTTTCTACTATGACACGGCCACACAACTCAGCAGGGACAAGGTGTTGGGACTTTTCACCCCATACCTCTGTCAGATGGAGAGGGCCAGTGCTTGGTCCTACTGAGATCAATGACAAATTCCAGTTGACTTCAACTGGGACCAGTATTTGGGCCTATGAGCTCATTTCTTCCCAGGGCTGAGCAACTTGTTGAAGGTTTGTGCAAATTCCACTTTTGGTGAAGCCAACAGGAATGAATGAGCCATGCCCGGTGCATCTCAGCCTTCCCCTCGCAATCAGCTCTCCTGCTGCAAAGCTCCAGAGAAACTCAACAGAAGGCAGTAAGGGTGACATCTACAGTGCAGTTCAACATACGTGGTTACAGTAACGTGATGCAATTGTACCTGGCAGTGCTTCCAAGCAGCCCAAAATATTATCAACAGGTGTATTCTTCAGCCAGACATTTATGGTAAAGATCTGTTGCTTTGTTTTGGTTTTAACTGTGTTTGTGCTCCTGCTGCTCAGTGGTGAATTCCTTTTAACATGTTAGGAGACGTTATCCATCAATCTGCTAACAGCAACGTTTCACCACTGGCATGGACAGGAGACCAAATATACCAGATTATTCTACCAGTAATATTTATTGACAAAGACCACATTTGTGGTTCTCTGTGTGTGTTAGCATTTGATTATAGATACAGAAGTCATTTTGTGCAGCCCTTTAATCTTTTGCTGAGCATTAAGTAAATCTGTATTTTAAAAGGTATGGGTCATAAATCCACTACACTAGAATGCAGAGAAAATGAAACCTACATCTTTACACAACTAGGAAGTGGACTTGAACATAGCTGTCATTTTAAATATGGTATTTTTTCTTGTATTTTTATTTATTTATTTTTTAACTCAATGCAGAAGAGAGCAATGAAATCCTTGACCTCCTCAAGTCAGTGGGACTTTGACCGCTGACTTCAGTCAAGTTAGAATTTCAACTGAAAGGTCTGAGCAGCCCTTTGCATTCCTAGTAAATGTAATATTTCGTAGTTATTTCATTCTGTGGCAGAAGTTCATAATAATTTAATCAGACTGTGCATGTTGAAAGGTTTATGAAGAAAATTTTGGCAGAGCTAATTGGTGTCAAAGCAGTGAGAAACTCCACGACCTTCAGGTGCACACCGTGACAGGAGATCGCTTTAGCTGTAAACAGTCTTCCTATTCTGGCTGCTGAAGGATGCTGAAAAGCTTAGGTACTTTCACCTTCTTGCCACACTATAATTTACAAGTTGGCATGTGAAATAATTTTTATGTTCACGAACAAAAAAGCACTTATTTATATTTGTGTCACAGGTAGGAGAATCAGGCTTTTCTTAAACCTATCACCACGGCTCCACTCTGGAATGATATATGTTCACCTCGATCAAAGCTTTTAAAATTACCAAACTGACATACATGTTCCCTTTAAGACTAGAAAAACTCATATTTAAATACATTTTTTTCAAAGGTATTCCCTCATACATGTTACCGTGTAATCATTGCCACCAATTCTCCTCACCTACAACAGTTTTGATTTTTTTTTTCTGCTTTTCTTTTGTGTTAAAAATTATGCTTGTATCTGCTCAGCTTTGGGAGAGGTCTTCTGTGCTGATGTGCAGCGTAACAGGCTCACCAACAGTCCCATAGCTGAGGGTTCTTGTGGAAACTTCAGTTTTAAAACTCGACTGTCCGTTGTCTGCCGAGAGCTGGACTTCAGTGCAGAAAGATGGTTTCACTGTAAAGGAGGGACCAGAAGAAGCCGCTGCTGTTGCTGCGTGCACTCCGGGCGTCACCGCCATGCAGGTATCACTCACGTGGAAAGAGATGTTTGAGGGGCCTACAGACTGCACACCAGTTACTCTAGATGCCGACACGAACATGCCCCCAGGAACGTGCTCCTCAAACTTGCTGAAAAATCTTTGCCTGGGCTTGGAAACCACGGGTCGCCCCAGGTTCAGCAGCACTGGCTTTCCAATCGTTGGCTCGTTAATCTCTGTCTGGAGCACAGAGATCTCACACGGTTTGTCTGCTGTCTGGTTCTGATCATCACACCCGTAGGTCTCGCCTTCTTCAGGAACATAGTCTTCAAGATCCTCCAAAGTTAATACTTTGCCATTGTGGGTTAAGATTTTGCGGTCCCGGGTGCTAATGTCTTCTGTCTGTAGTTCTTCTGGTTCCTCAACTATGATGACATTATCCTCCTCTGGAAGGACATCTGGCACTACTTCGGGTACTCCCTCTTCAACAGGCCAAGATGTGTCTAATTCATCCTCCTCTTCTTTAACCTCGGCGCTCGCTGGTGAGAACAGAAGTTGGTGTTCGTCTGCAGCAGTGGTCTCAAAGCTGAAGATCAAGGGCTCACCCCCGCAGGCAAGCAGTGGGGAATCGACACCTGATCCACAGTGAGCGCTCGCTTCCTGTGGGCTGCTCTTTCCTTCAGTTCCGTAATCGATAAATGAATTATTGCCTAGTTGTTCAGACCCACACGGGGAACTTCTGTCCTCGCTGCTGACTTGAGGTCCTTCCTGATCTGTTGCATAAACCAGGGGCTGGATGTCAACTTCAGAGAGACTGTCTTTAGGCAAAGAAGATTTTGACTGTTCCACCAGTTTATTGTTGGAATTGTTTGTGTTTGGATCATCATCTGGGGAATGCCTAGGCCTTGAGCTGGGAAAAGTGAATGTTAACACCCCTGAGTCATCTTTTTCTTGTTTTGCTGGAGAAGATCCTCTTTTCCTTGCAGGTTTTGGTAATTTTTTCACCTTGAATTCAATTATTTCTTCTACTTCAACCCATTTGGGCTTTTGCTCTTCTGTCTTGGTCTCTGTGATTTCTCTTGCTGCTGCTCCTTGCTTGTTCTCGGGCTCTGTGACATAAAGCACGGGGACAGCAGACTTCGATGTTGCCTCTTGCTCATGTCTGTGGACAGGCTGCCTGATCTTTGAAACGTAAACTGGCTCTGGAGTTGGCTCCGCTCTCGGAGAGCGGGAAGGTGAATGACCTGAAGAAGAACGGGCAGGAGAAACCCTTCCCCTTTGCCTTGGGCTCTTCACCACAGTGGTTATCGTTTCCTCTCTGATGAGGGAAAGGGTTGAGATGGAGTTGGCAAGAAGACGAGACTTTCTGGGGAGCCACACTCCATCCGCACATGCCATTGTGGTTCAAGGCGCTACAGTGGGGTTAGTTTTATGAGCACTCCAGCTTTTGGTGAAGCGTGTCATTTTGGAGGGGATACACACACAACACACACACCCACATGCCCATCTCCACTTACTTTCTGAACCAGGCAGAACCTCAGTGCCATTTCCCCGAGGTGGATCCTAGCTCCATTAGCCTCCTTGAGTGCACAAAGACAATGAGTATCTCCAGCTGAGAAATGGTCTTCTGGATGCTGCTATATCTCACGTGCTTGTGTTGACCACCTACTATGCTGCTTTGGACCCACAGAGCAGTTTCACCCAAAGATTTTAAACACTCGCGGTGTTCACCCTTTTTCTAAGTGTCCTTGGCTAAAATCTGGGCTTCAAACTCAATGGCAAAATGTTCTTTTTTTTACAGTAGGGTCAGTAGTTTCCTTTTTTTTTAATAAGTCTATCATATCTTTATGTTGTTGATTCTTTTGAGACCACACATCTGCCTTTCCACAGGCAGAACAGTTACATTAAGAGGGCATTTGGCAGCCAGGAAAAGAAAGTTAGAACATTTCCCGCAGAAGTCATCTATGTCAAACTATACTCATTTTTACTCTTCATAATACTGTCATTGCAGGCACAGCCTGATCCTACTACCAGCGATTGCCATAGGAATACCAGATCAATCTGGGATGCATGATTGCTATTTCTGAGAGGAATTCTGCTGGTCTTTATATTTTTTGAGGCATCCAAAGCAGTTGGGATTTTTCCGTATCTCTGCAGAGATAAACTGCTTGTGTCAAAACAATATTCTCCTCCCATCCCTGAGCAAACTGACTTTAAATGAGCTGCAGATAAAATTCTATCAATAACTAAAAGCTGGGGACAGGAACACCCAAACTCAGTCTTTAATGTTCATAATTCATACGTTTAACATGCAGTTACTCCTGCAGATATTTTCAGTGTCATTTTTCACATGGAAAAACATGAAGGCAAAGACAGCATTTGCTTTGCAAGTGCAAAGAAGCTGATGCTCTTCAGCAGAGGTAGCTAGTTCAGTGGAACCAAGAGGCAAAACTGATTTTGTTTTTGTGCTGAGATTCTCTTCCTACCTCCAAGCAACAGAGACTGAAATAAAAAAATGGAGGTAACTGAAGGATAAAGACAATCGCCTGAGGCAGGAAGGAGTCATTATGAATCAATACAATAGCTTTTTCTATTCTTCTGTTTCTCTCTGTTTCCTCCCCAGCCTCAGCAGCTAGTCTGACATGCTGCCTCGAAGGGCTGAAACCAACAGTTCTGCTCTCCAGCCCTCTGTGCTCTGGCTCTTCAGTTGGGACTCAGAGATAGGTGGAAGGAGCCCCTGTGAAAGCAGAGCCTGTTTGTCCTGCTGCACTTGCCTAACCAGCACAGAAGACTAACCAGCTTCAATATCTTGTAGGCTTTCTCTTCTACCAATTTGATCGTTGGGGACTGGACTTGGTTTGGTAGTGCCTTCTCCTAACGAGATCAGATTTTTTCCCATGATTATTCTGCCCCTTTGAGGATGAGGTAAAGGTCAGGATCAGATCAGCTACAGTGAAATTTCTTTTCTCCCTGAGCAGCCTTCCAGCCTTCTTTTCTACTGTTTACCTCCTACTGCTTTACTCTTTCCCAAAAGTTATCAGAATTTTTCTGCACCTCTTGTTGGGCTTGTTTGCTGGCACTGCAATGCAGAGCCTTCATAATGACCACGGTGCCTTTCTGAATTATGCAAAATTAAGTCCCTTCTATACAGATGAGAACGAATCCTTTTTGTGTTTGCAGTAGACTTTGCTCTACACTGCAAGGTTAAAATGCTTTTTTGGCTCCAGGATTTACACATACAGATATTGTTCAATCTTGTCTCTAAATTAGCTGTCTATTTATTTCCTGGTTATAGTTTCAAAGCTGCTTCTGTTGCTTTGCTCATTATGTTTTAAAAGATGCAATGTGCCCTTAACAGAGCTGTTCCAAACTTTACTCCATCACTACCCTAGTTCTAGCTGAGGGCCTCCCTGATGGGTTCATGACCCCATCCATTAGCAAAAGGTGGGGGATTTCCATCGGTCTGAGAACCCGCTCACAAAGATACCAACCTCCTTTGGGGCTGCAGCCCTTAATTTAGGAATCACTTCTCGAGTTGCCCAATGCAGTAGCCCATGGAGCAGTTAAAAATTTACGAATCAGCTGAACTGATGGTATTTTGCATTAGTTTGTTTTTATTTAATCAGCCAATATTAATGCTGCTTCTTGTGATCTGAAATCGTAAAGAGGACGGTAAGCTTACTGAGGAGAGATGTGAAATAAAAGCATTTTTTCAGCTGACTTGCAGGCACAGATATGTAGAAAGATGAGCTTTACTAAGCTTTAGACATGGCCTGTCTGTGGGTGATTACTTCCTGCTCATGACTTTCTTGGGATGTTTCTGAATGTGATATCAAAAAGTATTTCTCCTTTTTGTTACCCTATAGATATCTGAACCCTGGCTCTTGAGATGGCGTAGGCAGAAGCACCTTCATTTTCTGGTCGTTACAAGGTAAAAAAAAAGTCAAATGACTCAAGGTGTTAACTGAACAGATGTGTTCAAGGAAGGGGGCAAAGGCAGACCTCCTTCTTGCCTCTCCTTCCTGTTCTTTGCCAATTTATCAGTTATTCAGGGTAGAAGCTTCTAGGAGCGGGAGGCATGGAGGCATATTTATAAGAATGATCCACTGGCTCCAAAGTGGCTAAATGATGACAACTGATAGTCATCACAGAAAATAATACAAGAAACAAAAGGTAAAACAATTGCTTAACCATATTTGAGGTGTCATTTCACACATCCACCTCACCATCTAACAAAATTGTTAAAAAAAAAAAAAGCATCATGTCCAAGAATCACGAAGCATGTCCAAGTCGATGATTGGTTTTAGCAAAATTATGACTCCGGTGGAAATGCATTTCCCCAAAATACACATTCCACAGTCACCTATGGCCATTAAGACATGGCTTACATTTTTTGAAGGTGCTCTGAAGGCCTAACATAGAAGGACAGTGTAGCCCCTCCAGCACACAAGACAATTTTATTTATGTACTTGCTTATGATGCTTATAAACAAGAAGATACTTTAAGATTTTAATAGCTGATGAGCTACTGGTCCACATACAATTGAGAAAGTACTGTTTTTTGCTGCAACTAATCTTTATATATTTCAGTATAAATCGGGATCAAAGTATCCAAGAAGCCCAAGGAAAAAAAAACTCATAGAAATAGAGCCAGAGAGGGTAAAAATGTGCAGCTTCTTTCTGCTATATCATGAAAGGCCTTCCTGAAGAATTTAAACAGGAAGGCAAAATAAAACATTGTAAGCTGTGTTTGTTATGTCTGTACATCTTTAGAGTACCCGGTTCCCAACGCCTTTTTTTTTTTCCAACACTGTGAGTCAGATTCTACATCCTTGAGCCCTTGTGCGACTCCTGAAATAGTCAGTGGAATTTCCTCTCGTATAGTATCCTAAAAATAATTAGCCCATGCTGTGTCTAACAGCAACATTGCTTTTTTTTTTTTTTTTTGAAGTGGACAGTAAGATTTTTCAGGTTGTCACTTTGCATAACACAAAATACCATGAGATCTGGTGGAACAGGAATGAACACACTTGCATGGCCAATAAACACAAGCTTGTTATTGGATCATGCATAGGCAGCAAGGCAAATCACAAATGTTACCAGAAAAAAAAAAAAGTCAGCACTTACATGATGATGGTTTTCTTGGGCACTTTAGTCTCTTGTTCAGTGACTACAAAGAAAACAGTATGAACAGCATGGGGTTAAAGAAAGGCAAAAGCTGAAATGATTAAATTAACTTTCCTCAGTTATTCAAAATAAACTGGAGTGAGAAAAACATCTGTACCATCCCATCCATGCTTTCTGTGGTTATTTCCAGCATCACCTTTAATGATTATGACCAAGAATGAGAATTCAGAGTGCTCTCTGAACAGAGTAATTTAGATTTGCAATTAACTATTTTGTTGAGAACAATATCGCAAAAAATGTTTTTTGCTGTTGTGAGATCATGGCATTTCTGTTTGGAAGGGCAAACATAGAAAACAAAGTTGTTGTTTTTTTTTTTCCACCCTTTTTTTTTTCCTTCCCCTATAATAAGTTAGTGATAGTGTAAGAAACCTGAAACCTGGAAATGTCTTGACATGAAAAACTCTGGAGAGCTGAAATTCTTTAAACTGTTATTTCACTTACTAGAAGAAAAGTTTCCCCAAAACAATAAACAGTTTCCACTGTGGACTAGATGCAAAATCCAAGCTGATAACAATGAAAACTAAAATCATTATCATCAGAACAGAAAATTGGAATAAAAAATTCTCTACCAAGCCCAGAGGGAGCCCTGTAATACACTTATGTCTACTTCTTCAATTTTTTATTTTATTTTTTTTACTTAATTTGCAGATTTTCATGACCCTTGTCCCATAATGAACTAGAATTTCTTGATAACATTTGAAGAGCTAATAGAGATTTTCAGCAGGTTCCCAACTTATCTGCCTGAATAAAATTAAGACACTGAACCAGACTGTTTTGAACATATTCTGATCTACTGAACTTAATGCGAGATTGAGAAAAAAACAAGACCAAGCCCCATCTTTTATTTAATAAGTTAGTAAAACTAACTAACTAATAAGTTAGTTAGTTTCTATAAAAACTAATTTAATGTCAAAGTAATTTTTCCAGCAATTGGTTTACAATCTTCCAGCCAGCCTATAATAAATAAGCTCTTGTCTGAACAATTACAAGTGAACTGCAACTCAAAACAAACACATAAAATCTATAAAATCACAAACAGTTCTTGCCCAGGGAGCTTGTAGTGTCTGTGTTATTTGTCATATAATTTATGATTCATGCTGATATTTTTAATAGTGGCCAAAAACTGCATTGCCAGAATATTAAAAATATATTTACAATATTAGATGGAATAGTTGAACCTAATTTTACTTCCACTTTCAAGGAATTTCTTCTGCCGCTAGGTGAAACTGCAAATCCCACGATAATTAAAGAGAATGTTGTGCAAATATTGATGGTAATATCTGACCTAGAGTTTTATTCTTTGTTTGCAGAGCTCTGTCTCATTTATGCGTGTATAAATTTGGAATCATTTCCAACAGAGTCAGGGAAGTTACTACAGAATTAGGTGGGTTTAAAAATAATCCATTTGGAAATACGAGTTTACAGTCTATCTGCTATGTCAAGGATAAAATTATTTTGAAATGTTCAGATGTGAATGTGAATAGAATATAACTTCTTTACCTACCTATTTAACAATTTTCAAGCATTTTAAAACATCATTTTTTCAATTACGAAATACATCACTCAGTGATAGAAGATGAATTGAGAGCTCAAACAACTTACTGTGCCCAAACTGGAAATTTCCAATGAATATGTAAATCCTTAAACTGATATTGTGGAATTTTTATGTAATGTAACTTTTAGAAAAAGTCATCAAATAATATCATGAGATGAATCCATAAGCAACAAGAGAATCGGTTCTGATGTAAACAGGAAATGAATTAATTTGATTGTACACCTAAACACAGGTGTTTAAGCAATTATTATAACAGCAACCCTATTTAGATAATAATTAAATACATATTTAACAATGTCTGTAAGAAAAATTCCCTTGTAACATTTACTTTATTACTGTGTGTTCTGGAAGTCCTCCCATATGACATTGATTGCAATACTTCTATCTGCAGCAGATGCTAAGGAATTCAGTATTTCGAGGGTCAGCAGGCCTGGGCATGAGGAAACTGTAAATGGCCTGTAGTAAATAGGTCCTGATGAGCTGCAGTTTAGTGCATAAAACATCTATTTTATACGTGCTATATCCAAGGTGTGAAGGAGGATTTAAGCAATTCTTTATGAAGGATAGAACCACATGAAAGTAGGATGAGAGAACTTGGGATTCTTTTTCCAAGAGGAAAATATTCTGCATCCATTTTAGCACCGGATTTATCATTTCAACTTGTTTGATAGCAGTTTAGGAAAACAGCTTTGCAAAGCAGGAGACCCTGATAAGCAGGTTAAAAGCTGTAAGCATTAGGATCAGCCAGTGCTTCTACAAGACTAGACTCCTCTTTGGTTAATACATTAAATCAGTGACTTATGAGATGAAACATTTAGGCTAAGTCTGAATGAATGTCAGCTTTTGCTGCTCTGAAATGGATGAAAGGTGGTTTCCAATGTGGCCTTCATTACACACTTTAAGTTCTACTTCCTTCACTCACAGAAGCATAAACCTATTTTTCCTGCTGGCATAAACCAGGGGAATGCTGCTCTGCATTCACCCCTCTTCTGCTACATTTCAGAGATAAGCCCACAAGAGAGGATGCACAAAACTGACATGAACTGCTACAGCTAATCTCAAAATGAGCAATTCATGGACACAAAATAATTTCCTAAACTGTGTGAATGAAATGCAAGTGTTTTTCTCTCAATGTAAAGGGAAAAATGTTTTAGTCCCACAGCAACAGAAAATGCTGTAAAGACAGACTGTGCTCGCTTGCATTTTGCACTGAATACCCCATGGCTGGCACAAAAATGAGATTAACTGACACTGACAACAAATTAAAAATAACAAGATTAATATCTCACCCCAACTAGGGAGCTTTAAAACGTTCAGGGGAGCAAACTCATATGCCCTATTTCTTCCAGAAAAGGGTAACACTAGGAGATCTAATGCTCTTCTGCATTTAAAGCAATCTCACATTTGAGAGCCTCAGAATACTTAGCATTACCTCATAAGAGGGGTATTACCAAAAGCCTAGTACAAAGCAACTAAATAACCTGCCCACAGCTCTGCATGTGAACTAACACAAAACTACAAAGAAATTTCTGTTACCTGTGCTAGATTTTGGGTATTTTTTCTTAAAGGTTTTGCTTATATCCATTTGACTACCTGATCCCTTCTCCTTCTGCTGACTGTCTCACTATACATCCTGGATCTGCCCACCCATATGAAAAAATCCAACTCTTTTCAGAATCTGGGCTTTGTTTTTCTTGAAAAACAAAGAAAAAAAAAGAACAAGTTAGTGAACCTGAGATGAGTGGATTGCAGTAGTAAGGTGTTAAAAAGGGATGCCAGAGCACATCAGCCCATGTCAGGTCAGATCTGCTGTATGTAGGTTAAGCAGCGAGGCGGGTGGCCACAAAGCAGACAGTCAGCTTGAAGTCAGAGAGACAGATCTTCCAACTACATGTTTTTAAAGTGTCTAAAATTCTCCCAAAATCCACAGAAAGAGGATTTTTAAAGCAACTCTCCGTTGACTTCAGTGAAACAACCAGGTGTAACTGAAGGCAGAAGTCCACCTTTCAGGCCTGAAGCCTAAATTGCAACTGTTTGCAAGGGGACCCTTAGTTCAGTGGTTTCCATCCTTCTTGAATTTGATCCTTCCAATGGATCTGCAAATTCTCATACCATGATTTTAAACCTAATGACAAGAAGTTTGTTTTTAAGACCCCCTAATGTGGGTCTGTGGATCATCACTGACTGCAGGCCAGGGCCCTTAAACCACTGTACTAATGGTATCCCAACTTGTAACAGTAGGTTTGGCTCAGTATAATAAACAGTACAGAAAAGGCAGGAGAATAACAACTAAAATAATTGCAATTAAAGGCTCTTGGGTGCCTCAGGAGGCTCTGGTAATAGACATTTCACAGAACGAACAAAAAATCAGGTAGAATGTAGACCCACCGTGCAGGTGAGGTAGGAAACAGACACGGTTATCTATTTTCTAATGTAATAATACCACACAGCAGTAATGTAGTCCTCTTGGTGAAGTTAGAAATAATCCCATTTTCACAACTAGGAAGGATTGTAAGGATGGAAAGTGAAAGCCGTCATGAGATCCATCCATCCTCCTGTTCTTTGCCAGATGAGCTTGATTTTTCAATAGGTAGATCAAAGATGGTTATTGATTTCCAGGAAAGCAATGAATTCCCTCCTCGTTCAAGTGCATTGTGCTAAATTCACCCCTGATACAATTCTGCTCAGAACAGTAATAATGCTCCATGGATGAGCCTGCTTTTTGCTCCAGTTGGTGTGGGGCAGCTCTTGCTGTTTCTCCATGGAGGTGACTCAGGGAACTATCTCCTTCCCTATTACCAAGCTCAGGCAATTGCACATAATGGACCAAAAACAATCTCATGATAATATTTCTGGAGCTTGCAGGCAAGCTCCAATTATATTTCTTCAACCAAACCCATAAAATCTGTTTGTTTATGACTGTGGGAATGACACATTACATGACTAATTCAGGGCTGAACACACACGTTTGTAACCCCATGAGCTGAACAATGCTTCACAACACTTGTGAAGAGTTTTTACTTGTTTTACAACTCTTGTTTGTTTTTATATCTTCTCCCTTGGCACAATGGAACTTCATGAAGATATGCCACCCTAACAGTAATTTATTTCTGTTCCTCTACATGCTGCATATAAATTATTTTTCCCTCTTTATGCCTCAGCAAGGACAAAGCATTAAAGTACTTCAAGGTTTATGCTACTGAAACAATTCTAGTGTAACTATAGTAATACCATTTTCCCTGCAATGTTGTTGAATGATTTGATGGTACTCTGGTTAAGGACCACAAGGAAAGCAAGCATAAAACCAAAACAAGTGAGTACATAGATCTGGATACTACTCTTAATGGCCTAGTGTGGCTGAATCCTCATAGTGTAGCAATACATTATCAGCCCCTACAGAGGGCTGACCGCAAGGTCCATCCAGACCAGGCTCCTGTCTCAGACAGGACCAGCAGAAACCTGGGGAAAATTATAAGAAAATAGGAGAGTGGAGTGCCATTTTCCCAAACTGGTCAATTTGCTGCTCAGAAGCTTCTTCATTCAGGTCTTTGCATTTGATGGCTCTCACTTGGATGTTGATAACACTTATCCCACGTCAAAAGCACATTTGAACCTCTGTTATTATAATGAGTTAATGTGAAAACACTGACAATGAGGAAAGAAGGTTCTACAGTTGTTGGCAAACCTTTGGTTTTTGTTGGCCATGTCTCCTCTAACTGCATCTGAAACAGCTCTCTGACACCAATGCTTGCTGGCATGGAATGGCCTATGCCTATCCTAGTCCTCTCTCTCGCCCTCCAAAACAGTAAACCATCTACTATGTATTATAAATTGTACCTTGGCTGTATTATCTCCTGAACTACTGCTGGGAGCTCTTCTAAAGAGACAGCACGGTTGGCCCATGTCAAGACAGCCAAGGACATGTAAGAAAAACCAATTTCAGATGCTGGGAAATGTGCCATACTCAGATATAGCCACTGATCTAAACTCATTCACGATAGGTTTACAATAAATGTGCCTGACATACTGTTTGTGGGAATTCCTTTAGTACATAGGTAACTACAAGAAGTCACTTCCTAAATGTGTTAAGAAATAGATGCATTACTGGATAGGTGTAAGATCAGCCCATATCACCCTACTTATACAGATAAAAGATACAGGGGAAAAAAAAAAAAAAAGATTCTATGACTGTGTGATGTTTAATACCTGAACAGTCCTAGCTAACAGGAGAACTAAATTGTTTGTGACATACTGCTGTCAGTTTTGCTTTCTTAATCATTCCAGAAGCTTTTCAGTACTATTTCAAGAAACAATCACAATACATCTGCAGCTTTACTTACTGGCCCCTGTTTTTTTCTCAGCAATATATAACTCATGTTCTGCCAGGCTGACATATGTTTTCAAGTACTGCAACAGGAATAGAAACATTTTTATTGCGCTAACAGTGGTGTGACATACCCTTCATTTACTCCTCCTTTTTCATATAATGCATTTATGAACATTATATGATGAAGTTGATTTGCCAGATATGGAAATCAACAGATGGTGATGGGTATAGAGCTGAGCCGCAGTATACCCATGCACATCTTTATAGACATACACAGACATGTACACCAATAATCAACATGGATAAGATTGCAAATATATTTGAACCTCGATGAGATTGTTTTGGAGTAATTCACTGGCATACTTACAGAGCTGGACAAGGATCATACCTTCTATGGTAATGGCTTGGTCTCCTCTCCTCTCCTGAGTCAGGGCTGCAGCAGTGTGATGGTAAAGTTCTGCTCCACTTTTTGCTGACCCTAATCTGTTCACCAGCTGAAGAGAATTATGCAGTACTGAATAAAATGCAGGGTGTTTTTATAATATAAAATCTTTCTATACTGTGTTACAAATGCATCACAATTACATGACAACAGAAAGAGATGAATTTGTGACCCCAGACCTAAGCTACAGTTTCAATGAACACATGCTGCTCAGTGAGTTCATTATGTTTTACCACAAATGACTCACACAGACAAGCTATGGCCAAACAGCTAGCTTAGTTGCTTGTCGTTTGATCTGTGACTTGGTCCTAATATGACTCTGTCTTTATCAAGAGACATGAATTCCTGTCATATGCCATTTAAGTGGTAGTTAAGCAGTTGCTGTTTTCTGTTTATCTTCCATTAATCCACTCAATCTTACTCAACCAAGTGAATACTGGATCTTGGAATCTTAGCTAAATGGCAAATGCAAGGTAATGCGATTTTGCTAAAATTCTAACAGAAAACTTTAAATTATATAGATCACATTAAAAATTATGTGGAATAACTGTGAGGTTGCTGTGAGCTGAGCTGTGTACAATTTTATTGCTGAGTCCTGAGAGTTTATTACTCTTTTATTACAGTGAATGCACAGACTATGATAAATTTTTAGAGAATGTTTTACAGCACATTTGTTCTAATTTTGTTAGATACTTCCCATATATGCTTAGTAAATAAGCAGGAATGTCAGTGCTTTCCAATTCTATTTAAACTTTACCTCTTACTCTTGGATTTGTAGTGGCATGAATATGTTCTAATTTAAAGATGGACCAGAAACAAAACATCATGTCAGAACAATCCTAGACTTTACAAGATATAGCTCTAGAGATCTGGATTTAAGCTCTAGAATAAGCTCACCCTATTATTACTTGAACAACCAAACTGTCAGATCAGAATATTCTGAAGCTTCACAATTCAGATCTAGTTAGGGAGAACCTGACTTGTATAAACTTTTTTGATATGGCATGCAGCAACAATTGCTCAGCCACTAATCTCATGCAGTGGATCTCAGTAAAATGAATTCTACAATCTATATCATGTCAGACAGCCGATCTCTCACTCTGAACTTACTTCACATTCATAGTGTCCCATATCTTCATTGGAAGTGTTCTTGACCACCAGGACTAGAATGCCACTCCGTGGTTCACTGAACGTCTGGTATTTACTTGTGTCCTTCAACAGTACACCATCTTTGTACCATCTGTATGTGAAAAACATTGAATATAAGCCAGGAAAAATAGGCAAGTTCCCAGCTCACTGATCCATCTATCAGATCAGGGGGCAAACAGCTCAGAAGATAACCATTAGACAAAAGCTTGTTTCCTAAAAGACAGGTCTACAGGTAGGTAGATCACACATGGATACTGAACTGCACAAGTTTCTGAGATCCTTCTCAAGACATCTCATCAGCCAATGTAGGGAAAAGAACTTCTAATCATGAGAAGCTATCCTGAGCTTTCTATCTGAACACCCCAGACGGGTTGCTTAATTTAAGTGTAGTGTAGGGAGGATAAAGGAATGATAAAAGGGCATTAGATCTTATATAAAGTATTAAGTATTTCTTTTCAGATTCTAGAGAGAAAAAAAAATATTGAGAAGCTCAGGAAAGGTGGGATCAGGAAGAACCAGCATTGGGATGGCAATGAGGTGGAAAACACAGAGAAGAAAGGGTCATAACCTGGAAAAAAAAAAAGCAAAGAGACTCTTCTGGCCATGCAAAATGGGAAAATAGAATTTGTCCCAAAGCTATGTGAAGAACTGACCTGACTTGAGGCCTCGGTGCTCCTTCAATAGTACAGGTAAACTGAGCATCTTCACCCTCAACAAAATAAGCATTTCTAACCTTGTTCACAAACCGTGGTGGCACTGCAAGGTAAGGATAAATGTAGTTAACAGCTGGAAATACGATAACTCCCTAACAGATACAAAGGATGTATCCCTGACAACATGACTCTCATGATTTCTGCACACAAAACACTAAAAGACCCATTTTTTTTTTTTTTTACATGAGAACAATTCACTACTACTGTATCATCAGAGAAAAAGTATTATCCATTACATGCTATACAGAACTTCTGGAATGCCTTAATGTTCCTGTTTGTGGCATTACATAGAAGACCTCTTTGAAACAATGCATCTGTGCAGGTCTTTACCTTGAACAAGGATCTTTCCTAAGGTACTGGCATTTCCAGCAGGACTGGAAGCAAAGCACATGTACTGTCCTGAGTCAACACCTGTTAGGTTGTCCAAGATCAATGTACAGGAACCATCGGGATCTTCTATTATAATGTGATGGGGATCCACCTCCACTGGCCTTCCATCTTAAAGATAAAGGGAAAAAAGTCTCTGTAAATTGTTTGGTATGTTTAATTACGTTTTCTCCATGGGAATTTCATTCAGCACTTCCACTTCAGAGGACCAAGAGCTGTGTTTGCTCTTTCAGCACCTGATAGTAGTAGTTGAAGAATGAGGTCTTCATCTTCCTCCATCTGTCTACAAAACAACTGGTAGGTAAATCGCTGTTTGGGCATGTTGTTCATCATTAATCCTCATTTAAAAATGAAATTCTCCCACAGTATGTGTGGTGTAGTTATAGCTCTTATTTGCTAGCCAGAGGACCACTTCCAAAGTAACTGTAAGCATGCAGAACAAATCTTTTAAAAAATATTAAGTTATACCAAAGTTGTTTCCTCTGCAATATAGCAATGCTGGGGAAAAAGAGTGTGTCCACAGAGCTGCCTGTGCCATGATACAGAAATGCCTGAGCTAGTACAAACAAGTTGTTCATTTCCTAGAAATTGTTTCACTGCAACAAGATGTAGCTTCACACAGACTAAAAGACAAACTTGAAAAGCAGGGTATATTAACTCTCAGGAAGATCTGTATTACCTGCATCTGGGTTGTTTAGTATCTAACAGTAAGGCTAGAATTGGGTATCTCTAGGTGATTAGCTTTTATATTACTCACTGACAGCTTAACACAGAGCAATGTACACAGAAAAGAAGGCTGGAGTATGCATTCTGTGACTTGCTTCTCATACCTTTGTACCAGCTGACAGACGGCTTGGGAGCTCCTGTAACTTTGCAAGCCAGCTTGACTGTCTCTCCCAGCTCAGCTGTACAGTCTGCCAGTTCTTCCTCAAAGTCTGGAGGTACTGAAACATCAGAATAAGCATGTTAGTCCCAGGGAGGATAGAATGTCTGTAGGACGGCTGCTACAAGGTAAGATAACAGGCATAATTTCTGCAGTTCTGTGAGGTTCAGATGGAAAGCTGAATAAGAAATTTTAGCAGCTAGTGACTTTCAAGGCAAAATGCTGTCCTTGCTTATTTGAGAATAAACTGAGTCTGACAAATGTCCATTGTTGGCAATAAAGATGAACAATAAAAAATTGTGAATTTGCTGCTGATATGGAAGTATTTTAGACCATGATTTTAATAAGCACATCCATTATTCAGACACCACACTGCTGCAACAGGTAAAACAATTCCCCCAATTAAAATACACCCTTGAAATTAAAACTAGTATTCTGTTGGTCTCCATATAGCAAATCTATGCTTTATTAAGATACTTTTATTTTGACTTATTCCTACCACACAAAACTATATAGTTTGTTCTGATAGTCTTTTTCATTAGAACACCTCACTAAAAGCACAACAATAAATGGCCAGGACTTGTTTTCAATGTATATACATGGAAAACAACTATGTTCTGGCATTTTAAGATGACAAATTTCCTTATGCTGTAAAGCGCACCATTTTTGACTTATAGCTGGACAATAAATATCTAATGTCCCTGCTGACAAATTTTGTGGATTGGAAATTGGTAGAATATTAAATGAGAGTGAGGACAAAACGACTTGAATGACAAGATAAAAATCCAAAGCAAATCTACATGACCAGGTACAACAATGTAAGCCAGAAGTCTAGAGTGGAGGATTCGATACCCAGGAAAGTCACAGGTGGCTTTATACTGATATCAGCAAGGTTCTGGTCTAAATCTTGAGATTCTTTCTAGAAGTTTCAATAATGTTTGTCTGTCCTCCAGAGATGCACATTTTCTGGGCTATTGTAATGGAAAACGACATTCTCTGTTTATTGACAAGGACATCCAAATATGAAGACAGGGAACTGAGCAACCACCTCAGCCTCTGACTCTGACCCTCCATCAGAGGGAACCCACATAACAGGTATCAGTTGAAATGGCCAGGGACCATGTGGGAGCTCTGTCACATAAATGTAATCACTTTGATGGTGTACAGTCTTGGTTCTCTTGATGACAAATGGAGAGAGTCATAAACCATGGTCCCATCCTGATAACAGTGCCTACCCCAGTTCAGGCAAAAGACCTAACACAACTATAATCATTTCAGTTAAAGCTTATTGCTTGCAGTCATGTGAGTTGTTACTTAGAGCAGTGATGTGACCGTGGGAAACCTCTAACCCTAATTCAGTTCAAGAGCTGGCATGTGACCCTGGATGATTTCTATCTGTCCCGACAACAAAATCTTCCTGAATCAGGGAGTCACCCCAAAGCAAGCAGTAGGAGGTCTGGGCTATCCTGGGCCATACTCACTCCAGATAGGCTGGCTGATTCGCTGCTGTATGCCACAGATCTCCTTCACCCAGGAGTTCTTGATGTTCACTGTACGCGCCTGAAGGAGGTACTTGCGGACTGAATCTTCCCGTTCGTGCCAGATCTCAAACGCACGGTCATCCCCTTCCACGATGTCGTTCACATCGATGTTGTTCAGCTGCATTACAGAAGGAACACAAGAAAGTCAACACAAATTCTTTGTTCTTCTACCTAGGGTTGAATTTCAGCCAGAACATTCCCCAAATCTGAAATCCCACAGTATAGCACAGTTCAGATCTGGACCTAGCCCTTGTGAAACAGAACCGTCTTCAATAAAGGTTTTAAATGAAAGCAACTACTAACCATCAGCATGTCTCCTGTTGCCAGTGTGTACCCTCTTCCACGGGTATTAGTTATGTCATTCCCATTAAAGCATATTAGATGCTCTAACAGTAAAATGGGAAACAAAGATAATTTACACTGCTTTTAAAGATTTGTCAGACTGTATGCAATGTGGCTTTGGTTGAACAGCAGTCAGGGCCACTTTGCAACCCTTTCCCTTGTATACCTGGCTTTTGGATACCAAACAAACATTCTCCTGTGAGTAATTATTACATTTCAGAAAAATAACATCCAGCATTAAAGCGTATCCCTAGATGGGATACAGAACTGCCCTATGGTGCAGTGCTGTTGGGCTGACAACAACACCTGGGAATAGCAAAATTAGGGACTACATGAAAAGAAATTAAAGAGCAGGCACTCTCTAGACAAAATATCCTTTTCTTGGAAAATAAATTTTGTCTGTAAATATCCATGAGAACAGAGATAAGGACTTTCAGAAGGCCCCAGCTGCATTTAGTCAACAAATCCACATGCCTTTTTGTTTTCTTGTTTGTCTTTTACTGGAGTTCAGTATCTAATGCTCTTTCTGTGACTTCTTGCAGTCATCTGAGCCCTGAATCTCTGAAGATGAGACAGACAAATGTCTTGAACTTTTCATTTCTAAACAGGAATTGCTTTTAGAAAAGGTTGCAAGCAGTGAAGAGAACCACTGGGATTGTGCCATTTGACAAAAAAACACATTTTCTCCAATTTAATTCCACCGCAACAGACTGCCAAAACCAAAGACCAAATTCTAGCAAGTACTCTAGAGAACGCCCAAACTAAAATCAATATCACACACTTTTGCAGTTAACTCAGTGAGATAACAATGAAGTATAAACACTTGTATGTGTAAATCTCATTGATGCACAGTAAAAATCTACCCATGCTTCTGGTGGCTTCGGGCATATTTCTAACAGGACTCACAGAGAGACTTTTGGGACAGACAGATTTTACTTGTGCTTCAAAGGCTTTCAGAAACAAAGGAAGAGCTCAAAAGAATTTGTGAAATATCCTGGTTTTAGATGATCAGAAGCTGGACATAAATGTGAAGTTCTCAACGACAGAGAAATGCTGTAGGTGAGGATGTAGTGATCAGACCTTCATGATGTTCTTGAAGATGTAGCTGTAGGTGTCCGTCTTTGTGTCTCGTTTTGGTTTGCAGATCACAATGTAATTCTTGAACAGGAAGACATGCCTTTTGTGTCCTTTCCATGCCATTCTAGCTCCTGGAGCTCCTTCCCACACAATGAAGTGGCCCTGATAGGAAAAATAAGAAAGAGCACATAGTGGTAACTCTGCAATAATTACTATGGTGATATCTCACCATCATTTTTCAGCAACGAGATAACAAATGTTTACTGTTGTATCCACATCTTATGCACTGTTGTTTTATTACAGCATAGCAGATTGCTTCTAATGCTGATGGCAATGAATCAGACTGACACAGTGGTTGTCATTACATTGTCCTTCAAGTGATGCTATGTGTGTGTTGGATTTACATGACAAGGGCTTGGTAGCAGGGGGGCTGCAGGTGTGGCTTCTGTGAGCAGAGCCGAGCAACTGTCCCATGTCAGAGCAGAGCCAGCTCCAGATGGATCCAAAAGGGACCCACCACTGGCCAGAGCCAAGTCAGAAGTTCGCCTGCGGCCTGTGGAGAGGCCCCTGGTGGAGCAGGCTGTCCCCCTGCAGCCCATGGGTCCCACATGGAGCAGATCTCCATGCTGCAGCCCGTGGAGGAGCCCCCGGTGGAGCAGGTGGATGTGGCCTGGAGGAGGCTGCGGCCCATGGAGGGCCCCCACAGGAGCAGGCCCCGGGCCGGAGCTGCAGCCCATGGAGAGGAGCCCACGCAGGAGCAGGGGGTCTGGGGGGAGCTGCCGCCCGTGGGGGACCCGTGCTGGAGCAGTTTGCTCCTCAGGGATGGACCCTGTGGTACGGAGCCGTGTGGGAGCAATTCTTGAAGAGCTGCTGCCTGTGGGCAGCCCCCGCAGGCTCAGTTTGGGAAGGACGGCACCCCGTCGGAGGGACCCCATGTGGAGCAGGGTCCGTATCTCAACCCTTGAGCCCTTTCCATCGTATTTTCTCCCCCTTTTCCTTTGAGAAGGGCGAGTGAGAGAGCAGCTATGGTGGTGTTCAGCTGCCCAGCAGGGTAAGACCACCACTATGTGTTGTTAGATACACTTCACCAGTACTAACGCTGATAGAGAATTATATCCTGTGTGTTATGAGGGTGCTTTATATGCTTATTTGATCTCCTTCACCAGAGAAAGATACTCATTTTATGTATCTTCACTAGCAGCTCAGTTAGTGGTTCCCTCTAGCATTAGGGAGAAGCAAGCACACTTGGGCTGTGATTCACTGGACTCTTTTTATTGAATGACTAAATGTGAACAGCTGGATTCCACCAGATGGCCTCACAATTGCTGTAATTTTGCCTTACAACCCTGCTCAGTAGAACACTGATTCCCATGCAAGAGAGGGGATACAACGAGACAGAGTAAGTGACTTGCCCAGCATAATACAGACTGAGAAATTTCAGTTACCTGTCGGATAGGTTCACCAAGGCTTTCCAAAGTCCCTGGGTAGTTCTCAATGAGTGAGACATGAAGGTTGTTTTCTGCTCTTCGGGTGAGTGCTGACACAATGGCATAAGCCTGCTCCAGCAAAGTACAATTTTGGCTATTTCTTGCTTTGTTTCGGATTAATTCCTGTAGATGAATGATGCAAATGTTACTGTGTGGTCAGAATAAAAAAAGTGCATTTCCTTCAAAAAAATAAGTTTCCCAAATATCTGTTCCAGCTCTTTCATCTGAGCAACATTTATCCTATTCTTTCACATTGCACTGCTTAGCTACCAAAGTCTTTGCTTTCCAACCCGTTCTGCAGCCTCACTGACTAACCAGTCTGGCTTTTCCTTTTATCAACTGTAATTAAACAAAGATGAAGTTGCAGCAAATACCGGACATGCTTCAGTGATGGAAAACAAAACAATAAACAATAAAAAAACAAACACCAAAGCAATCATAAATGTATCCATTGTGTTTTTCTTGTGCTTATCCTGACAAAACCATGAGGCAAGCAATTCATGGGACAATGCTAAACTAAGAGTAGATATTAGATATAAATACGAAAGGATGGAAAAAGTATAAAAGGGCAGTTATCTTTTTGCTCTCACGTTTGTTCATGTGTTTCTCTTTTATCACGGAAGGCATGGGAAGCACACATGCTTACTGTCTGTTCCAAGAACATCCTTAAAATCTTGATGTCTGTGTGCTGGCAGGTGTTCAAAATTAGAAAGTTAATTTGACCCTTCTTCAAACTATCCACACTGCTTACTCACTTCTATAAGGCTAAAATAAATAATTTTTTGGCCAGACAAGTTTCTTTCTGGATACTGTTGTGCTACTTCCCATGAAAAATACTACAGAAAAATGTTGTTTTGAAGCTTTTTCCTGAGGTCTTGGCTAGAACCTAAGATAGCAGGACAGATGAAAACTTGAAAGCTGAAATATTTCAGGATGGTAGAATAGGGAAGTGGGGAAAAGCTTTTCAGAAACAGAAATTTCATCGTACTACAATGTCAATACAAAACACAATGAGGTAAACTGGTAATTTGATGTCTTGAACATTGGAAATTGCTTATATTTATAACAAAACTGTTGCTCAGCGCAATGCAAATTCTCACTTATCATGGATATATACATACATTTATCCACATATATACATATATATGTATATATGCATCTACTTAAATTTAATTCAGATAAAGCTTGCTGAACATTATGGTGTTGGAGACAGTGAACCTCCATCTGGATTTACAATTACAAAACTATTCAGGGAGCACCATCACCGGTAATGTTTACTGCCTTAACTTACTCAATCAGTTTTTGACAGTAGTTACATCAGGATGAAGCCAAGAAACATGAAATAAAAATGCTTTTTCCCCCACGGGTTGCACAAAGCAGAATATAAGCCTATCAGAAATAAGCATATAATAAAGTCTCTTCACCTTGATAATAGTCTGATACTGCTGGATCCTGTTTATGGGTTTTTCCAGATAGTGCTGCAGTGGGGGGATAAGTGGATGTGACGGATCTTCATTAGTTAAAATTTCATCTGTATATCTCTGAAAAAAAGTACATAGAAAAAAAAGAGAAAATATTGTTATAAACAGCAATAGAAAGGATTACTCCCTTAAAAATGCTCATATGGTACCCTTTCGTAGACCTAACTCACTAAGCCAAAATTGGATAGCTCTACCACTCTGATATGTAAATATGTTCACATATCCATTGTGTCTACCAGGGAGAGCTAGCGAGTGAGTGCAAAGTATCATATGTAGCCATGGTTTCACTCCAAAATATTTAATAATTCTTTTCAGGATCACAGTTGTAATTAATAACTACATTTCATGACGCAGTGGGTTATAGAATGCACATTCAGCAGGTACTTTGGTTACTGTTTACCTTGTAGAAATCCTGGACAGCTTTGCTTACAACAATCGACTCAGCCTGTACCCGCCCCACCAGGTACTGGATGTACTTATCAAATTCTGCCTCATGTTTAATAAAGCACATGGCCACGTCATCATCAGTGTCACATTTCTGTAGGCCTCGGAGGAAGACACTGTGAAGCAAACAAAAAAAGACACCTGAGGAGAAGGTGATGGATTGAGGCTAGAACTCAGCCCCAGCAGCCAGACCTTTAGATCAGGCACAATCTCAGATTAACACAATTAAGTTATCTTAAAAGTAAGCTGGACGCATGGAGTCTTGAAGCATTGAGGGTATCTTGGAGTCCCAGCCCCGTGCTCTGACTTAAGCTATGCCATCATCTCTCATCCCAAAAGGTTTATTAGTTTCCTTGCACCTTGGCACTGCCTATGCTCCACATCCTTCACAGTAACCATAGCTACTCTATCTCTGACATCATGTGAGCCACTCTTTGGTCTCAAATGATGGCTCATGAGAATGCCTACCTGGAATGGAAGTGAGCAATGTCATCAATATTTCTGAAGATGGTGGATTTCTGACTGGCAACAGCTCCTGGGACATTGGGACAGACCTCAGTGTACTTAAGGTGATGAGTCTGGAGGAACTGTAGATCCTGAATATAATCCTCTTCTGAGATCAATAGTTCTTGAATAAGAACACTGAAGGGAAGACAAACAGGCAAAAGAAAGAGCAATCATCACAATTATGCTCAACATGTTAAAGACTTTTAGCCTCTAATGAAGAGATACTTTATCAGAGTAATAGACTCCCTGGAGTGTGTTGACTAGATCCTCTCTGACCGTAAAGGGAACTTGGACAACCTCACTCATGGTGTGACAACTACCTCTACCTTACAGATATCCACTGTTAGGGCAGATGAAACAGACATGAGTGATGAAAGGATTTATGTAAAGTAGACAGCAGCAATTTCATTGCCACATTATGTTACCAAGAAAGCAAATATCTCTGTGACTGCACATTTAGTAGAGTGCTGCTCTACAGGAGAGTAACACAAGGTTGTAGCTGGTCTTCTGAGGGAGCTTTCACTGTTTTTAGACATCATCCTCACATATAGGCACCCTAAAGGACAGGAAGTACCAAATTTTAAGGTGTTTTGTTTGTTTGTTTTGTGAAATAACCACCAGCATTCCATCACTAAATCCTCCTATCCTCCTTCAAGTCACCCAATGTGATTGCCTGGATTTCCTCTTGGCTGAAAATGGCAAAATCAATCAAACTTCAAACATTGTAAGTCTTAGAAAGGGTAGGTGTCAGACCTCAGAGGAACAAAAAAGGCAACTCTGGCAGAAGGTACCTCAATGCCAATATTCACGTTAGTTCAAAAACCAGCAAGACTCAAAGTTGCAAAAAACAAATGGCAAGACCTTACCTTAGCTTCCTTTTATATTCATCCTCAGAAACAAATTCTCCAGGAAACTCGGGAACTTCTGTTGATCCCCACTCTGGTGACAACTGAAATAGAAGAATAAAGAAATATATTATCTTAAGTTAACAGTCCTTTTGTCAGCACACACTGAGAAATAACCCTCGTGTGTTCACAGTCACTTTCAATAATTTCTAAAGCAGCAGTGTGAAATTTCTTTCTTGCTGGAAGATGATTAGGTCTTTCAAACCCAGGCACACCTGCACACACAAAGAATAATGCCTAATCATAGCATGCAAAAAGCCCGATCATTTTACAGACCTCTCAATGACTTCCTCACTAATTACTTCATGCAAAAACAATGTCTATAGATGGCAACAAACCCACGTAATTTTACATAAAAATAAACACAGTATGATCAGTCACCTTTAATTTCTTGTCCAGATAAGCTGGAGATACCCAACCCTGTCGAGAGGGGCTGGATTTTGTGGGTTTAGTCCTGACCAGCACTTCAGAGGATGAGCTGAATCAAGGACTTCCACATATTGGCCTTCCTTCAAAGTGATGGTCTCCCTGTCAGGTGCAGCAGGCACATAGTCAGCTGTGACCCATGTTAGACATCAAAGAATCTGGATGGATTGAAATGACAGTTATTTCGAGCTCTGAAAAGTGAATACAGTAACACCAGCAGAACATAAGTGCTCATCTATGTCTAATGTTTTATTTCCCAGCTCCTTCATGGCAAAGAGAATCGCTGTTTGCTTTTTGAAAGTGGGACATAGTTTCAAGGAGGCTTAAGCCATATTTTCAAAACTGTCCAAGCTATTTGGGATTTACATGATGAACAATGAATTTTGCTCCCAAGGAAAAAGAATGTTCCTGAAATGTCAAAATTGGCCAACATTGCCAAAGGTTTAATTTTTTTTTAATTTATTTTTTCTTCTTTTCATAAACTTTTTGAAATGATCATTCAAAACCATCCTAATTTACTTTAAATTCTATTTTTACCGTGCAAAGGACTTCTCAACAAAATTCTTCTGATCAACTGTAACCAAGGCCACAGAAAATCAAGCTCTGACTTTCTGAAGCTGAGTGGTGAAAACAAAAGGTATCAAATAAATAAATGGTTAAGTTTTGACCATGTTGACTTGAATGATTTGTTCAAGGTCCCACAGTGAGCCATGAGAATTTGATTCTTTGTTCTCTGTATCACAGGTCCAATATATTTACTACTAAATGCACCTACTGAAGAGAGGTACATCCCCAAAGGGGTTGGAGATCCTTAAAATACAGGAGACTGATCATTCTAAGTAAGGTTTTCTCCTTGCATGAAACTTCTCCATAAAGGTATCATACCTCTCCTCTGGAATCCCCATCTTCAGATTCAGATGAGGACTCCTGAGCAATGGATGAAGGTCTGGATCGTCCATGCCGAGGAGATGCAGAGGGAGTTTTTGACTCCTCATCACTTTCTGCACCTGGCACTCGAAGTGTAGCTAAAAAGCAGAGCAACCCAAAAGTAAGAAATTAAGATCTCCTATTTGAACATGGACCAAATCTGTAATAACTTTCAATGTCATAAAAACAAATATTGCTAGAGAAGATCACTTGCAGTATTTAGTGTGATATCCTACTGATATATAGGATTGAGTAAACACGGAGACGTTTTAATGCATGAGGCTGTGTGCCTACTACATGCATTGTTACTGCATTGCAGGAATATCTGTAGGAGAGGTATGTCTCTATCTTTGCTTCAAGATAAAAATTTACTACATGGAAATAAATAGATGGCAAGATAATCAGTACACAAAACCAGATATTTTTCACATAATTCAGCAAGTCATTGATTCACTGCACAGCTATGCACAAAGTTTTCAGCCTTGACTTGATTTTTAAAACCCCATTTTGAGCTAAACTTTAAGACGTGGGAAGTCTTCAAAGCAGGATTCCTCTCTTACTCAGGAGTGATGCCTATCTGAGTAAATCAAGCACCTAAGATGTTCAAAACAAACTTCTTCCATTTTTACAATTTGCCCTACACTCCGAAGCTTACATTTAATCCTATTTATTTAAATTAACATTGTATGCCTGAGATGGACATAAGCCATTTCAGTGTATTGTAGTAGTTTATTTATTCTCAAATTTGTAGACTAAGACATGTCAGTTTGGATGGGCTCTTACTAAAATTCTTAGTACTAAACATTTACTAATGTTCATATGCTTATGTAGGCTGTTTCAGAACTGCTTCACAAATCTCACTGATATTTAAAGACCAAATGGTAACAAAGACTTCATATTTTTTCTAAACTAATTAAATTGTGCTTGCCAGGTTGCTTACCCTGACTTATTTTTGCAGATACCATTTCTGAGATACGAGAGGTGAGTTTCTGGAAGAACTCTTCTGTTCCAACATCAGCTAATGAAATAGGGGTTTTGGGTACACCTTCCCTACCAGCTTCAAGATCTCCTGGAAACAACAACAAAAAAGTCTATTAAGCATTCAATATGGCATTGGAAAGTAATTTTAAGTAACAAAGCTTCTGTGGAAGGAAGGTCTATGTTTCTTCACTTCTGGTGCTTTTAAAAATTGTTTGCTCATTTTTTTCTTCAAAAAATTAACCCTGAACAGAGACCAGTCCCAAAAAGTTCCATTTTGGACAGTTACAAGAGAACAGAAGGACAAAAGTAGGTGGTGATCATGAAAAACAAAGACAATCTCAGCTGTAGGTGTAAAGGGCAGGAAAAGGAGAAAGAAAATAGCTTCTCTTACCTTCAGAGGGATGAACAGCTCTGAAAAAAAAGAGTAAAGCATAGTTAGAAGTTAAATGAAACGTGTAGGAAGAAGATCTAAATGAGAAAAAACCCCTCCTTCTCACAACTTGTGCATGAAGGCTGAGAACAGCTCGATTAGGACTCTGCTTGGCATTGAGCAGTGCTTGTTTATCCAGGATGCCTCCACTGCTACCTAACACAACTGGTGGGTCACCGAAGTAGCTCAGTGTCAGAGGGCTCACACTAAAAGCAGACACCAGCACTGGCTCAGTTCCATCACTCCATATCCTACAGTCTGTACTGCCTGAATTCCCTTTGGCTACATCAAGATTTGGAGAACCGGCTCATACACGCACAAACACTTGGCTGTCTTAACTTTTAAGCCAATCCCACCTGAGAATTCTTATTCCTGACTTGTTTTAAATCTGTAGCTTGAGAAGACCTGGGTGCTTGGGAAATGGGTTGCAGAGTAACACTCTGTCTCCCAGGTGTTACATGGACTTTTATCTCAGCTGGCACTGAAATAAAACTATTACAGTTGGAGGCATTATGTCAAGTGGGATCTGCAGTTATAGAGGGACAATGGTCAGTACTACAGATGTTGGTATTCAAGATCTTTGTTCAGGATCCTCAATGGAAATAGCCTCTTTTTTTGTAGGTATGAGCCACTCGCTTCTCACTGTTTTACCAAAATCATTTCCAGCTACCTGATAGCTACCAGACCAATGAGCACTCTGTCACACACAGCCAGTAATTTCACAGTGAAATCTGTTGCTGAGACATGTATACAACACGTCCAAAGTACAACACTGCCTAAAACTGACTTGGGAACCTGTGCAGGACGATATCGGCATTGCTCCACTTCAGCCTGGGTGGCCAGCCACTTACCCCAGCGTGGTCATTATGGCTTCTGATACCATCACGCGCTCTTGGGTCAGAACTTCAGCCTCTTTCACTGCAAAATTAGGGTTTATCATCAGAGGACAGAAGACATAGGATGGTCTTTTATATATTTACTTAGGCACATTTTCTAGACATGGATTACTGGAATACTGACATGGTGAATCTGCTTGTTAGTAGCTCCTGAGCTGAGATACATACTCCCACTTACGTGATGCAAACACTTGTTCCTCTCCCTGTTCACAAAGATGTAGGATTGTCCCATTTCTCTACAGTGCTCAAGCTATTCTGCTTTAGCTCTTAGTACAGTAAAATGTGGGATGAAAGGAAGGATAAAAGAAAAATGCTTCAAGTCCTTCCTAGTGCTGCCCCTACTCTCAACCTATATTTACTTCCCCCTCCTCTTAGTGCAGGAACATGAAAGAAGAACTTATGGAAAGTTACCAATAGGGGAATCAATAACTCTGTCTGTCTTGGATTCCTAAAGGCAACTCTGCAATGCAAAATACCTTAGAAGACTGAAAATCATCTTAAAATATTTTTATGGGACTTTTTCCAGTTAATTTACATTACTTTTTTTAAAATTTTAATTAAATTTAATTTATTTAATTTAATTTTGTGGTTAATATGGGTTCTTTCTCATACTTGTCTTCTGTTTATACAGAAAAGATGCTGCTTTTAACTGAAGCTTGGGAAATCAGAAATCTAAAACATCATTTTAAAAGTTAAGAGCATCATCATCTGCAAGGCAAGCAAAGTCATAGCTAATCTTGTGAAACTTGACCAAAATTTTGGTCATGACTTGATTATTTCCTTATCAGTCATACTCTTAGGAACTGTATGGAAGGTAATATAGAGAACATCATTATTATAAGAAAGATTTACCATCTGCAACTTCTAGGGTGGCAGTACAGATGGACTGGCCAGCTTTGTTGGTAGCAATGCATGTATAAGCTCCACTGTACTTCTTTTTAACATCCAACAGGATTAGACTGTGATGCATATTTGAACTGGCGAGTTTATATCCAGGAGTATCTGGTTTGATCCACAGGATGTCTTCCTGAGACTCTTCTTTCATCCAAGTAATAGTTGGTGGAGGGTGTCCTAAAAGGAAAACCAATGAAGTGAACTAATTTTTTCTAATGGTGCTATTTCCACACAATCACAAGCCATGCTATGAACAAATGCTGCTTTTGATTTTTGCTTCCTGATTTTTCTCCAAAAATAAGTCATAATACATAGTAAAGGACATAAGATTTCTATGGCACACTCATAAAGACATCAAAACTTTTTTTAAAGCCCAGGCTGTTAATCAACACATCTTCATAAGACTAGTAAGTATTATTATCCTTATTTTTACAGACAGAAAATGGAGGTGAAGATGAGTGACATGCTTTCCTGCAAAGTGGACAAAATCTCTTAGAGTTGGGAGTAAAGTCCCAAACTTCAGATTAAATACAAGAGATGAGGCTGCAATGACTTGGGTCAGAGTGTCCAAAATGTATTATGAAGTTACGCAATTTAAGTGTTATGGAAGGAGACTAGGTAACTATTCACTTACCTTCAACTTTACAGATAATGTGATGCTTGCACCTTTCTTCTACCTTTTTGTTAGTAAATCTTTCTAGGAACCTTGGTGTATCAGCTGCTCATGGGAATCTGAAAATGACATTATTGATGAAACATGGTGACAACTTCAGTGTGAGTTTAGACTATTGAAAAATTTCTACAGGTTCTGTCACCACCTGCTGTGGCTTCTCTCACCTGTTTCTGGCTCTTCTTTCTCATCAGGATCTGTAACACAAGGAGAAGAAAACAAATGACAAATACAAATACGTTTTTGTCCATGAATTGATGAAAAAAACAGAAAGGGGATTCCAGGGGATTACTCATTGCAGGACATATTACACAGAAATCTTAGTTCTGTTAAAACATTATTCTGAAGTACATTTATTAATAATGACAAGAATAGTCCTATAGCATAGGAATGTATCCTGTTTAGGTTTTCAAGTACTACTATAACTTATACTCATAAATATAATTTTCATAACTTACAATGCCTGCCTACCAAGATGACCTAATTACTAATTTCAGAACAATTATATTAATAAATACAAATATACATGGTCGTCTCTGGAAACACCAGCTTCACAACTCTCAAAATTTTAGTTTTATGACAGTGTCTTATTACAACAGCCTCATATATTACTTATAAGAGGCCCTCAGTTTTTGTAAAATTAACCATTAAAGTTAATGTAGGCAGGAGTAAACTGTATGTTTATGAAACAGTCAGATTCCAGAGAAGTGATATGTCTCATCTTTGGGACTCACAGTAAATTTACAGGTGAACTAAGATTAAAGCATGTTGTGTTTTAACTACAGCCTTCTCCATCTCCCATGACTTCCCTTGGTAGGCTTTCTCAAGAAAAATAACTATACAAATGGGAAAATTTCACCGGAACAGAGAAAATCAGTTCACTGGAACAGAGAAAATCAGGTGCCAAAAATAGGCCAGTATTACCTTTGACTACCAGCCTGGCTGATGAATATGCAGAACCAGCAGAGTTGATGAGAAATATTGAGTATTGGCCAGCATCTGACTTAGTGACATTGAGAATTTCCAGTGAATGCAATTCCCTTTTAATCGATCTTCAGGATACGATCCGAGGCCTTTAATGGCTGTCCATTCTTGAACCAATAGAGACGGGGCTCTGGGTACCCTGTGAGGAGCAGTTACAGACACATACAACAGAATGCATTAGCAACGCTGATTTGGGAACATCTCCAACCAGGCAGATCCTTCTGGACAGTCAAAGAATCCTCAACTGTGCCCTGGGAAGTTGTTTTGAAAGTTTACCCAACTGGAACTGACAGCAAATTCATGAAATTCTATTTATTATTTATGAAAGTTCTTTTGTGTCTCTTCAGTTTTGGAACTCCTCATATTTGTTGCATATCCAAATGCCTTCCGGGTTGGAAAGGTAATGCTCATGTCTGACTTGCAATGTACATAAAGTGGAAAGTCCCAGTGAAGTAAAATGTGGATCTAAATCACCCTGGCTTATATCACAGTTTCAGTATTGGCTCCAAAAACTGAAACCAAGAGAGTTCTCATCATTTTTTACAGGCAACAATCAGAAAACAAACAAACAAACAAACAAAAAAACAGTAGAATCTCTACCTCTCCCTACAATAGACAGACAACATCAGAAGGATGTTCTGCATTTTTTAACTTGTGGCAGTGACTCCCTCACAGAGTAAGGCAAATCTAGAATTGTTTCATTTATTAAAGTTAATAAAAGACACTCTCACTGTCATCTTCTTTTTTTTTTTTTAATTTCTTATTGCTCCTCTATAACTAATGTGCTCAGAGACAGCAAGACTTTGTTTTCAGAAGCATATGCCTGTAATTATCCCTGTAGATTAGGAAGAGAACGAGACATTTATTTGCCTGAGTCTCCTGCAAAAGTCAATGCATCAGCATTGACTCATCAGCACACACAGACATTCTTCTAGCTGTTTTGTGTAAATATGGTGCAAGATGCACAGACCGGGGACACAACTGCAGAAGAGCACATCAGAATACCTTGGCTAGCACTTCACCCTGACAACAAACCTGGAACAAAGGACAGTGTTGTGGGCTCCCCTCACCTTTCACCTTCAGGTGAATTTAGCCAGTGGTGCTCCAGGTGCCACATGAATATCATGAAGTTCATCGAGGATCTGGGGCAATTGCTCCTCTTCAGTGGTAGATTCCTCCTGTTCTCGACTAAGAAGCGATTAGAATTAGAAAGAAGAAAGTCAGAAAGCCAGAAAAAAGAGATTGGAATCAGAAACGCCTATTTTAGATTAATTTAATCTGTGTATTTTGTCATTATGACAACAGATTCAGCAGCATATGGCATTAAAAGTAATGGAAAGATATTGTGAAGAAATATCTGGGCTAGCCTCGACGCAGCCAGAGTAAGTTTCCACATGATAAACGTCCAGCTGTTGTAGTTACTGCATCTGAATATTCAGCTGGTCAGTGTTCCTTTATGACATTAAACTGGCCATACCAGATATAGCAAAAACAGACTTCATATAAATATACATGGCGATCTTATCATTCCAAAAGTCAGAAAGAGTTAGAGTTTGATATTTTACCTTGAAATATATTCTTTGGCACTGTAGTAAGAAGATGTCTCTGTTGCATCTGCTGCTGTCTCATAGTCAGTGCTGGTCACTGTTAAATGGGAAAGGAAATATTTTATATATTCTGAGCTTTGAAAATTTTATTCTACTATAATCATAGTTTCCCTATTAATGTGAGTGACTGGCAGTTTAATTTCACTGCTGCTACTGCAGCAGGCTCCCACTTGCCCCTGCATTATGTAAAACACCTCAGTTTATCGGAAAAGCTTTGCTCAGAGCCTCACCTTGGTGTTGGCAAAACCCGACTGGACCAAAGAGATTTGAGAGTGAAACATTTTGTGGGCAACGTTGTACATATTTTTAATATGTAAACAGTGTTTTTCTTGAAAAAATATATATCCACCTCTGAACATGACCCCTTCCCTCTGTTTTTTCTACAGTGGTTTTGAGACTTACAGTCCACTCGAAGCTCAGCCTTGGTTGAAGCAACTCCCATGTTGTTTTCAGCAAGGCAACGGTAAACGCCCATGTCAGTGGGGACCACAGCTGTGATGATCAGCTGGTGGCACCCCTCCTGGTCCTCGTTGATCATGTAATGATCATTTTCTTCAATAGCTTTCCCATCCTTGAACCAGCGAACCGTGGGAGGGGTTTGCCAACAACAATACAGTCGAAGCTGACAGGATATCCATCTTGTAACCTCTTGGTTCTGGAGCTCAGTCATGAACATGGGAGCTAAAGCCAGGGTAGTTTGGGAGAAGAAAGAAAAAAATGGTTGTGTTAAAAGATGTATTTTAGGAGCACTGCTGCCCAGTGCCTGAAGACTTCTGGTTTAGGGTTTTAAATTGCAGAGTAGTTTCTTTCCTCCATGACAACAGTCAAGAAGAAAGTCCCTGATAAACACTATGAAGATATTCCACCATAAGCATTGCAATACCGCCAGTGCAAACTGGAACATTGTCTTTGTTCCTCCCCTTTTCTAAACGTCTTTTCTTCCTCAGGACTGTTCTGAAAACTGTTTCACTGATGTAAGGACAATAATCATATAGCATTTATGGCCATCTGATTACTGTAGGGGACATTTCTACTGTGAAAAGCAGCTTTGTAAATAAGTGAATACTTTGCAGTCTCTGCCTTCATCACTGATCTGCCCTCCTCTCCCACATACAAGAAAGAACAAAAACTTAATCTTTTTTTCCAGAAGTGCAAAGTTTCCAGGAAAATATCTGCACAAAATGAAAAACAAAAATTTTAGAAATTAAGTCACGAGTGAGAACGTTCTGACATGCTCCAGCTGCCTCTTTCAAATCATAAAAAACATGTGCTTTACCTACCTGTATCAGAAGTCAGCAAAGGTGGTGGTGGTCTCATTACTGGTGGTGCAAACTTCCCATGGGTGGGTGGTGTTGCTTTCCCAATACGCAATTCAATTTTCTTAGGGCCCTGTTCTAAAATGTCAATCTCCACAGGAATTCCCAGAGCACCGAACATCTCTCTGAAACGAGTGGCGGCAGTTTTTGCCTCGGACAAGATTTCAAACTTGATGTAAATGTATTGGTCATCCTCACGATATGTCTGATGGTCAACCACGTCTATGTCCCCTTCATCCGCGCTGACAAGAGCTCTTCCTCCACATCAGATATCTCCGTTGAGATCTTGGCCCTGAAAAGTCTATGAAGTCTCCTTCCTGCTTTACGGAAAGCATCATCCAGCTCGCTGCCAGAGGAGCTCTCTGTCTCACTATCAGTGCTTTGTTTAATTTGCTTCTCCTTACGAAGCACTTGAGGTTCCTGAGTGCCAATCACCACCTTGGCACTATGTGAAACCTTCCCAAATTTATTGGATACCTCACAGGTGTATTTACCTGCATCTTTCCTATCCAGGCCAGTGATGATCAAAGAGCAGGTCCCATCACTGTAATTATCTATGTGATAGTAGCGACCATCCGAAAGTTCTTCCCCATCTTTCAGCCAACGGACTTTCATGTCAGTTTGCTGTGGGCCATGCACTCAAGGTGGAGAGTGCTTCCAGGCTCTCCACAGAAGTCTCTGAAGGTCTCAGTAAACACTGGACATTCTTGTTGCTTGATCTCTTTCCTGACTTTGTAGCCTTTGAAAGCAGCCTGAATCTTCACAGCAGCCTTGTTCATGGAAGGATCATCTAAATCTGTTATTTCTGGTTCAGCTGGCTTAGCAGCTGGGGCAGCCACAACAGTCTCCACACTGGATTTCTCCCACTGTTTCCATAATTTGCCTGTGGAGACAGACTGAACCTTGGCAGTAACACTAACACTTTTCTTTCCAGCTTTCTTGAGGTAGTTCACTAGTGAAGGAGTCCCAGCTCTGGACTCATCATCTGAGCTTGTGAAGGACAAATCTGCTTCTCCTGTCCTGGCCAGCTCATCACATGTGGAGTACTCCTCTGAGTAATAGTGAGACATCTCTGCTTCCTCCTTCTTCAGCTTCTGGAGCCTCTCGTCCTCTTCAGGTACCTCACTGATGGAATCCAAGGTGGGCTCCCGGCTCATCCGGCGTTTCTTGGCCAGAGCTTCCCACAGGAGGTGGAGGTCTCCCTCCTGCGCAGCCTCGGGGGGCAGCCTGGGCTGGTCGTGGCCATCTACCAGCTCTTCCTGTTGGCTTGCAGGGGGCGCTTCCATGGCGATCTCTTTTAGCATTGTCACTGTAGGCACTGAGGAGAATTAAATTGATAAGATGTTAAAAGACAAAGTCTATGAGTAAGCTCTGAAAAGCACATGGAAACATTATTCTAAAGTCTGGACAGAAGAGGACCAGTGGCACTTAACTAAGCATTTTATTGAGAACAAAATACAAATTTAATACAACTGCACATGGTCCTGGTCAACTTGTTCAGGGTGACCTTGCTTTGGGCAGGTGGGTTGGACAACATGCCAGATGTCCTTTTCAACCTCAGCTATCCCGTGATTCTATGCACAAGCATAAGACATGGCCAGACAATAACTTTTTCTCTTCCTCACACATTTGAACAAATAAATTTATGAGCTTTTTGAATATATATTTTTGAATAAATTTTTGAGCTTTTAAAATGTTGCAATTTAATTAATATCTACTTAAGAATGTTAGTGGAGCCTGGAAAGCTATTTATTCATGTTCATGCCATTTTAAAGCCAGACAGGGCTCCACCAACTGTCTGAAATAGCTCTCCAGTGGCTGTAATGACAGCTGAGACTCCCCTCACATGGAGGCACCTGCCTGTGGATATCTTGAGTTACATGTGTCCAAGTCTGAAAGTTGTAACTCACCCTCTGGGACACACTGACCTGCCACAGCATGGTGCCCAATGACACTGGAGATGCTCCAGGCTGTTTGGGACATCCTTCTGTGGCTTGCAGATATAGCACAAGACCTATGAGTAATCTGGGTCCTTCCAAAGAAGGAGACAGAGGCCAGGGACAGTATCCTAAAGTACCTCAGTTGGACTAGATGCCTATGTGCGGGCAATTGAATCCACACCTTAAGGGTGTAATTCAGCTTCCTAAGCACTATAACCTAGTGCCATTTGGGATGGCCAGGACAGGGGCTGGAAGATATCACGCAGAACCTATGAAAGAGCCCTTGCTTTTTGAAGTGGCAGCTGAAGGCCAGGCAGGATACCCTAAGGCATCTCAAAAAGCACCAGAAACCCAGGTAGAGGCAACCGTATCCCACCTTAAACATCTTATGTGAGCAGATCAAAACTATTAGAAATTCAGGAATTTACTGAGTTGTACCAAAAAGGAAAATAACAATTATTTGTGGATCTTAGACTTAGCTTGTAAAGGAAAACAAATTCCAATCCAACACATGGAGATGCCCCTAGCTGTCCATAAACAGAACTGATTTAACATCACCCAAATGCACACACCATACCTTCAAGACACAAGCTGGCAACAGACTTGACTTCTGGAGAAACCATGCAGGTATATGTGTCCTGATCTTCAGGTTTAAATGCATGAATAATGAGTATTTGTTTTTTTCCATCAGAGATGATTTCATATCTCCCTCCAGTGTGTATTTGTTCTTTTCCTTTCAGCCATGTCACGCTCTCTTTGATTTCACTTGATAATTTGCACTCCAGGCGAGCCATGTCCCCTTCTGAGACTGATCCTCCCACCAAAGGATGGGTGACCGTAACTGTAGGTTCTGTAATTATGAAAAAAAAAAGGTGAATTAACACAGAGAACATACCACAGTCTGACTTTAAGGCACTCCAGATCACTCTTTGAAATGTCCAAGCATCCACTTAAATATATACATGCAAAAGTCATTTCATTTTTTCCATTCCTGCGTTTATTTGCTGATCTTCATTTACCCATCACAACCAGTATTCAAGCAGTCCTACAGATCCTAGAAGATCTTAACATTTAGAAGTGAAAAAATGAAGAAACAATATGAAGAATAAAAAAGAAAATAAATTATTAAAAGATGCATTCATCCAAGTGTTGAAAGGGAAATAAAAAATAAAATTATGCTAGTTTAGGAAGAGTTTAAAAAAAAAAAAAAACACAAAAAGAATAAAGAATATCTCACACAAAAAGAATAAAGAATATCTCAAAAAAACCTGTCTACTTTGGCTTGCAAATGAATTGCTGTTTGTACGTCACTGAGGCTCAAAATGAAGACAAATGCTTTAAACGTGCAGATGTTGACTCAGCACACGGCTAAGTTCCTACAAGCAGCACACATCTGAGTGTGATCCACCCCTCTGCTCATTTCAGCAGGGTGAGGGAACCACTGCCCAAAATACCTTGGATTTGCTGTAGACAAAGGGAGCGTATGCAGAGTTACCAGGGTCCAGCTGACGCACTGGAAGACGTTGCAAAACCATCATTGAGTATCTGAGCTTAAGAGCAAAAGAGGATTTTTTTTTTTATTACCATTATTCTCACTTCGAGGAATTTGCTGGGCATTCAGTTATCACAGGAGGAGTTGCAAGAAAAGAAAGATTGAGGCAGTGGCTCTGCATCCCACTTCCAAAGATACACCAACAGACAGCAAAGAAACTCTGTTCTCCAGCACTCCTTTGTGGGGGTTATTACAAAAGATATGCAAATAATGTAAAGAGAGAGGAAGATGGGTGAAGAAGACAACATTGCCCACCACGGCATCAGTACCAGGGTCTTGGTTGCCCCAAACGCATTCCAGCATGCCCCTTCTGATGCATTCCATCTGAACTCCACCAGAAAAGAAACTCATGGCGACCGGAAAACACATGGATGCAGTTCACGCCGCAAGACAGCTTGATTGCAGGTTGGAGAAAATAAGGGTTGAGTACTAACAACACAGCAGGTTTTGCTTTGTGGCAGCCCAGAACAATTTATGTATTTTTTTTTCAAGCTCTTTCTCCTATATTGTGTTGGCAGCAAAGCACTGAAAGGTGTTGCAGAGTGAACTCTTCCAGGAGATACCTGGAACGGGAGAAGCAGACATGCCATGCGAAACAGGCCTACAACAGCTTGCAGTCCTCCGTGGGGGCATCTCTCCTTTCTCACCTAGCTGCACCATTTGAGGGAAGTGCACCGGCTCGCTGGCCCCAACTTTGTTTAGAGCCGAGACGCGGAATCTGTAGGGTTCACCTGGGGTGAGATCGTCCACGATAAACTCCGTGTTTGGAATAATGCCCTTGCTGCATGACTGCCAGCCAATACCTGGGATCTTCCTCTCCACTTGTAGCCTAGGATGTTGCAACCACCGTCGCTCAGCGGTTTGTACCAAGACAGAGTTACAGAGTGACTGTTCTTACTTAAAACTTCTGGTTCTTCGGGGGGATCAGGGTGGGCTGGAGGCACAACAGAGGTCCGGTGATGCATGATATGAACAATATTGCTTTATATTAAAACAATCCGAGAGCTTTCTACAAGCAATAAAAAGGAAGCATGACAAATTCACTATTTGTATCATTGTAAAGCTGAGGGGTACATGCCCATGACTCAGACATACCTGTGCACTGGCTTCTCCTGCACTGATCTACACTGCTAAAAACAAACTTATTTTCCAGCTGCCCTCTCAGACACTTAATGTCACACATTATTGTGATACTTTTCCCACTGCTTTTTCCCACCCAATTCAAAATAAAGATGACCCTATACTATGTGTGTTATTAAGGAATTTGGCTGAACGTTTCAAGTACATTTGGGCCTTGATTTTATTCACTTCAGGTCCAGCCTTGAACCATCAGGTTACCATTGGACTACAGAGTAACTCAAGTAACATCAAGAGCAAATCACTTAATTTCTGTGTAATTGCTGTTTGTGTCGTAGCATCGGGCATTAGCAAAAAAATACATAATGGGAATACCGTGGTGTCCTACCAGGCTGGCTACTGACAATCATACTCAGTACAATGGAAAATGTTCCTTATCTAATTTACTCTTTGGCTTAGAAGTTGGAAATAATTACAGTTTTCAAGTTCATGGCATTTACCAAGTAAACAACCTGCCACCATGTACTAAACCAATAAATTAAAGGTAAAACAGCCAGTTCTTTAATTTTGAACACCACAGTCTTTTCTTCCCACATAATAGAGAATTCTTTTCTATATTTTCAGCCAAAATTCATCTACAAAACCTGCCATCAGGAGTTCACGAGGATACCATTTTACAATTCTTTAAGTGTAAATGCCCAAAATAATGTGAAACTGTTTTCAATGGAAGATATCAGGCATCTCTCAAGTCTCAGCACTCATGAGAGGGACAGAACAGACTACCTGAAATAATTTAAAGAAGGGATGGTCAGTCAGTGGCTCTTGAACATCTCAAGTACAGTGTACAGCTAAAACACATTGCAGTTATCTCATAACCACCCCTGGGGCTGTGCTGGCATGACCATTGCTGGATGACTGACCTACCCCCCTGTGGAAAGGAGCCAGGCCTCTGGGTGCTGGAATGGATATTATTGAACCATTTGTTTAACAAACTCCACAAGGGAATTTGGCATCTACTGTCTTCTCCACTTGCAAAGTACTCCAAGAGCTTCTCATTCTCATATCTCTGAAGTATGAGGTGCAAGTCTTATGGATTTCAGCCACATAAAGATTGTAATATGCAACACAGTAATCTGGAATACTGGTTGCCTTGCACTTGAGTAGATAAGCAGACTTCATAGGGTTCTCTGCAGCCCTTGATAATTTTTTCCACATGCACTCCAGTGCAGCTCCTTCCTGTGCCCACGGGTTTGCTGAATGTGGTGTTGAACTCTGAATAAATTCATTTCCATGCAATTGTGTTACACTTTACAGAGGACCGCAGTTAAAGAAAGCTGGTGAACATCTCTATCATCACTAGCCTGATCTAATTTTATTCTGATGGGCTGAATTGTTTCTGGTCAAGGAACAAGTTGCCCTGAAGCATCTTCTCAGACAAAGAACACTACCTCGGGACATGGAAGGCAAAGAGAAAAAAATCAGTACAAAGATTAGAAAATTTGAGGTTGTAGCTCAATGCCAAAGTCTGAGATTTCAAGTGCCACAGGGCTAGAACATCAGACACAACATATGAACTTACCTATAACAGATAACTTGGCTGATGCAATTATTTCCCTGGAAGCAAAGGTCACCTCTCCTGAATGATGCGGTTGAGCTTTTCTCAGAATAAGTTTGTATTTGTTTCCATCTGCTTGTACCTCCCAGTCCTCATCTGATTGGATCTCCATGTCATTAATATACCAGGTAACTTCATTAATTGGCACAGCTTCACTTAGAACACAGCTAAATGTAGCTTTCTCTCCCGGAGAGACTTCCACATCAGTGAGAGGCTGCAAGATCTTCAGGCGCCATCCTATGGATGAAAATAGTTAGACCCTTAGTTATAGCAACAAAACCAGGTAAGAGATGGTGTGAATATTTGTGTTGAATCTCTGGACAGTCAGGCCCCAGAGACCAAGGAGATCATTAAAAGGGAGCTTATGTGTATCACTAGAACAGATGATATCATTGGGGGCTGAAACTTTCCAAAACTTTCAGGAGCAAAAATCAACTAAGCAATGTCTTTCTTTTCCAAGTAGCAGAAAAATACAATGGAGTTACTTAAGGGAACTTGCAGGGCTTTTCAGTATCTGAAGTCACAAATCTGAAATGTCTGCTTTTGTCTGTTCTCCTTACTGAGCAATTTGTGAATGCTGCCATGAAAATGTGGAGAAGTGCATTCCTTGCCCGTAGGATTCTGTATCTCTATGACATTGGTATTTGCAAGGCATGACTCACCACACGGAAGGTTTGAATTACACTGTGAACATACCTCAATTCCCTACAAAGTACAGCAGGAATCTAGGACAAGTGGATTTACTGAATTCACAGATTTGCCTACAGTTACCCAAGCTGATTCATGCTCCCGATGCCTCGATGCAAGTGGAAAATGCATAAGCCAGCAGTGCAGAGACAATTGGCTTTGTTAAGAATTGTAAAGAAATCAGGTGGTTCCTCACAACTAGCTGGAATGAATGGATTGAGCAACTACAGACTGATAAGACTACACCTGGCACCTTACATGACATTTTGTACCCTCCCAGAGCATCTTACCACTGACAGGACATGTGGCAAGAAGAAACCATGCTGTGGAGGACTTGTTAGTGTTAGGTCAGAGGTTGGACTAGATGATCTTGGAGGTCTCTTCCAACCTAGATGATGCTGTGATTCTCTGAAAGGGATTCTGATCCCCTGGGGTCTCAGTGTAATAGCATAAAATACTAGGATACAGAGATAATATTGTTGCTGATATAACTCATCTCTGAAGCTCTGATTTAAACACAAACACAACTCAGCAGAAAAATGACAATTGTAAGACAGTCATTTGCTGTTAACTGCCAGCTGATGCTGCTTATATCCATGTCATGGCATACAGAACAAGGGAAAAAAAAAGGACATTTTAAAAATATCATCCATTTATTGTGTGGGAAGAAAAGTCACATAAAAAGAAAGCAGCTTATGCCTTTTCCTCTCTGCCCTTCATAATACGTTCCTGGTTCATTTGCCCTGTCCAACCAGAAGTTTAAGCCTCCCCATGCAACACTTGTTTTGGCTACCTTTCACTGTCAGGAAGGCTGAGGTCATGGCGTCGCTGCACGTGAAAGTCACCCTGCAGCTGTCCTGGAGAGTCAGGTTCTTCAGCAGCAGCAGATGCCTGCGCCCATTTTCAAAGTAAACCATCTCAGTGTTTTCTGTAGTTTTGGCAGGCTCGTCGTCAATCAGCCAGTTGTAATCGCAGCACTCGGGCTTGGAAAGGTAGCATTCAAACAGGGCTTCTCCTCCTTCCACTGCTTCCACATTCTCCAGGCCCTGGACAATGCTGTTCTTGGCTAGCAAGGAAGGAAACCCAAGGGTATTAGTGGGCTGCTATGCACAGCTGAGCATCAGCAAGCCTCAGAGCACCGGATGACTCCCACTCCTGAAAAGCTGATGGAAAGCGCGGGGATGTGATAAAGTGTGCTTGAAGGCTTAGCTGTTATTTCCAACCAGGCTGTAACACAATACTATATTTAAAAACATTTTAACCAGTGAGATGGTTTAAAAATAATGATGAACCCCTGGGACCTCTAGCATTTTATTTAAACTTCCTCCAGAAGCCCATCTTCTGTTTTGGCAAATAAAGAAAAAATGTCGGTGTCCTTTTGTCCCACAACAGGCACCATTCCCCCAGATCTCCCAGGCAGTACGATTATCACCAGAGCTGGGAAGATGTGAACCAACTGGCAGCTCACAATACAACCTTTCTGTCTGTCATGCAAAGCAAGCATGAGAGGATATTACAGCTGGCAAAGCTATAGTGACTGTCATCGGAGTTAACAACATGTTTTGCAAGTCTGCTCCTAGGAAACACGCAAAGAATTAAAATCTAAATTAACAATATTTTGAATAGCAGATTTGTGAATTATTATAAAGGCTCTGTGATAACGTATAAGCTTTATTTTCTCATGCATGTGTGGTTATATGTGTGCTGAGAAACATACCCATACCTACACACTCCATTTGCCTGCACAGTCGCTGCATGCATTGGTTGGTATTTGCACATAAGCAGCCAGCCTGATGCAAAATTAAGCATGGGATGGTGCTTGAAAATATAATTTCTGTTAGACCAACTACATGGACAAATTATATGCACAGCAGTGGGAACCCACAGTTAGGTATATACAGTTTACACAGATACCATACAATAGTCATATATATAGTCATATCAATTATGATCCATAATATAAACTAATGACCTGAGACATTCCTGGTTAGGATCTCTATAGTCATTACATAGAATTGTTCTAAACAAAGTAAAAAATAATGCCAAATTACTTAATTAAAAAAAATGCACGAGTAACTAAAACAGGTCTATATTTTATGGTATTCATACCTATGGAGGACAATGAGGGTTTGGTAAATCCTTGGAGAAAGTATAATTTTGTTAGGATAGAGCCAAGCTGTTCCTGTGTGTATTTTTGGAGCACTACTTTAACTATGAGAAGCACATAATTGTAGGTCCTACCTCTACCTCCTCTGGGATGTTTTTAGATTATATTCATTAATATATTTTTAAATCCCTAAAATGGAAAGTGCTTGTCAATGTAGCAAATACTACGGTTAATAATACGCTGCTGTTCTATACTCACAGCTCTGATTAGGCAAAAGGCATAATTTTGCCTAACAAAACTTGACAATTCAGAAATCAAATCAGAACCCCTGTCCTTGCTGATTGAACTAATTCACCCGGTGACTGAAAGTAAGAATCCCATATGCAAACAGCAGAAAAAAAATTAAGAGACATCAACAGAAAATCATAAACCTATTATTAACCTTGTTATTTGCTGATTCTCAGGACAAATTTCCCTTACAAATGCTGATTACAAGTGAGAAGGCATTTCCCAACCAATTGGTATTTGAAGCAGGTAAAACAACATGATAGCTTAGCTTAGCCATAAAAAGAAATTTCACACCTTCTATTAGCTACTAGTTTTAGAGCATACTGCGTGTAAAAATCACTCTGTAACAGCAAAAAGTATTCTTATTATTGCTTTGGGTCAACATTATGTCTGGGAGTCCACAATAACTCAGCAGGACACATCCCATTGCACTGATGTTGCGGCCAAATCCGGTTCCTTGTAGGAAAGGTGTGATGCGTAAGTGGTGTAATGAGTGAGCAGTAATTAGAACTAAGCTCCAATGAAATGCTGCAGCTTCATATTCAATTCCCATTAACTCCCAACTACTTTTAGCATCATTATCAGCACTGGAGCGAACACCAAAGAGTGGGTTCTAACGTGTCACTTATTGCAAGATGCTGCCATGATTTTTCCACCTCTTATTGGGAAGCCATGATAGTCTTCCTCTTTGGCTGGAAGACCTCACCTTGAACATCAAGTGCAGCCATCACTTTAGTGCCTTCAGCTTCACAAGAATAGATGCCACTGTCTTCTGGTACCGTAGGTTTAATTATTAGCATGCTTACATTCCAGTCCTGATCGATAATCACTCGCTGCCCATCTGCATGTATTTCCTGATCATTTTTCTTCCATATGGCGTGCACTGGCCTAGAGTATTGGCATATGAACTCTGCTGTGCCATCTTCATCAACAGTTATATCCTGCATGGGACTGACCACTTCAATGGTTGGATCTGTCAACCAACATGTCAGGAAGGACATGCATTAGTGCCTCCTCATGGAAACAGCAACTTAGAGACTTTTGTCAAGCACAGAGCCCATGGGAAGCAAGCAGAGTGAAAGTGCAAGCAGGAAGCTGGCCGGCTACACTGGGCATTAGCAGTTTAGTCTGTGTTTGTATCAGCATCAAGCAGGACCGAAGCAAAACTGGCACATTATAATACAACTATCATGCTGGAGCATGGGCCACCGACAATTAAGGCCAGCTTTAATAGCTCTGAATATGAACCTCTGTACAGAGCATCTGCTGGGAGTTCCTCCAGGCTGGCTTAGTTTTCCTCCCAGCATAGTTGACACCATCTAGACTAGGAAGCAGGGAGCGCGAACCACTTCTGCTTCCCAGAACGTGCCAGGAGTGCAGGTGTGAGACAGGAGTACAGTGGATGGGATGCTGAGAGTGCTTCCTTGTGATGTGCAACCTCACAGCCACGAAAAAATGCCACGAGCTACAGGAGGCTCCTTCTGTATGAGCAGACAGCAACCACTCATTGAAAAGAAATGCAATGCTCAAATGCAGATATTCATTCCTGTCCTGTGCTGGTGATGGCTATGTGTCAGATGTCTTTGGAAGTATGGGGAGCAAAGTTCCAGGTCAGTTGTAATTAAAAAGGGCACTTCACAGGAGAGAGGTACTCAGTATTTTGATTAGCTATGTGTTCCTCTGTAGAAGAGACATAATTTGGGTAAAAATAATATGCTATTTCCTTTACAGTAGGTGATCTAGAAACTCAGCTGTGTGAACCTGTTGAATTCTCACCTGCCAACCACTGCAGTCTCAAATTGAGAGCCCCCAGAATGCTGGGAGGAGCTGGATAGGCAGCTCCTCTGAAGATGGTGAGATCCATGAGGTTGTTTTAAACAATCGGTGTCTTTCTTTTAAAAGGCTATTTCTGCTTCTTGAAAGGCAGCTTCAGGACAGTAAATACATCTAAGCTCAAAATACTGTGAGCTTCCAAAGCAGCCCAGGAGTGTCTCCTGAGATGTCAAATTGGACCACCTCCATAAAACTGCAATATATATGCTGAAAAGAAAAATCTCAATGGAGTCTGAAAAGTGAAGTGTCTCTGCAGTATTCTTCTCAGCAGAACCACATCAGCTCCTTAAAGTCTTGGTAGGGCTACTGATACTACAATGGGACATAAAAAGATGGCAGTCAGAGAAAGCTAATAAATGCCCTTAAATTTCAAATCGTTCTGTTCACAAACTGGCTAGAATAAACTACACTGGATCTCTGCCTGGAATGCTCCTCTTGAAACTGGTGCATTGGGTGGAGGACTTGGGATGTTACTGGCAGACCTTGGGAAGCAGAGAGAGTTTTACTTATGTCTCTTAGAAACTTGTTGCAAGTCTTGCTCCTGCTCTCTAAGTCTCCCTCTACCACTCTGTGTGTCTGTCTGTGTGTTTATGGAGAGGAAGATCAATGGCAGACCCTGGAGATGTTTTGCTACACCAGGACTGAAGAAGCAAGAAGGTATCTTTGCAACCAGGGGAGTACACTACCACTCCATTTCATAAGATGCAGACGCGCTCCTCGCAGCAAATGTCACCTGTGGTCTTGAAGAAGGAAGGTGTCCTGGTTCCACTGCCCCATCACACTGTCCCACTGCTGGGATATGATCTTGGTGGCCCTATTTGCCCTTGCAGAGCAGCAGGAAGCTCCTTGGACCTTAGGAGCCAAAGAGTTGCACTGGGGTCTGTAATTCTCACTGCCCAAGGGGGTCAGAAGGCTGCAGCTCTTTCAAACTTGTCCCATTTTCTACCTTCCCCTATATGAAGATGTTGTCATGCTGGGCCATTGAATGAATGCAGTTCTAGGGCAGTGATACTGTGAAGGCTGAAGAACCTGTCCTAAGATCTCACTTATTATAAAATATCTCCAGTAATAAGCATGCTTTACATCACGAGAATGGGGCATGTGGAACTGAAAGACAACTTGTTCCTTGATGAAGAACAAACCATGGATAGAAAGATAGACTGAAATATGCCTAATTTGAAGAAAGATCTATTTCTAAATCTCTGACCAAAATAAAGTGCAGGAAAGTGGCTTTTAGTACAAGCACAGTTAGAATTTTACTAGTTTTTACTTTCCTGCTAAATCAAGTGTTCCTGAGCACAGTGTAATTGGGGAGTTTTTTTAAATACTTCTCTCATCCTAATCCAATGATAGTCATATACTACTGTGATTCATGTCCACATCTTGCCTTAATGGAAGCACAAAATATCCACACACGTGTGTAGTAGCATGACCTGTGGGGTTGGATAAGATGATCTCCAGAGGTCCCAATATCAACGATTCTGTGATTCTGTGAAATTTCAGGAAACTTCTCAGGAGCCCTTTATCTGGCTGAGTAGAATACCTCATGATGCATTTATTTTTAGTTTATGCTTTATGCCCAGTAGAGTTCTTTGCCTAGAGAGCTTGGAACCAAATTCTGTCTCGGGAAATATGAAACTCAAAAGTCATACATACAGACATGGGGTTTGTGGGTTTTACACATTGCCTCGATGCTGCATGATTCTGATATTAGTAAAATGATTTGGTATTTTATCTCTGCATAGAGTTACATTTTCTGAATGTACAAGGGACACATTAGGTAGAGAAGGAGACATCAATCCCTGACTCAATTTCATATTGTGGATCAATTGTGTTATGGTGAATAGCTTGGGGTAGATTTTAATATACAATGCTTAACCCTTCATATCAATATATCATATATATTTATATATAAAAATCCCTTTTCCAAGCAAGAAATAACTGTCACTTTTGTCTGACAAATAACAACTTTTCCCAATGGCTATAAATGGGCTGGATGGGAAGCAGCTTGCTTTACCATGAAGTCTGGAGCTCAGTGTTATTTGCAGCTTGTGGCTACCCTTACCAAATGAGAAAAATATTCATTCAACAGACAAGGTTTTGGTAGTACAATGATGACCATTAGTATTCTGGCAATCAACAAATGAGGCCCACTTTGTCACTGGGTTACTGCAATGTCATATACCATTTGGTTTCCAGAGTGAGCTCTGAAGCCATCAGCATATATGCACAAGGTCTTGTCTCAGGAATATGCTGAGCTCAGTACCAGTAACAAGGCTATGGAGCAGCACAGTGATCAATTCTGTGAATATTCAATCACACAATTTTCTGTGGTATTATAAAAACATGTTGAAGAGGGATAAAAAATCAGGCACTACCACAGTGGTGAAAACACAGTTTCTTCTCCTATGTATGTTCAGTTCCATTGAGAAGTCCAGTGAAAGCAGTAGCCCTTCTTCACAAGAACCATTCAAAAAGGTGAAGAAAGTTGATGTGTTTGTACATACAAGACTTCTGGAGTGAGCGTGGGTGACTTGCAGAAGTGGAGAGCTGCAGGATTATCATGCCACAGAAGAATTGTGGAGAGATTTAGTAAGGGTAGCCAGGAAGGCAGAAGCACTAGTGCACTGAGCAGTTCCAGAGGTGGCCATCTTTGTCTATCTAACAACTAAATACCTTTGACTAATAATTTAGCAGAAGATATAAGAGACCCAGCTCTGAAGGTGACAGTGCCTGAGTCGTGGCACGCCACATCATTTAGGGTTAAAGTGTGGATTATCCCATCCTGCTCAGAGATTTCAGTCACAAAGTTGTTGTGAAGGGGAGATCCGTCGAGCCACCACTGTACATTCTTCACGCCTGGGTGTGAGAGCTCGCAGGTGAACGTGGCCGACTCACCCACAAAGACGTCTGTGTTCTTTAAACCAGAAACTATGACTGCTTCTTCTTCTGTATAACAGAGCAAGAGAAGGTGCCAAAGGAAAACACAAGCATAAACATACACAAGTTCCTTCCTGCAGAACTAACCTAAGCAATAGTGCAAGTTGTCCAGGAGAATTGAACTTGTAATGCTGTTCAGGGAAAAAAAAGAGCTTAAATTTTCTTTAAGGGATTGAGAAATGCCTTTTATCCATCAACCACTTGCAAGGCAGTGTGTGTCTGCAAAAACTGTTTCACTGAAAAGACATCATTCCATTACTAGTTCCTGGCTGTCCTGTGTGTTGTAGCCATCCGCACTGACATTTGTATGCAGTGCAAGGCGGACAGGTAGCTTAAGAGTTAAATGGGATATTTATTTTCAGTACAGTAAAAAAGTCATACAAGTATCAACAATGATAGAAGCCATAATGAATAATAATGAGAATTTCAGTATTTTTTATAACAGCTCCTCCAAGAAAATATTTTTAAGCAGTACCACCGCCTCCTCTGGTGCACAGTACAGTCATTACCTCGAATTACTTTATTTTATACACATTAGTCCAACCCCAGCCTGAATGTAAATATTTATATCTTCACTGAAATCAGGGAAGAAATGAATGGAGTTTCAACCGTTTGCATCTGTGACAAGTTTGGGCAGTTACTGCCAAAGATTTTTGTAAGAAATTCAGGCAGCAAAATAAGAGCATTCCTAAGTTTCATCTTACCTTGCACGTATACAGAACCTGTGGTGATCTCGTATCCAGTGCTGCAGGTATAATCCCCGCAGTCATCAGGCTCCACGCCATGGATGATCAGCTCGGCAATGCTGCCTTTCAGCTTCATCTCATACTTGTCACTGGGCTGAATGATGACCCCTCCTTTTCTCCACTCAACTGGGGCGTCTGGCTTGGAGATCTCACAGTGCAAGACAGCTGTTCCCCCTTCTTCAGACTCCACATTTTTCAGTTCTTCATTAAACAGCACGGGTAGTACTACAGTGGAGAAGCATCCACAATAGTAACGGTGGTCAGGGGTGAGTGACTTGCATGCTCCTTTCTCCAGCTTGGCATTCCCCGTCTTTCTGAACCACAATTTGCCGGTTGGGAATGCCAAGCCCAGAGCAGGATGTTTGAGTTTGGCCATAGCAGACACTCATGGGGCTGCTGGTGTGAAGTTGACCACTGCTGCCCCGTAAAGGATTGGCAGAGGTCACGGGCTGTATAAGGGGCTTCATGTGTGCATAACCACAATTTTCAATGTAAACAATTAGAGGTACAAAATTACCAGTGACAGCAATTTGGACGTTGAATCACTGAAACCACACACTGAGCAAAATGCTGGTTATGGGGGCTAAGCTCAGGATCTAGAAGCACGATCTTGTTGTCTGAGTTAAAATAGACAGCATTCAGTATAAAATGAATAGAACTGTAAAATCCTGTAGCATAGCCACTAGAAAAAGACAAAGAGCCACAGATCTTGGGCTGCTCAGGCACAAATAGCCATACTGGCTTCATTTAAAATGGGCCTGGTTTAGGTATAAGTGAAATATTCCTGTCTCTTATTGCCAGGACTGTCAGCAAGCAAGTTTTTTTTCTCCTGTATGTACTCTCCATTAACAGCAGCTGCAGTTTTGCTCTCAACTTCCACAGTGAGATCAAAATTGCAACTGAGAATTGGGTTTAGAAGACACTATATTCTTCTTTAAAGAGCAGACTGAGGATCAAACCCCTTCCTATAGTTGAAATTCATAGATACAGAGCAATTCAGTGACTAAACTTCCACTTGAAACCTACGGAGGGCAGCCACAGCTGTAACTTCTCTGACATCAGGCAAGGCTTCTCCTACCTTTGACTTGCAGTGATGCAGTGGTCTGTTGATCCCCCGAGTCGCACGTGTAATCCCCAGCATCCTGAGCCTCAGCATCGTAGATGAAGAGCTCAACACGTGTCCCCTCTTGCCGGATCTCGTACTTGTCGCTCGAGTGCAGCACGGTATTTCCTTTCCTCCACTCCACGGGTGCGCTGGGCTTCGTCAACTCACAGTGCAGCACGGCTGTGCGCCCTTCCTCCACCTCCTCATTTTTCAGCCAGTGTTTGAAAAGCACAGGTAGGGCTTGAAAGGGAGAATGGTGGAAAGGGAACAAACAGGCAAAACAAAAATAGAAAATAGAGAAATGTTTTGTTTTTTAAAGTACGGGTAAGAACTGGAATGGTAATGCCACTCATGAAGTTCATGCACAATTCTGGCTGTGTTTACCTGAAGAGGGTTGTCTAGTTCTAAACCAGACAGAGGAGGTGGAGGAGGAGGGAGAGGAGTTAACCAGTAGGAAAAAAATTCAGTTCTACAGGAGCTGCATTTTTTTCCCCATATCCTAAACTTTCTTTTTTTTTTTTTTCAAAGAATTCCCACCTAACTTCAACACTCATTTTTGAAGTCCAAAAAATGAGCACCCCTTCATTGTGAAAGGCTGCTTGTTTTTTTTTCCTAATCTTCCTAATCAAAAGAAATCCAAATTTCTTTTAATGCAGTTTGTACTTGTTGCCCCTCATCTGTTTGCTGGGCACCCCAAGGAGTCTATCTCTCTCTTCTCTGTAGACCTCCATTAGGTAGTTGCAGACAGCCATGAGGTCCCCCCTCAACCTTCTCTGCTTTTCACCAAGCTGAACAAAACCAGCTGCCCCTGCCTTTCCTTATACTTAAAATCAGAGAATCATTAAGGTTGTAAAAGACCTTCAAGATCATCTGGTCCAACCATCTCCCTGCTACCAATATCACCCCACTGAATCATATCCCTAAGTGCCAGGTCCAACCTTTCCTTGGACACCCCCAGGGATGGTGACACCACCACCTCCCTGGGCAACCTGTTCCAATGCCTGACTGCTCTTTCTGAGAAGAAATGTCTCCTCATTTGCAACCTGAACCTCCCCTGGCGCAACTTGAGGCCATTCCCTCTATTCCTACTTCATGCTCTCCAGTCCCCCTGCTGCACTTGCTCCAGCACCTCAGTGTCTTTCTTGTACTGGGGAGCTCCAAGTAAGAGAATGTACTCCTCCAACTGTGGTCTTGCAACTGCTGAGCAAAGAGAAAATCATACCTTTAACTTCCAGCCTGGCCGTGGTCTTCCCATCAGCCGTGTGGCAGCTGTATTCTCCCGAGTCCTCACGGTTCAAATCGTGAATGACCAGCGTGTGCACGTTCCCCTCCCGCTTAATGCTGCACTTCTGGCTGGAGTGGATCACAGACGCGCCTTTCTTCCACTCCACCGGGATGTCGGGCTTGGACACCTCACAGCACAGGTGAGCCGTGCTGCCCTCCTGCAGCTCCAAATTTTGGAGAACCTTTACAAAGGTGACTGGAGGAACTGTGGGGAAGACGGTACAGACACTGCTGCAAATGGGGAATCCAGCACTGCCCCAGATCAGAACTGAGTGCCCAGAGTTGTATTTTGAACATGATAAAAGGGCAACAAACAAGATAAGTATTGACAGTCAACCTTTCAAAATCATTCTATAGAAATTAATGAAATGTTTATCGGAGCCAATATCTGAAAACATCTTAAGCGGGAAATTAATTCAGAGAATATTCTTGACGTTCTTCAGCATTGATTCTGACATAAATTAGATGCTTGTTTTAGGATAAATTGGGTGGTTCTCAGAGGATGTCTGCTTCACTCTACAGGCTGTTAAAAGGTCTAAAATGACTAGCTCAGATGTGCATGTCTATCTCTAAATGCCTAAATTAGGTTAGCTGAATCTCCCGAGATTTCCAGAGACCCCTGCTCCCACATACACACCACCAGAAGCTAAGGCAATATTGGCAGTGCTTACCAGTATTTCCTAAACCCTTCTTCCTAGGAAGCTGCTCACCTTGGACTGTTAGCTGTGCTCCTGAGGTATGCTGTCCGACTTTGAAACTGACAGGCCCACAGTCTTCTAGTGTCACCTTTCTCAGGATCAAAGTGTGACGTGTCCCTTGGACTCTGATCTCATTCATTTCGTTGGATTGCAAGGGAACATCTCCCAGGAACCACTGAGCATCCTGAGTTGTTTCCCGTGACAGCCTGCATTCAAACACTGCATCTTCTCCTTCATATGAAGTGACGTCCTTCAGCATCTCCACTATGGTTGCTGCTGGTTCTTTATGGAAAGGTCAACAGAGTTTGATATCTACTTTCAAGTGATGCCTCCTATTTTCCTAGGTTAAACATTTTGTTATGCTCATTCTTGACAGTACTGTATTATTTGAAAGAACTAATGGCCACAAGGCACGAAACACTACATGCATGGGTATGCATAGTGTGATATGTTAGTCTTACAGATGTATTATGTATGCATGTATGTGTGCATATGTATTATGTACATATATATGATAGTCTAAAAAGTATGCATGTTATACTATATTGTGTATTTAAATAATAGAAACATTTATATGCAATATATGTATTGTGAAAACATTGTCAACAGATTTTAGTAGGTGACATTAACATTAAACCATTGACTAAAGACATTAAACATTAAACCATTGACTAAAGACCCATTTCTGATTCTCTAGAAATAACTGCTGCAGTTCTGATGCCTTTGAAATCACCCTTGTCTCTGAAATCCCTCTGGGCACAGGACAATGTCTAACTGTCAAATTACTTAATTGTGTGCCACAGCCATAGCAACGATCTCCATACCACATTTTCCCACGTGAAGCCCTACCTTTCATGTGCACAACTGCGGTGGTTTGCTGGTCTCCTGTATCGCACATGTATTCCCCAGCATCAGCTTCACTCAAGTTGCAAATCATTAGCTCAGCCACAGACCCAGACTGGCGCATCTTGTACTTGTCACTTGGTCGCAGCACTGTCCCAGCCTTCTTCCACTGCACAGTGGCATTTGGTTTTGAGATTTCACAATGCAAAGTGACAGTGCCACCTTCTTCAGCTTGCTGGTTCTGGAGCGGTTGCGTGAAAATTACTGGTAAAGCTAAACCAAGAGAAATCAGAGAAAAAGCTTGCTTCATTGATGACTGTGTCACTAAGTCTTGCATTTAGTGAAATTGTAGGACCATTCCAAACTTGATTAAAACTTTAAAAACCAAACTAGGAATGAGAGAGAATGTTGGATTTCCAGGAGTACTAAACACTCAAGAATCACTGGGCACTGCACACCCTGACAACCTCTGGAAGTATGTTCCACTTTACACAGGAGTGGTCACAGATATGGACTCTTGAGCATCTAAGGGCATGTAACTCCAAATGGGTACACCAAAGCCACAACTCAAAATCCTATGCTTGATATCTAAGTTCCCAGGTATTTATGAGGGTGCACAGAAAAATATCATTCTACAATGCTTCTCATTTGAAAGCTGGACCCAGAAGAGGAATGAAAGTTGGATGTCTCTGCACTGAAATATAACTGATGGGTCAAGACAGAGTTTTGGTAGGTTCATTTAAAATGTGCCACGTGTAGAACTTTTGTTTCTCAAGTCTAGTTGTCTAGAAGAACCTTGGTGGCTCCACAGATAACGCTGAAATGGGATTTATAAGGGAAGGAAATGGGGTTATAGAAATCACAGTGTATTCATAGGAACTGGGTGGCAGATGTATATAGCAGAGAAAGATAAGAAGGTGCTTGCAGGTGACATAGGAGTGGATGGTGTATTCTGTGGGACAGATGGACAATAGCTTGAGTCAAGGTTTTTGTACAGTGGCATTTGAAGTGAAGGCATCCCACTGTGCAGCTAACTCCTGCAGCCCTATGCCTCTTTGGAGCCAAGAAAGAAATATGGAGTGTGGAGAAATGATGTCTTGACAGACAAGCTTTGTGGAGACCTAGTCTGTTAGACTTGATTACTGTTGAGTGAGAAACCCTTACCACAAAAAAATAAACAGTCTTTCTGCCACAGTGTCCCTGAATCTTTCACATGAATTATCTAAACTAACCTAGAGCTCCCTAAAAGGTGAAGTGATAGCTTTTTTCACCTTTCACTACCAAGGATGCCATAGTTTGCTCATCGCCAGAGTCACAGATGTAGTCTCCTGCATCCTTCAGCTGTAGATCATGAATAACTCCACAGCAGAGCCCATTTGCTTTATCTCATACTTGTTGCTGGCCTGGAGTAAGACTGACCCTTTTTTCCACTTCACTGGTGCATTGTGTTTGGAGAGCTCAGCATGAAGGGTGACTGTATAACCTTCCTCACCTTCCTGATTTTGGAGTTTTTTTTCAAAGAGTGCTGGAATGGCTGGGACCACACACAGAGACACAAAGGCCAGCCACCAGCAGAGGACGTGCTTACAGTACAGATATTCTGGCATCACTGGATCCTGAATTTAGTGTGACAGCAAGCATGCCCTTCATGGGAAACATGTCCTCAAGGGATATTTCAAAAGATGACATTTCACAAGAACTTCCAGTCTCCTTTTTATTTCAGCTGATCTTCTATCTCACAAAAAGTCCCATTAATACTGTATTTGTAGCAGGGTGGATTTTTTTTTTTTTTTAATGGACATAGTGGCACATTACACCTGATTTTAAGACCCTAAGCATTAACCATATTTAGGTGCCCTGCTTTTCACCTGGAATTGAGTGCTCAGGTACGTATGAGCACTTTGATTCTTGAGCACCATTTGTCCAGGTGGGAACACAGCTCAAAGGACAGAGATGCCTGAGAATCAGAATGGTGTCACGCTAATTTTATTTCCAGCCTTGTTTTTCTGAGTGACAAAAAGGAAGCCCTTGGGTCTAGAATTGTGGAAGCAGTTACTATGCTTGGAACTACTGGACTTCTGAAAGCAAAAGGACTCAGATGCTTTATGTCAGTAAAGCAGATCTGAAGTCAAGGACAGTACAGCCTTCTCACAAGTACCCAGCCGAGAAAGTGGAAGAAGCTTCTCATCTTAAAACAAAACAACCTACCTTTAACAGTTAAAGTGGCCGTCGTTTGCTCATTTCCATTATCACAGGTGTATTTACCCGAGTCTTCTGGTTTTAAGTGATAAATCTTTAAAGTATGGATTGTTCCCTCTTGCCTGATTTCATATTTGGAGCTTGGGGAAATCACCTGGGCACCCTTCTTCCACTGCACTGCAACATTAGGCTGGGAGACCTCACAGTGGAAGGTGGCAGTTTCTTCTTCCTGCAATTCTTTGCTCTGTAATTTCTCCTTAAAGACTGGAGGTGGCACTGAAATTACAAATGCAGTAAAGCAACTTACAGTCATCTTTATTTTGTTTCTCTACAGTCGTAAACCTACAGCTGAACAGTAAAGTATTAAAATACACTTTAACTTCTGTGTAATATTCTGGGACATTAAAACAAGTGAATGGAAACCCACTCAGAAATATTTTGTGAAGTTACTGGAAGCACTAATCACAAACTTTAGAGATGTTTTGGTCAGTGCAGATGGAATAGGGACTTTGACCAGACCAACAGTTTCAAAAAGGAAAGGAGAAGAATGTTTGACCAAGAATTTCTGGAAAACAGTGTTTAGAGAAAGAAACACAGCTTCAGGACCCCGAAACGGGT